>NW_006399767.1:15758890-15768630 GCF_000299155.1 Elephantulus edwardii | reverse complement strand
TAGCAGGAAGTAGCTAAGAGAATATGCCATCCCCTTTTCCTTATGAATCAGGGTGAAGTCTCTCTCAGGGAGGAGTGATAGGGAATGGCAAAGCACACACTTGACAAAGGAGATTAATCAGAACTGGCTTTGACAAGCACTGTGGCAACAGGACAATTAAAACAGACTTTCAAGGGGGAAAAAAAGAGGAACGAACTGGGGGGATAGAGAAAATAGTGCAACAATGAATGACTGAAAATCCAAAATCTCTGTAAATGTTCATTAAAATTAATAAAATTTAATAAAAAATAAAAAAAGAAATTCTAAGAGTATCACATTCCTCCTAAATTCAATGTGTCTATTCTGAAATCAACAACTATTGAGTCATATATTCTTTGTTTTCCCCCTTTTTAATTACTAATATTTTTATCATTCATATATATTGTTTCACTCAAGTACTTTGTGTCCCATACAGTCCTTCATTTTTATTCTTTTTCATTCCCCTTATATGGTGGTGAGTTGTACCTTTTCACCCATCACAACTGTTTCATTTTCTGAGGGTAACCCAAACTTTCTAATTTATTAATTTATGCACCCATCTGCAGTTGCCCCCTTAAGCCCTCCAAAGCATAAAGAATTGAGAATTAGTAAAACTCTGGGCTCAGTCTATAAGAGACGGGAAGAAAAGTTTGCACAAATCCACTCAAGTCTCCTCTAGGACTATTGCTCCAGAGTTAATAATAATAACAACTAAAGTTATACACAACTATTTGTGTTAGGAATCGTTCTAAATGTTTCACACATTATTTTTTCTTTATTTGCACACTTACAGTTCTCTTCACTTAACAAATGAGAAAGGAGAAGTACAGGGAAGTGAAGTAATTTTCCCAAAGTCACTTACTTGGTAAATGACAGAATGCAGAATGTGAAGAGTTCTCTGGGTGAAGGATTTAATGGTTATGCTCCAGAGAGGACTAGGGCTGGGCAGACCCTGGAGGCCTGGAATCAGAGACTTAAGACCCAGACTAAGGTCACAGCTGACCACAGGCCCAAGGCTTCCTGGATTCTCTGACAGAGGAATGAATGACATGAATGAGAAATTCCTCCAGGAAAAGAATACATTTTTGAGGGTTTTGTTGGGTTTTTTCCTCCCCTCATCTATGATTTCAGACCCACAGTTTCTTTGCTGAGTCACGGAGAAGGACATTTTGAAATGGGTGGTGAGGTGGAGGAGTGAGTGTCACCTCCCACTCCCAAGTATCAGAGCCACCAAGGCTGGATGGGCCTGGGCGGCCTCCAGACAGTCCAGCTTCCAGCCTCTGGAAGCAGCCACTAAGGGAGAGCGAGGGAGCGTCCTGTCTGCCCTGTTGTGAAGGGAGTTCACCTGAGGAAGTGGCTTGTTGTCTTCCTCGTCCTACCCTGTATCTCCTCAGTGAAAAAAAAAGAAACATTAACATGTGCTTAAAGGCATAATTAAGTCAGTAATGAAATCATTCAAGAAACATAAACTGATCTCACCTGAAGCCTTGGGAATTAAGACATCCCTGGATATCGTTCCCAGCTCTACTATCTAAGGAGCCCTGGTAATGCCAATGGTTAAACAGTCAGGTACTAACTAAAAGAGGGGTGGCTCTACCTCCAGCTGTTGTGCAGGCAAAAACCTGGTGATCAGCTCTCAGAAAGATCCCACAACATGGCAAACTTGCTGCCATCAAGTTGATGCCAACTCAGGAACAGCTGGTGGATTCAAACCACTGACCTTTCTGTTAGCATCCCAACACACAACTCATTATACCACCAGAGCTCCTTTAATAAAGATTGTTGTTTCTGTTGTTATGTGCTGTCAAGTCAGAGCCAACTCTTGGCTGACCCTTAGGAGCAGCTTTTCAGGGGCTGTAAATTCTATAGCAGGAGACTTTCCATCTTTTTCTGGAAGCTGGATTTGAACTGTGTGCTTTTGGGGTGGCAGGACACTCCTTATAGCTAGGCAACCAAAGGTTTCTTTAATAAAGATTGTTGTTGTTAAGCACTGAAGAGTCGTACATAACCCATAGCGACCCTATGAATGCAAGTCTTGAACGCAAAACTTTCATCTTTTCTTGAAGTTCATAGAGTTTCATAGAGGCAAGCTTTTTGGAAGTGGATGTGCCACTCTTGCTTCCAATTAATAAAGATTACAACCTAGGAAACAGTATGGGGAAGTCCTGCCCTGTGCTATTGGCTTCGCCTGCACTGGATCTGATGAGATGGCACAAAACAATAACCAACTTAAGATCTTAGGCAAATGACTGAGCCTCAGCTCCTTCATCTACTCAATGAGGATGTTCATTTTCTACCAATAAGCATGAGTGAAACATGGGCTGAATGAAGTAAAACAGAAAAACTGTGATAGCCAGTGGGTGCTTGTTCCACAGATGGCACCTTCTACATTCCAAGTTCCATTAAGGAGCTAAAAATCAAAGACTACATCTCAGCCCCCTAGGACTCCACAGTCCACTGGGAAGGAAGATAAAGATGGACTAAATCAACACAAGAGGACAGACCAATTTCCAAGGCTAAGGATACAGAAGGGAAGACGCCAACATCACGTGTCACACTGAGGCACGTGAGGAAACTCGGCAGTTCTCGTTAAATCTCTAGTCCAGCACTTCTCAAGCAATAACCTACCCGTACAGTAGCCCAGGAGTCTTGCTAAAATATATAGTGGCTATGTCTTTGAGTGGGCCCTGAGATTCTGCATGTCTCACCACTTCTCCCAAAGCAGTGACTGGTCTGTGGACCACACTTTGAGAAGCCAGAGGCTTCTGACCTCCTGGCAGTTTTCAGCTTTTTCTTGCTCACAGACTATTATCCTCGCATTATTTTATAGCAACCAATATTATAGCAATATGTGCAGCTACCTGAGCCCTTTCCCGGACCTCAGAGTCTCAGACACCCGCTGGCGATTCTAATGGCTATTTATGTCCACATTTGGGTTTTTTTTAAATAAATAAAATTTTTATTTTCTACTGTTTCTTTGTTTACATACAAAGTTCATATACATTGTTTTTCACACTTGATCTTACCCACCCCTTTCTCCACCCATCAAATTGTGCAACCCTATGATTAAAATCCGTCCCCTCTCCATCCTCATCCTTGTGCTCGCCCACACCCCCCTTGGATCCTCATACACATTCTACAATAATGGTTTTATATAGTGTTTGTCCTTATGGGACTGAGTTAATTCACTTAGCATAATGCTCTCCAGTCCCCATGCTCATATTCTTGACGATGGTTACATATTCACCCCCTCCAGCCTTCCACGTCTAGGCCAAGTTGTTCCAAATGATTCAAACGCTTTTGTATCTGGTAGTTTTTAATGAATTTCCTTTAAAAGGTCACATAATTATGAGGATGGAGTTTAAATTATGAGTCTTTCATGAGTGGAAACCATCTCCATTCTATCTCAAGTGGTAAGAGAGGGGAAGCTCTACTGGAAAAGTTTAACATTATTTTTGCTGGTTTGACACAAAACACCGTTATCAAAAACGATAACATGGAACTGACAACAAATGGGGTAAGAAGTCTTGCCAATTCAAAGAGTATTTCAGATGAATCACTGCACCAGAAAACATAGACTGGCCTAAAATCTTATCATTTACATAGGGAAAGCAGCTTACATGTTTCCTCAAATTTGATAGCAATACTCATGTTTATATACCAACAAATTATACAGCTAAAATAGACTTCTCTAAACTGTCAATAATAATACTACTTATTATTCTCATCACTCATGCTAACTGTTTTTTCTCTGGGAAACACTACAAAATGTCACATGGAGAGAGAATCAAAGAGGCTGTAGCCAAAAGAGGAGAGTTGGGCAGATTACGTTCTTTTTATGGGTTTTGTCATGATGTCTGTGACATGTTTCAGCTTTACAGATTTTGTAACAGGTTGTGATTTCATTTCTAAATAAATGATTACTTTTTGCACTTAAATCGTTATCAGAGTTGTGCATTGTTTTCCTTACAGAAAAAAAACCCAAAACAACCCACAAAAAAACAAACCAGCTGCCCACAAGTTCACTCTGACTCATGACAATGGCATGCGTTCCAGATTAGAATTGAGCTTTATGGAGTCCGCGTGGAAGTGCCCTTTCAGAAGCGGATGGCCAAGTTATTTCCTTGGAGGAACATCTGGGTGGGTGAAAACAACCAAATTTTCTGTCAGTAGCTGAGTGTCAAACTATCTGCGTCACCCACAGGACTTTAAGATATATCTAGAACAGAGCAAGGAAACACTGCATGGTTCAAAATCAGGAAAGGGGAGTGTCAGGGATGTGTCATCATATCTTTTCAATCTCTATGCAGAACAGATCATTCAGGAGGCTGGGCTCTATGAAGGAGGAATATGGCGTCAGGATTGGAGGAAGACTCATCAACAAATTACATTATGCAGATGGCACAATCTTACTTGCTGAAACTGAGGAAAACCTGAAGTGTTTGTTGTAGAAAGTCAAGGGTGGTAGTTCTAAATATTAATTGAAGCTCAACATCAAGAAGAAAAGATTCTCTGAGCTCTGGTGGCCTAATGGCAAGAAGTTGCACTGCAATCCCAGAGGTGAGCGGTTTGAATCCACCAGATGCTTTGCTGGAGAAGGAGGGGCAATCTCCTCCTGTACCAATCTGATCCGATTTGAAGGTACGTACAAAAATAATAATAATTTTTTTAAAAAAAACAAAAGAAGAAAAGATTCTCACCACTGAGCCAATTGGTAGCATCATGATAGATGAAAAAGAGATTGAGGTTGTTAATAATTTCAGCTTGCCTGGCTCCACAGTCAATAACTCTTGGCACCAGCAGTCAGAAAAGCAAACAATGAACTGTATTGGAGAAAGCTTCTATCAGGGACCTCTCTAAAATGCTAAAGAGCAATGATGTCAGTCTGGAAACTGAGTGTGCTTGATCCAGGGGATGGTCTTCACAATTACTTGCTATCCATCAAAGAGCTGGACAGTGACTAAGGATGACAGAAGAATCATCAATGCCTTTGAGCTGTGGTGCTGGAGAAGCGTACTGAATATACCATGGACGGCCAAGAGAATAAACAGGTCTGTTTTAGAGAAGGTGAAACCAAGTTTCTCCTTGGAGACAAGGATATTGAAGCTCCATCTCACGTGCTATGAGCATGTGGCCAGGAGGGACCAGTCCCTGGAGAAGAGATGGGCAGCTATGAGATGGTTCTGACTTGGTGGCAATGAGAATGGGTGAATGACATGCATAGTTATTATGGCTGTCAAGACCATACATAGTAAGGCAGTCATTTGTACTGCACAATTCAATGACTTTAAGCTCTTTGTATTGGCAGCCACTGTCCCTCTTTCTGCTGTTCCTCCCCCACTGACACTCACTGTTCCCTAATGTTGTGATCCCTTACTGATAGATTTTCAAAAAGCACAATGTTCAAGGCAGACATTCTTTACTATTTTAGCTAAACTACAGTTCCATTTTTAAGATTTCAGGGGTCGTTTTGATTTAAGGTTCAAAAAAAAGGGTGTATCAGAGGAAGGTCTGGTGGCCTAGTGGTTAAGTGTATTGCAATCTTAAAAACGTTTTCGAATTCATCAACTGTTCTGTAGAATGATGAGCAATCTAGGCTGCCTAATGTTAAGGTATGTTCTCTGTTTCTCACTGTATGTATATATTCCTGTATTTGTCATTAAACACTAAATCTCCAATGAAGTTTCTCAAGGGAACTTTGATGGTCTAGGGTAAGAAGCTGTATTGCAATCCCGAAGGTATGGTTTGTTATGTGCTGTCAAGTCAACTGTGACTCGTATCACCCTATGGACAGTAGCTCTGAAGCCTGCCCTGTCTTGAGCCAGTCTCACTGACTCTAGTATACCTACCCCCTCTAGTTACTGTGTCAATCCATTTCATCTGGGGTCTTCTCCTGCGTTGTCCCTCCACCCTTCCAAGCATGATGTCCTTCTCTAAGGATAGGTTTCTCCTGGCCACATGCCCAAAGGATGTGAGATGGAGCTTCAAAATCCTATCCTCTAAGGAGAAACTTGGTTTCACCCTCTCCAATACAGACTTATTTGTTTTCTTGGCAGTCCATCGTATTTTCAAGATGTGGTTCAAATCTACCAGTTGCTCCAAGGAAAAAGGATGGGCATGCACAAAATATACATCTGAAGGGAGCTTTGGTGTCCTAGTGGCAAGAAGCTGTGCTGCAATGCAAAAAGCATGCAGTTTGAAGCCACCAGATGCTCTGACGGAGAAGGAGGGGCAATCTCCTCCTGTGCCAGTCGGATCCGTTTCAATGGTACAAACAAGTGGGCTTTGGCAGAGTTGTTGTTTACCATAGAGTCAGAAGCAAATCACAGCTTTGGTATATGGCTTTGGTGTCGACCTGAGCTAAAACCACATACTAGCTGTGCAGCCCACAACAAGTTTCTCATCCTCCAGATCTACAACAGAATGGTGGTATGTATCAGTAGATATGTCTTGAGGATTAAGTATGATAGTGTACATAAAGTGGCTATTAAGATGTGGCCATCTTGATGACCTTGTGGGAAAGAGACAGTGAAATCACACAGCTGAGGGGATGTCCTTTAGGAAAAAATTCTAGATTTCAAGTTTACATTATATTTCCTCTCAATCTCCTATCCCTTTTAAGACAGGAAATAAAAAAAGGAAACCTGTATTATTCCTGGTCCCTTGGTATCAGTAGTCAGGAGGAGATAAGGAGACATAAAACATTGGGAAAATTTGCTGTTAGGGATCTCTCCAAAGTCCTGAAGAGCAATGATGTCATTTTAAAGACTAAAGTGTACCTAATTCAAGCCACAGTCTTTCCAATCACCAGCTATGCATTTGAAAGCTGGACAATGAATAAGGATGACAGGAAAAGAATCAATGCATTTGAGTTGTGGGGTTAGAAAAGAGTGCTCAATCTCCCACAGACTGCCAAAAGAACAAAGAGGTATGTCTTGGGAAAAGGCAACCAGAGTGCTCTAGGGAGGCAAAGATGGTGAAGGTTCCTTTCACATATTTTGGACACATTGTTAGGAGAGGTTATTCCTTGGAAAGGGACATCATGCTTGGAAAGGTGGAGAAATGGTGAAGGGAGAGGAAGACCCTCAACCAGGTGGATTGACACAATGACTTCAGTAATGGACTTGACTGTATCTGAGATTGTAAGGACGGCACAGGATAGCACAAGGTTCAGATCCGTTGTTCACAGGGTTGCTATGAGTTGAACTTAGCTCAATGATAGGTGATAGGGTTACCCATATTCCAACTGTATCTACAGAGGGAAAGTGAAATTAAGTCAGTATTCATAACATAAGAAATCCTGAATCACATGAAATGAAGAAATACTTCGACCTTTTGTTGAAATCGTGTATTCGGTTACTGGGTTTGTGTTCTCTTTTCCCATCAACTTAAACAACCCCAAGATTCTTCTCTCTTCACAAATTTGTGCCAGTTCCTTTACAAGACTTTTTCTTATTTCGTTCCCACAATTACCCTATATGATAAGCATTTACCATAAACAAGTTTAAAGAAGCTGAGGCTCAGAGAGGTGAGGTATCTTGCCTGCATATTAATCTAGATCTGGTGAACCTCAGAGCTGTTAGTCTTAATCCTTCCAGTTGATGTGTGTGTGTGTGTGTGCGCGCACACATTTGGATATAGTGACTGAGAATTAGGTGTAGGCTGGGTTGGAGAGGGGAGAATTGGATCCTTGTGGTTCTATACCTTCCCTGAGTCCCAGCGATGGCGGTTGTTACATGCTGTCAAGTGGCTTGTGAGTCTTAGCAAGTCTATGTTCAACACCTCTGAACCCTGCTTTATCTTGAGTCAATTTCACTATCTCTGATACACCCACCTCCATTATCCCAGTCACTGAGTCAATCCATCTAATCCAGGGTCTTCCTCTTTTGCTCCATCCCTCCTCTCTTGTGGTGTCCCTACATGTTTCCAAGTATGATGTCCTTCTCCAATGATTGGGTTCTCCTGGCAACATGCTCAAAGAATGTCTGATGGAGCTTCCAAATCCTTCCTTCCAAGGAACAACCTGGTTGGTTCCACCCTCTCCAAGACAGACCTGTTTGTTCTCTAAGCAGTCCATGGTATGTTCAAGACTCATCTACAGCACCACAACTCAAAGGCATCAATTCCAACTCTATCACCAGCAAGTAATTGTGAAGATCATGGCTTGAATCAGGTGCTCCTTAGTCTCTGACATCATTACTCTTTAGCACTTTAGAGAGGTCTCTGACAGCAGATTCTCCCAAAGCAATTCATCTTTTGACTTCCTGGCTGCCAGTACCAAGAGTGTTGATTATGGACACAAGAAAGCTAAAGCCAATAACAATCTCAATCTCTTCTCCATTTATCATGATCTTGCCAATTGGCTCAGTGGTAAGAATCTTTGTGGTTTGTTTTTTGTTGTTTTTTTTATTATTTGTGAGTGTACCATCAAATCATATCTGACTGGTACAGGAGGAGATTGTTCCTCCTTCTTCTGCAGAACATCTGGTGGATTTGAACCTCACACCTCCGGGATTGCAGTGCAGCTTCTTGCCACTAGGCCACCAGAGCTCGCCAAGAATCTTTGTTTTCTTGATGTTGAATTTCAATCTATATTGATCAATTCACTAGAGAGCTCGGGTGACCTACTGATAAGAAGCTGTGCTGCAATCCCAGAAGCATATGGTTTGAACAAACCAGTTGCTCCTTGGGAGAAAGATGTGTCATCTTCTCCCATGAAATTAACTGCCTCTGAAAACCCACTGGAGAGTCAGCTATGGGTTGGTTCCATCTTGACAGTATACAACAACAAGAAGAACTAATCAAAAGGCTGGAAGTTCTTATCTACTCAGAGGCCTCTCCATAGAAAGTCCTAAAGAACTGGGTTCCAAAAACTCAGCCACTGAAAACAGTTCTATCCAGTGACATACATGGGGTCACCATGGGTCAGAAGCGACTGGTGGCAACTGTTAACTGGTCGCAACCTTCACAAGGTCATATAAATAGAACTCACTCAGGGGCTAAATTTCAGAGAATTGGCAAAGCATAATAATATCTGTATGGGGTCACTTACGGAATAGTGAGATTGCAGGGGAGCCTGGAAGGATCTCTTTTCAATCTCATTTTAAAATATTTCTATCAAGTGAGAACCAGAGACTTTAACTAACCTGCCTAAGAGCAAGACAGTGACCTAACCAGGTTAGAATCAGTCTTCAGATGCTCATTCTGTGCTTCCTAGAGTTACAAATAAATCTACTTTGCAGTGAACATTGGAAGCAAAAGCATGAATCAGTCGGACTAATTTGAGAAAAGCAGGAGTAGCTGACACCTTCCTCACTCCCACCCAGGGACTCCACGTGGTGTTTCATGAGACGTGGCCAGGGCATTCACATAGCCCTCATTCTGAATCTTGACTCAAACAGGTTCTGCTACGGGGCATTAGGCAAATCTGTAACTTCTCGAAGCTTCCATCATCTCCTCCTCTGTAAAAGGGTGGTTGTATGCCACACAATTAGAAATTAATAACAAGAGAATAAAGGAGAAAAGATCACGCTTTTGGAAGCTGAACAACAACTTGCTTGAACACGACTGGATACAAGAAGAAATAAAAAATGAAATAAAAAAGTTTCTTGAAAAAATGACAATGAAGACACTACTTACCAAAACCTCTGGGAAACAGTCAAAGCCGTAATCAGAGATCAATTTATAGCAATTAGCAAACACATCAAAAGGCAGGAAAAATT
>NW_006399767.1:15751418-15755629 GCF_000299155.1 Elephantulus edwardii | reverse complement strand
AAAAAAAAAGGGTGGTTGTAATAGGGCTTTATCATATAGAGCTCTTGGGAAGATGTGATGATGGGAACTGGAAAGTGCTAAGGGCATAATAAAAGACAGCCATTATCTAATTACTGTATATGGTGTCCTAAAGCTGCCCGGTCTGGTTTTAGGGTTAAGAGAGCCTTGAGGGAGTAATTTTGAAGGTAGAATTAATTAGATAATGAAGGGCAAGGGGCAAAGATGGATCGATAACTGTGACCTTCCCTGTACATGGCTCAATTGGGGTAAAGGACGATCGTACTCTCTGCCTGGTCCCACTCGTGTGCCTGAGCAATGCCACTGAGATACTGAGCTGGAAAACGCTATTGCTCTTAGGTGTCTCCAAGTCAAATGCAGCTCATACCAACCCTACAAAGGATGGATCTGAGCCTTGCCCTATCCTGTACTGTCCTCTTCTCTGATATCCTAGAGCCCACTGTTACAAGTCACTATTCATCTTGATGAAGGCCTTTCTCTCTTTCACTGACCCTCCACTTTACCAAGCATGATGCCCTTTTCCTAACAACATGCCCAAAATATGTGCACTGAATCTCCACCGTCCTTGCCTCCAAGGAGCAGCTTGTTTGCATTTTCTCCAAGATCTATTTGTTGTCAGTCCATGGGAAAATGTGAGAGAACATTAAAATAGCCACAGAAAGAATTATGGATTTTTTTTTCAATTACGTCCCAAATTTTCTATCTCAGCAGGCAATGCCAAACCCGGAGCTAACACATCAAGCTAGTTCTTCTCTTCTCCCACTCCATCCTTAATCAGTGTTCCTTTTTCTTTCAAGCAATCTTGAAACTTCCCAAGCCCTTGTTTTCTAGCCTCTGAAAATACAGCCTATCTGCCCTATAAAATTTTCTTCTTAAATTTTATGTTGGTGTTGTTAAGAAACATAGTAAACTGTGTACCAACAGTTTCTGCAATCCAATGACACTGACTACACTCTTCCAGGTGTGTAACCATATACCTCCTCCCTGTTCAGAGTTCTTCCTCCCCCACTGAGTCACTGCCCCTAAGGTTCCAAGCCAATAGAGCTGTTGAGCCCAAACAGACTATGAAAGAGCACAGCACTCAAGGCATTTCACCCCCACACACACTAGTTTAAACTATCATTTGGTCTTAAGATGCAGGTGGGGAGTTGGGGGAGAGATTTTTTTTCCAGTTTTAAAAATTCGGCAATAGTGTCAGGAGTTATCCAATCTCTGTGTGGCCCCAGAAAGTCTGGAATCCAGGAGAATTTTAACTTCTCTTTTGCATGTTCCACCTTTTGATCAGGAATCTTCAGTGGAATCTTTGCTTAGCATGGTAAGTGATGGCAGGGAGGATCACCCAGTTCTTCCAGTCTCATGACTATGGAGACAATTAGTCACTTTTCTATCTCCTCCTACCCAGCTCCCCTTTCTCTGTTGCTCCAGGTGAATAGATAGCAACTGCTGTACCTCAGATGGCAACTTTGGATCTTTTAAGACGCCCCAAGGGAGCTCTGATGGCCTAGTGGCAAGAAGCTACACTGCAATCCCAGAGGTATGCAGTTCAAATCCACCAGATGCTCTGTTGGAGAAGGAGTGACAATCTCCTCCTGCACCAGTCAGATCCAATTTGACGGTACACACACAAAAATAATTTAAAAAAAAAAGAAAAAGAAAAAGACGCCCCAACTACTATGCAGCAAACTAGGAAGTAGACTGTTAAGTCAATCAACTGGGACGCCCTATGAAACCATGACGTCCGAACCGCTAAAAGGAGGAACAAATCCTGTAAGGGCTGTATGCATAAGTAGCTTCAGCAGTGACTTTAAAGGGAGGGCGTAGTGATCACTGATGTAAGTATCTCTCACACACATTCTGCCACTTTAATTTTTTTTATAGGTCTATAACATGTTGACAAAAATGTCAAATATTCAGCCAGGCAACAGTACTATTAATCAATGTGATTTTCCCAGGGCCATCAAGCCCATTTGCCTCTTTCTCCTGCTCATGGAAGTTACTAATAAACTTTGGTCTTTGTACCCTTTCCTTTTCTTTTTAAATATGTAAGGTCACACACTATTTGCCCTTTTGTAACGGACTCATTCACTCAGCATGTCTTCTTGTAGCATGTATTAAGACTTCCTTTCTCCTGATGGCTGAATTGTATCTGATTTAAGTATATACCAAAGCCTGTTTATCTAACCATGTACTGATGGGCATTCATGTTGATCCCGTCTTTTGGTTATGATGAAGAATGCTACAGTGGGCACTGGTATACAAATTTCTTCTTAAGTCTTTGCCTTCAAGCATTTTAGGTATAAACTTAGGAGTAGAATTGTTAGGTCATCTGTCAGTTCTGTTTTCAGCTCTTTGAGGAATTGTCACACTATTTTTCACAACAGCTATCCCATTCTGTACTCCTACCTGCAAAGGGTCTCAGTTTCAATTTCCCCAACTCTGTCAATATTTTTACTTTGGGTTTTTGTTGTTGTGGGGTTTTTTTTGTTTGTTTGTTTTGGTTTTTTTTTAATCTTAGCCATCTTCATAGAGTGAAATGGTATCTTACTGTAGATTTGCCTTACAGAATTCAACACAAACTAATCAACCAAACAATGTTCTCACCACTTTTTTAAAAACCTTGGCATTTTTTCATAACAGTGGGGAGAAAAAAAATAACTTACATATCCAATAGAGAATTCATCAAATCTATTACATTCATGATCACTTAATGCTCACAATATATTCTGTGACATAGGACATTACATGATTTGTGTGCATACGACATCTATCTATCTATCTATCTATCTCGTCTTATTTTCTCTTTGGGGAGCTCTGGTAGCCTTGTGATAAGAAACTATGCTGCATTCCCAAAGGCATGCAGTTTGAATCCACCAGGTGCTCCACAGAAGAAGGATGGGCAATCTCCTCCCATGTGATTTAATGCCTCTGAGAACCCGCCGGAGGGTCAGCTATGGGTCGGTTCTGTCTGGGTGGTATTCAACAACAATTCTCTCTGTAAACATCTCGAACAAGCTTGTACCTTAGCAATAACTGTCAACATGCTGAGAGAGATTCACTTTTGTGCTGGGTCCACATCATTAACAATTTCACCAAAGCTGTTACAAGTCTCGCACATATTTTTGTTACTCTCATAGCTCTCAGCAGAGTTAATTCTTTAACAGCCTAGGGAATATTTTCCTTGTTTTGAGGATCTCAGCAATGCCAAGTTTGACGTGCCTGAATCATGAGCAACAGCATTCACTGATTTTCCACCTTTGAGTGATTTAATAACCTTTGTTTCACCTCCAAATTGAAACTTCTCCTTCTACTCTTTCAGCTGCTATCACTAGTCCTGGTTTTTCTGCATTCATGAGCCAGGATGGTAACATTTTTTAAAGAAAATGAAACAAAAAGATTACAGGACACAAGAGATTGGATGTTGTAATCCAACAAAGTATACGCCGTTATATGTTTACTTCTTTAGACAGAAAGCACAGTACAGACATTCATAAACCAGAAGTACTGGTTTATGGCTATCAATACATGTCTATGGTAGGTCATATACCCCTGTTTTTGTGTGAAGCTGTGGTCACTACATCCCTTGCTCCAATTGAGATTTCTGATCTCTATTCAAACTATATGGTATCATGGACGTGCATGCAGACACAGGCTGCCCATTATGTGCATTATCTGGTATATAACTGAGTATCATTAAAACACCACAGACTATTGGGCTATCAACTTAAGTCATTGCTGTCAAGTTGGAACCAACTCATAGCTGACCCTCTGGTGGTGGTTCAAAGCCGGAATCAAATGGGAGAAGACTGTTCATCTTTCTACCAAAGAAATAGCTGGTGGATCCAAATAGCCCAGGTTTGGGTTGGTGGTGCGACTGCCTTCTAACTGGGCCACCAGGACTCCCTGAAGTCAAACTTGTTGCTGTCAAGTCAGAACTGACTTCTAGCTGACCCTCCATTGGGTTTTCAGAAGATGCAAATTGCACAGGAGTGGCCGGCTCCTTTTCCTCCCTTAGAGCAACTGGTGGATTAAAACTGCCTCCCTCAGAGCAACTGGTGGATTAAAACTGTCTGCCTTTGGGTTGGCAGCATCGCCCCTTCTGGGGCTTCGTCTGACATACTTTGGACATGTTGCCAGGAGGGACGGGTCCTTGGAGAGGGACATCATGCTTGGGAGGGTGGAGGGACAGCACAGGA
>NW_006399767.1:15747357-15751298 GCF_000299155.1 Elephantulus edwardii | reverse complement strand
GCAAACGACACGGCACATAACAACAACAACAACTAGAACTCTTATTGTTGTTGGTATTGTTATGCACCACTGAGTTGGAACTGACTCATACTTAGCTAACCTCCAGTGGGTTTTCAGGAGCCATTAATTACATCAGAGGAGAATTCCCATATTTCTCTCATAGAACTGCTGATGTTTCAGCAACCATGTGCCTTTGGGTTCACAGCACAACTCCTTACCCCTAAGCCATGAGAGCGCTATAGTATTTTATACACACATAGAATATTGTGCTATATTATAACATGTAATAGGAAAAGCACCCAGGAGTGTAGATAAAGTGGTAAGCTCTCGAGTGGGTTGGAGTTGGGTTTGATCCCAGATCCACTGCACACCAGCTGTGTGAACTCAACATTTGACTAAGCTGTGTCTCAGGGAGAAATTACAATAACGATGTAAAGAGCTTTGACTCTGCAGTCAGGCATTTTTCTAACAGTTGTATTATCTTGTTATTGTTGTTTTTGTTAGGTGCCAGTGAGTCAAGTATGACCCATAGTGACCCCCTGAACAACAGATCTGAACGTTGTCTCATCCTGTGCTATCCTCATACTTCCTGATACACTAGAGTCCCTCAGCAGGCACCCTGTCAATCCACCTGGTCCAAGGTCTTCCTCTCCTTCGCCAAACCTCTAGCTTTCTGAGCATCATGTCCATCTCCAAGAAATAGCCCCTCCTAGCAACATGCCCTAAGGATGTGAGACGAAGCCTAATCATCCTTGCCTCCAAAGAACATTCTGGCTGCACTCTCTCCAAGATATATCTGTTTGTTCTCGTGGCCATCCATGAAATGTTCAGTGCTCTTCTCCAACATCACAGCTCAAAGGCATCAATTCTTCTTTCATTTTTATTCACTGTCCAGCTCTCAGACGCATAGCAAGTAATTGGAAAGACCATGGCCTGAATCAGACACACCTTATACTCAAACTGACATCATTACTACTCAATAATTTAATAATAACAGAAGACTTTCTCAGTGCAATATGTCTCTTTTTTCCTGACTGCTGGTGTGAAGGGTGTTAACTGTAGATCCAAGTAAGATGAAGTTGTTAGGAGTTGCAATCTTTTCTCCATCTGTCATGATATTGTCTATCAGTCCAGTGATAAGAATCTCTGTCTTCTTGGCATTAAGATGTAATCCATATTGAAGGCTGTTTTCTTTGATCTTCTGCAACAAGTGCTTCAAGTCCTCCTCGCTTTCAGCAAGGAATGTTGTGCCATCTGCATAATGTAGGTTATTGTTGAGTCTCCCTCCGATCCTGATGCCACATTCTTCTTCACAGACTCCAGATTTTTAACAACTTGTTCAGCATATGGATTGAATAGGTATGGAGAGAGAATACAACCCCGATGCGCTCCCTTACTAATTTTAAAGCATGTAATGTTTCCTTGCTCTGTTCGCACAACAGCTTCCTGGTCTAGGTATAGGTTTCACATGAGCACAATTCTCATTCTTCTCAATCTTAGCCATAAATTGTTAGATTATATATTATCTTGCAACAGGTTAATTAAGCCCTCTGGTCCTCATCAGTGAATACTATGGTCTACCACATAGAGTTTTTTTTTTGGTTTTCCCCATGAGAGAGAACGAAATGAGATAAAGCACATCATGCCCTAAATGCTTTGGGGACACAGCTTCTGTTAAGAAAATAAAACTCATAGTCACCTAATTGGTTCTGACTCATAAAAGCCCTCCCCTGGATTTCCAAGGCTAGGAACGACAATGGAAGGAATCCATCCATGTTCATTCCCAGGGGCAGCTGGTGGATTTAAACCACTGGAGACATGCAGTAATAGTCAGTTGTTCAACTCTTTATGAACTGTGCCACCAGAGCTCCAGAAAAATTCAGCAACAATTAATGGTCATGGCTGAACAAAACGACGAACGTAATTAATGCCACTGAGCTGTACGTGTGGATTTTGTAGCAATGGTAAATGTTTTGACACTTCTATCACACAATTAAAAAAACCACCCCCAAAACCAATATATGGAATTTTCAGAAGAAAGCCCAACTCGACTAACATTATCCTACTACGGCCCTTTACTTGCCCTCCCTCCAACTCCCTAAGTGTTTCCTAAATGCAAACGCAAATCCAAGTCACTCAGATGGGTAACATCAACATGCATCTGGGTCAGATGGCTCTTTGGCAGCAGCATCATGAACTGGTCAATCTGTCACCAACCCCTTCCCCTTGATAGAAGCCAATGGAGGCTACTCGAGGGTGACCTGAGTCAGGCAGAAAAACAACAGCCAGAGCTGAGATTTTTGGTGAGCCATGTGATGGTGTGTGCCACCTAAGTTTGACGGAAACTCACCGGCTGTCTGCACAAGGCTCCTGATGGCAGGTCCCAAGTGCCCTACATGACCACTCAACAACAGCCCAGTTTAGCTGGGGTCACAGAGAGGCAGCCATCTGTTGAACCACAGCACAGCTCAGTTCCCATCTTAGTTCTCCTCTGGGTAAACCCTGGTATTTGTATCGATATAACTCTGAAAACAGGTAGGAGGGTGGCCAACCTGGTTTTTCTCCTGAGCCTGACAATTCTTCCCAGTTTGTGATTTACAACACTATTACGGTAATTCATGCTTTTCAAAGTGTATACTTCCAGGACTGTATGTGAAGAATCAGCGATGGTTTACATGTGTAGAATGCTTAATCATCTAAAAAGCATTATCCCCACTGAGCTCATCTTCACAAGAACACTGAACAAAGGAAATCTAAATGTTGCATTAACCTAAAAGTTGACTTTTTAAAAAAACCATTACAGTTAGCCACCTCTGGTCTCCAGCTACTTTAACTACAGACACCCAATCACGCAAATCATCACAGTCTTGCAAATTATGAACAGCTGTAGAACTAGGGGAAGAGAAAGAGTGCTTCCCAAATTGAGCAGCAAGACTTGAAGTGAGCAAGGTCTGTGATGGCAAGATCCTTGTGAGAGCAAGACCCCAGTGGTGGAGAGACTGTGACACTGCTGCGGAGAAACGGTGGCAGGGTGTGCCCTGAGGCTGCCTGCATTTGTGCTGGCCACAGTTAAAGGTTTGGCTGTTCCTGCCGGATGTTTGAAGACGCTGACTTGTAACTGCTCTGAGGCCAACCTTGCTGGATGATTTGGGTTTAACTGCTGAACTGAAACTGAAGCCTGGACTTATTGAAGAATTGTGCCTTGGAACTATTGGGCTAAAGTCTGAACTATTCTTGTGAGATATTCTTTGCCTTCTTCACTCACTTCCCTAATAAACTCCATTGTTAGTACCATAACTCTGAGACAGTGAGTCAGCAACAAATAAACGAACTTCTGCTGCTGTGTCTCTAGAGGCCCCATGGGGCTGTGCTAAGGGCTCTTTATCTGCTTTCTGCTCTGGGGCGATGAGGGGCTGTGCTATTCTTACTCCCTCTGTCCCTTTCAAAGAGATGCTCAGGGTCCCATACCCCCATGTCCTATTTCCTCTTCATTAGACATCAAGGATCCTGGAAACGCAGGGCCATGCCTGGGAAGTGTAACCGAGGGCCTGGGTATATCCATTAAGCCACACAGGGTCCAATACACAATTTGTGAGGTTTCCAGAGGTGTCCTCACTCCCAGGACGGATGCAAGGTGATCAGCACCCTCAGACCACTGTACAAACCACACTGCCACATATCAATAAACTAAGAGCAGTGCTAGAGGTGCTGGGCAGACAAGACAGAGGTGCCTGAGACCTCTGAACACCAGTCTCTCCTATAGGCCCTTCCCTAGGAGTGGCCAGAAGGGATCAGAAAGAGGCTTGGTGAGTGGGTGACAGAACAGAATTAGAAAAACCACCAAACGGTTGGGGACATAGACCAGGAACAGTGACGAGAGAAAACCATTTTGGCTAGGTCACCCCCCTACTCAATGACCTCTTGCTTTTAAAAAAAAAAAA
>NW_006399767.1:15740807-15746979 GCF_000299155.1 Elephantulus edwardii | reverse complement strand
CTTATCCCTTCCACCTAGACATGCCCTAGGCATTTCAAGCTCCAGGGTCAAAGATCTATTTTTCTTCAGATGTTTCTAATACTCCTTTCATATTCCTTGTTTCAGGTACACAGGCTGAAAACCTTGGAGACAACTTCCTTTGCCTTCCCACTCCATACCTATGTAATCTCCAAGATCACCTCACGTCTCCTTCTCAACCCCTTGATGAAATCCTACTGCTCTTTAGAGTACTGCTATGGCTGTACTTCAATCCCTCATTACTTACCCCTAGATTACTTACTGAACACTCCAGCCATCCTCTTCCTTCACTTCAGCCCCCATACTCTCGGAATTGTCATTCCAGGACACTGATCCAGTTGTATTATTTATGTGCTTCAAAATCCTTAGACATTTTCTATTGTTGTGTAAGATAAAATGTAATTCTCTGAGCACATCATTTAGGATCTTTCCGATTCTGTGCTTTTCCACCTGTACTAACAGAAATATGAGCTCTGGTGGCCTGGTGGTTGTGCTACCAACCAAAAGGCAGCCGATTTGGGTCCACCAGCTACTCTTTTGGAGAAACATGGGTAATCTCTCGTGCAATGTGCAACCTCTGAAAACCTGGACTATTATTATGCAAGTAATACCTAATCACATATTCCTTTTGAACAGTTCTTTCCCTTTTTTGTTTCAATGCAGTGTACATTATTTCTCTCTTCTTTTCTTAGTTTCCCCCGAACCCTGATGTCAGTCCTGTTTAATAACAGTGGCATTATGCCATATTTGTCCTTTTATGACTGAGATAGTTCACTCAGCATAATGTCCTCCAGGGACATTTTGTATTATATTTTATGAGTTCCTTATTTTCCAATGCTGCGCAGTATTCCATTGTCTGACTATACCACAGCTTCTCTAGCCATTCATTTGTCAATGGGCACTTTGGAGTTGTTTCCATCTTTTTGCTATTGTGAATAATGCAGCAATAAACATGTGCATATATTTCTTTGGGTGGCAGTTCTCTAGGGTATATTTATTTCCAATAGTGGAATTCCTGGGTCAAATGGTATTTCTATTTCCAACTTTTTGAGAAAATGCCATACTACCTTCCAGAGTGGTTGCACCATTTTACACTCCCACCAACAGTGAATAAGTGTTCCAGTTTCTCCACAACCTTGTCAGCATTTGTTGTTTGCTGTTCCATTAAATTTTGCAATTGTTGCAGGGTGAGATGATATTTCATAGTTGTTTTGATTTGCATCTCTCTTAGAGTCAGGGTTTTCAAATGTTTCTTCATGTGTTTGGTCGTCCTCTGAATGTCTTCTTTGGTGAAGTGCCTGTTCATATTCTGTGCGCATTTTGTGATTGGGTTGTTTATCTTTCTCTTGTTGTGGTGCTCGAGTATTCTACAAATTCTAGATATAAGTCCTTTTTCAGACATGTCATTACCAAATATTTTTTTTTCCTAGTCTGTGGCTTTCCTTTTTACCCTATTGGAGAAGTTTGGGGGTTTTTTTGTTTGTTTGTTTGTTTGTTTTTATGTGCATAGGGATTTGATTCTTATAAGGTCCCATTCATCTCTTTTATTCTCGCCTGGTTGTAGATACAAACAGACATTCTTCTGGTATTCTAGCACTCATACTCATACTAGTCTTTTTCTTTCTTTTTTTCCTTTTTGTAATCTTTAAAATCTGGTCTGCATTTTACACTCCCAAATGTAGTTTGGACTAGCTACATTTCAAACACTTAATAGCTGCAGATGCCTCAAAAGTCTGTTGCCAAAATGATCTTGTATGATCCTGGCAAAACCTTAATGTGTCTACTAATAGCCTAGATTAGATGTTTCCTGGTTTGCTTTGTTTTATTTTGTGGCTATCATCTTGGATGGCACAATTCTAAGCTCTTCCATAGCATCCTCCTAGAAGGACTCTATTTTTTCATAACAAGGACCACTTTACATGCACACACCTACACTCCAGCCTGCCTCCAACCCTATCTTGCTTCTGAGCTGGCAGAGTTGTTCTTGTCTTTGCCTGGAGTCTTACCCTACTTCAGTTCAGAGAGCTCCACCAGCTCGGCTCAAACTTCTCCAAATTTCCTTGGGCTGAGTTAGCCCCCTCTCCTCCTCCTCTTTTCTAAAGTTCCCACCAAGAACCCAAATTCATTCTCACTTAGTCAGTTCTAACTTATAGATATGAATTTCCAAAGCTGTAAATCTTTGTAGAAGTAGGCATCCACATTTCTCATATTCCGAGTAGCTGGTAGGTTTGAACCACTGACTTCTTAGCAGCTCAGTGCTGAACCATTGCACCAGCAAGGGCTCCTTTATGACTCCACAGCACCCTTATTTTATCATATCTTTTTTTTTAATTAAATTTTATTAGTTTTAATGAACATTTACAGGGATTTTGGTTTTTCATTCCTTCATTGCTGCACCTATCCTGTCTCTTTAAGATGACTCTGCACATCTCTGGCTCCATCCAATCCTCTTTGATTACATCATTTACCTTTTAGAGTCTGAATCTTCTTTCCAGCTCTGGGTGGAGAGGAGATAAGCAAGGCGAGATTCATCCCTCATCCCTGGAGCCTCTCAGTATTGTTTCAATATTTTACAGGAGGAAATTGAGGTTCTACTCAAGTGGTGATAACAGAATTGTCTACATGATAAACAAACTACTGTAAGACCCTATCTGCCTCACCTCATGACACCAGCTCACCCACCTCACCCTACACCTGAGGGCACAGACTCTCTCCAATCCTGCTCCTTCAGCAGATGTTTGCTAATTGGTTGTTAGGCAGCTGGTCACTGAGGGCGCAGAGAGTCGGTCCCTGGAAACAAGAGAAGGTCCTACAATGGCTGCAATGGCAGAGCTGTGCTTCGCCAGTCTGCACAATCCCCCATCCAGCCTCTCCTGTCTGCACAGTGATTCACTGGGGGTGAGGGGTCCAGCCTGTGGCAGGGGGAAATGAGACAGTCTCAGGGGATTCAAAAGGAGCCTCCGAGGTATCTAATGCAACTTACCCAAATTATTCACTTTGCCATTTCCAGAAATTTACATTTAAAAAACCAATAAAATTCCCCTCCACTCTCAATTTTAGAGAACAAAAAGTAAGGCTGCTGCCAACTAAGGTTATTAAGGAAAACACCTATGATCTATTTATACCATATTTTATTAAAAAAGAATGTCTGGACACTAAATCTGTCCAGTGGACAACACATTAAAGTAAGTGATACTGTTTTTATTAAAAATTGGCTAAATTGTTTGATGGAAATTAATTTTGGAATCATAGTCTTACAGCATCCCTCTAAATAATCCATACAGTCCTTGCTTGAATCTCTTCAAGAATGGGACTATTACTTCTGAGCCTATTTCCAAAACACCCTTCACTACCAACACTTTTTAAAATGGGTAAAATACTTAAATACTGTTTAGTCTTCTTAAAAAATATTAAACTGTTAGGGATAATGCTTCAGTGACCTCTCTATTCACACCATTCTAATAATATAGTCTGAATCTAGTTTTGCTCACTCAATAATAACTGATTTTTTAAAAACTTTTTATTGTGGTTTGGGTGAAAATTTACAGATCAAATTCATTTTCCACTCAACAACTCATACACATTTTGTTTCAGTACAGTGACTGCAGTAGTCACAGGTAACTGTATCCCACTCCCTCGCTGTATCTCCCATTAGCTTTTCAATGGATGACTTTTTAGGAGTAGATAACTCCACCTTTTGTCCCCAGCAGGACCCAAACCCCCAACCTTTAACTATTTATAACACCCAGGTACTCCTAAACATATTATTGCTGTGAACTGTTGAGCAGGATATTGAAAACAACTGACCCTCTGGTGGGTTTTCAGAGGCAGTTAATTAAACAGGAGGAGATTGTCCATCCTTTTCCCACAGAGCAGCTAGTGGATTTGAACCGCATGCCTTCAGAATTAAGGTGCAGCTTCTTACCACTAGGCCACCAGAGCTCCCTATCAAACATAAACTAAGCCCATCAAGTTGCCATCAAGTTGATTTGACTGACAAAGACCCTATAGGACAGAGCTGAACTGCCACATGGGATTTTCAGTGTTCTTTATAAAAGCAGACAGCTATATCTTTATCCCGTGTACCAGTTAGGGGGTTCAAACAGTCAAACTTTCAGTTAATTCAATGGCTCCATTTTTCCACTGCCTCCTATTCACATGGTCCAACTTCCACAAATGTACAAAATGTCACCAATAGGCCTAAGCTGACAAGAAGGTGGCTCATAATAACCATGTTAATACTAAATTCTTATTTTCCCTCATAAACTTATTTCCACCCATTACACCAACCCCAAGCTCTACTATCTTTTGCTTAGAGCTAAAATCTTGGCACAATCTTGGATTCCTCTCTTTCTAGTACAATACACATCCAACCTATAATTAAATGTAATAGGTTTTACCTTTATGCACCTACTTTGAGTTCAATGATTTCAGCATCTCCACCAGAAGCTCTCAGACCAACCCACTTGTATTTCTCACCTAGGCTAATACCACCCATTGCCCCTTATCTGGGCCTCCCTGCTTCTGGCCTCCACATTTCCAATACAGCAGTTAAAGGGCCCCTTTAAAAGGTAAATTAAACTATCTCTTGCCCCAAAAATGCTCAATGGTTTACTATTGTATTTAGTATAAAATCCAAAATGCTAGCCACTAGCTCTCTCTCTCAGACCTCATTTCTTTCCATTCTCACTTTCATTTGCTCCCTTTTAGTCACACTTGCCTCCTAGAGGTACCTCAAACTCATAGTCTGCTCATTCACAGCTTAACGCCTGTTGGGGAATGTTGTGGCGGAAGGGAGGGCCTCTGGCCAGGACAGATCGCCTAAGCTCCGGATAAGTGCAAGCTTCCCAATGGCCTTTAAGATGGGGTAGAGAAAGCTCCCCTATGTTTGGCTGTACCAGCTTGAGAAAGCTCACCATCTGGGAAAACAGCTGCGGCATCTATTGAGCTGGGAGTGGTCTCCACGAGGCTGAGGTTCTCCTATCCAATTCGCATGTCCCACATCTTCAAGCCCACCCTATCCTGTCTTCCTGTTTACTTGCTCTTATATAAGTGCACTGCAGTCCCCAATAAAGTTGAGCTAGACTGACTCTCTGAACAGCTCCTGGAGTGGTGTGTCTCCATCGTGCTTACTCTCATCAGGGTGTTGCTATTCCTTGCTGGTGAACAAACAGGGACAAACAACATTGTACTTACTCTGGTTTTGGGTTTTTTGTTTTTTTGCCTAAGAAGGAAAGTTATTAGCCACTTAAGCTGAAGGAACTGAAGAACAAATTCAAACCTCGAGTTTAAATACTTAAGGATGCTTTTGGTAGAATATTAAATGATCCAGGAAGCATTAAAAGGAGATGGAAAGAGTATACATAGAGTCACTGCACCAAAAGGAATTGGTGGACAAAGAAGAATTTCATGAAACGATGTATGAGCAAGACCTGTGGTTCAAGGTGCTCTGAAAGAATTGGCAAAAAACAAGGCCCTACGAATTGATGACATACGAATTGACATACTTAAATAGACGCTGCCCTGGATGTGCTCACCAAGTGGTACCAAGAAATCTGGAGAACAATCACCTGGCCTATTGACTGGTAGAGATCTATATTTGTTCCCATTCCAAAGAAAGACAATCCGACAGAGTGTGGAAATTATCAAACAGTATCAATGATATCATACGCAAGCAAAATTCTGTTGAAGATTATACAAAAATGACTGGAACAGCATATGAACAAAGAACTGCCTGAAGTGCAGGTTGGATTTAGAAGAGGCCATGGCACTAGGGATATTATAGCTAATGTCAGATGGATCTTGGCTGAAAGCATAGAGTATCAGAAGAATGTCTATGTTTCATTTACTACGCAAAGGCATTTGACTGTGTGGATCACAACAAACAGTGCTGACTCTGAGAAGAATGAGAATCCCAGAACACTTCATTGTGCTTATGCAAAACTTATACTTGGACCAGGAGGCAGTTGTCAGAATAGAGCAATGAAACACTGCATGGTTCAAAATTAGGAAGGGTGTGCATCAGGGATATGTCCTATCTCCATATCTTTTCAATCTATATGTGGAACAGATTACCCAAGAAACTGGGGTCTATGGGGAGAAGTGTGACATCAGGATTGGAGGTAGACTCTGTTATGAAGATGACACAACCCTG
>NW_006399767.1:15723207-15737541 GCF_000299155.1 Elephantulus edwardii | reverse complement strand
GTTTCTTCTATATGACCAGCTAGACACTGTTCTTGAACTAATCTTTCTAAAATTTCTAATTTCTCTCTAGATGGGGGCCACCGCTCCCCCCAAATTGATTTTTCTGTTAGCCAAGTTAAGGGGAGAGCATAATGAGGAACAGTGGCCCTCATTATAAATTTGGATATCCTAATCCTTTCCGTGGTTGATTAAATTTAGTCTTGAAAATTAGCAACTCCTTGTTTCCTTTTCCCTAAACCTTTTCCTGGAATGTAATTCATATTTAGCATCATATTTTTTTGTTGGAGTTGAAATAGTGGGAATTTGTAATGCAGCTCCCCATTTGTCAAATAAAGATCTACATTCATTAATCCAATGATATCCTTTCCCACATTTTCTACAGAGCCCTGAAGGCATGTATTTCCTTTACATCTCTCCTTTCTGTCTTTCTTTCTTTCCAACAATCTCTTTTCAAATGTCCTAATTTTCTACAATTGTAACATTTGAGACAAATTTAATAATTCAATCTGTTGAACAGAAGTTAGTTTTGACTGCTTTATTATCTTTACCATTAGTATAACCTGAATAACCCATCTTCCCCACCCCCCCAAATGTCATAAAAAGAATGCAATGGAGCTTTATTTGTTTACTTTACATACAGGAAACTAATGCATTTTGTACATGTAATGCCACCAGTTCAAGGCATAAAGAGTCCCATGGTGGTACACATGGCTACTGTGCTCTAACTGGAAGACTGGAAAGATGTTTGAATCTTTCCCAGAGGAGTTGCAGAAGAAAGGCGTGGCTGTCTACTAACTAGAAATCAGTCCTTGGATGCTGTATGGAGAGCAATACTGTTGATACCTACAGTCACCTAGACTTTGTGTCAGCTCTGTGATGACTGGTCAATGCTTTGACTGGTTCAAAGGATGGAAATTCCTAGTGATTCAGAAAGCTTCCTTGTGCTTCTTCCCAGTGAATTCTAACCCTCTTTCCTCTACTTCCCCCAGATAATCACTGTTTTGACTTTGACTCTCATCACGACTGATCTGTTTAATCTACTCTTGAACTTCAGCAATGTGGAATTATACAGCATTTGCTTCTGTGTCTTCTCTCACCAAACATTATGTTTGTAGGATTCAGCTATGGAGTTATTTTTAGTTTAGGCACACTTCAAAGAGGAAAATTACATAGTTACAAAATAAAAAAAAATGTTATTATAACAGGACCGCCAATGACAGAGAATTTGGAAATGAACTTTGCATAACTCATCTTATTTACATCCATATAATAAGTATATGCTTGCAAAGGTGAAGTTTTTACTTTAGTTGGTAGCATCCAATTAGTTCATTTAAGAAATTGTAATCGTTTATTTAAAGGATAGGAATTAGAGATCTTTCCTATATAATTTTCAAAAGCTTCCTGCTAATTATCTGATATTTTCCATCAATTATTGATTTGTGAAGATGTGAAAGGGACTATAATTTCCTCTGGGTCAGCAGTCATTCATTGGCATTACCTCAGCCGACCTTTAAGGATGAGATTACAGATTTTTTCAATATATGTAACTAATTTTTTACTAAATTTATTTCCCAAAAAGAACCATTCTAGAATTTTATTTTCTTGATATAATATGCCAGTGGGAGAGTATAAAGAATGAATAATAATTAATTTTACAGGTTTATTTAAATCTATGTGGTCTAATTGGGCTTTGTGAATTCTTTGCTCTATAATCTTTAATTCCTCTTCTCCTTCAGGTGTAAGTTTTCTAGGACTTTGAATATCTGAAGGACCTTCTAAGATTTTGAATAAATTCTGTAATTGATATGTAGGAATACCTACACTAGGTCATAACCAATTAACATCACCCAATAGTTTCTTAAAAATAATTTAGAATATGCAAAGTATCTCTTCGTATTTGTATTTTTGGAGGAATAATTTTTGATCTTTCTAATAAGGAACCTAAATATTTACAAGATTCTGTAGTTTGTATTTTCTCAGTTGTTATTTGTAATCCATATTCCCAAAAAATTTCTGTAGCCTTATTATATAAAGATTGCAATGTATCCGAATCAGGACAAGAAAACAATATATCATCTATATAAGGAATAATTAAAGAATTAGTAAATAATTTTCTTAAACTCTCTAATGGCTGATTAACAAACTACTAGCACAAGCTTCGGCTGTTCATCATTCCCTGTGGAAGAGTTTTCCAGAAACCTCTTTTGGCAGGTTCATGCTCCTCTTGATGACCACAAAATTACAATTTAAACAAAAGAAGAGAAATGAGGGAAGCCAAATAGCAAATTTAATAATAGTAGACTAATAGCTATCAGGATATGAGGGAGGCTTAATACAAGCTGAAGGTCACCCTGTGGCACTAAGGCATTCCCTAACAGCCAACATTGTTCTTAGTTTGTATTAACTGAATCCCTGATCCTGAGATAAGCATAAAGAGAAACTTGGTCTTATCTGCAAAAGACTTCCCCAAGATCCTTTGTTTTTGTTTTGTACTTTCCTTATGATTCTCAATAAATACCCAGAGAGACATAGCTTGAGGCCTTCAGCAGGAGAACTCTTGGCCCCCTGTTTTCATGCTCTCTGTTCTATATCATTCTTGGTAGTCTGTCTCATTATTAATATTAATAATTATAAAAATACTTGTCCCTTGGCCTGCAACAAACAAGCACATGAAGAAATGTTCAAAAATCCCTAGCTCTAAGAGAGATGCAAATCAAAACAACTATGAGGTATCATCTCACCCCAGTCAGAATAGCAAAATTTAACAGAACAGCAAACAACAAATGCTGGTGAGGTTGTGGAAAAACTGGATCCCTTATTCACTGTTGGTGGGACTGTAAAATGGTGTAACCACTACAGAAGGCAGTATGGCGCTTTCTCAAAAAGTTGCAAATAAAAATACCATTTGACCCAGCAATTCCACTATGGGAATATTTCCCAAAGAAACCATCACTGCCACCCAAGCAGATACATGCACACCCATGTTTATTGCAGCTTTGTTCACAATAGCAAAGAGTTGGAAACAACCTAAGTGCCCATCAACAAATGAATGGATTGAAAAGCTATGGTATATTCACACAATGGAATACTATGCTGTTTTGAAAAACCAAGGAACTCATGAAATATTATACAAAATGGGTGATCCTGGAGGACATTATGCTGAGTGAACTATTTCAGTCACAAAAGGATAAATACTGCACAGTGTCACTGTTGTAAAACGGGACTGCCATCAGGGTTGGGGGAGACTAAAAAAGATAGGATAAATTATGCATACTGCATTGAAACAGATGAGGGAATGAACTGTTTTAAAGGGATATGCTGTTGTTAGGTGCCATCAAGTCTTAGACGACTCATAGCGACCTTATGAACAAAAGGCCTGAGTACTGTTCGTACATAAAGTTTCTGGAGGCAAGCCTTTTCGGAAGTGGATGTCACTCCTGCTTCCAGGCTCGTTTTAGTTGGGAAGCTCCAGCCAACACTATCCACCATGGGTACCCATTACCATGCTTGGCACATCAGTGTCCCAATGTTCAGCATCACATCAACCACAAGTTACCTCTGTACAGCAACACACAGACCAATGCTATACCACCTAGAAGAATGTTTGACAGGAAAACAATTTGAACCCGACCTAAGGGCCGTAGATTAAAATCACCCATCTTCGTCTTGGTAGCATAACTTTCTTTCCACTAGGCCAACGTAGCTCTCTGTTGTCATTGTTACTATTGTTAGGTGCCGTTGAGTCTCAGACGACTCATAGAGACCCTATGAATGAAAGGCCTGAGCACTGTTCGTACAGAGTTTCCGGAAGCAAGCCATTATGATTAGGTATTATAGTTATGACAGGAGTTCAGAATGAAGGCTGCATAGTAGAGTGGACTTGGGAGCGATTGTGTAACAATGAAAGAATTTTTCTTTTACTTTTCAAAGAGAAGAATGAACTGGGGGAGAGGGGTGGGTAGAGAGAAAATTGCAACAATGAATAAATGGAAATTCGGAGTCTCTGTAAACTTTAATGAAAATTAATAATCATTTTAAAAAATGGAAAAACCTACATACTGGATTGCAAGACTGTAAAAAATGTATGCAATCTTATAAATAAGTTTTATATTGATTAATGAGATAGCAGGTCAAATAAAGCGTTATTAAAATTACTTCACCTGTTCTTTTTCATACTTTTAAAAATCACTGCTAGAATATCTGAAAAGACATAGTCAGCTTTCCTTCATTTTCGTTCTACTGCGCTCTCACCAGACATCACATCACAATGGATGTGCAGAAACTGACTTCTCTGGGTGAGGCTAATGGCCTAATGCTCTCTCAACTTTCTTGGCTTGAATGCTGCTTCCAATCTCCCTGCAAGAAATCAGGACATAATGGGTGGGGCACCTCCTGCAGAAGGGCCCCTGTCATAAATGTACCTTTCTATGAAATAACCTTTGCGCCATCTCCAATAGAAGAATCCATTTATCAGGGGAATTATTTACCACCTTTGCTAACACTGGAATCTGACCACAGACACAGCTACAGGAGAATGAAGGTGCCATGGAGGAATAGGGGTGGATAGGAGAGTCCGCAAGGGTGCAGGGGGGCGGGTGAAGGTGGTGGAAGGGGTGGACAGAGTTAAACATCTGGATGGTGGGTTTTCTGGTGTAAAAAATGCAGATCAGGAATGAAATGGACAAGGAGGTAAATAGGGCTGAAGGAGCATGTGTTCAGGAAGCTTATAAAACAAACCCCAACCACTTTGCCAAATGTCTTTTGATCTGCTGTTAAGGACCTAGTCAAAGTTCTAAAGAACAAGGATATCAGTTTAAAGACTAAGGTGCTCCTCCTGATCCAATATTTGATATTTTTAGTCGTTTCCTATGCATCTGAAAGTTGGACAATAAATAAGACTAAAAAAGTATGGATGAGTCTGAATTGTGGTGTTGGTGAAAAGTAATGAATATACTATGGACACAAAGGCACAAACAAATTTATCTTGAAGGAAGTATAACTAGAGTGCTCCTTAGAAACAAGGATGGTGGAACTTTGTCTTGCTTAGTTTGGACATATTTTCAGGACAATTCAGTCCTTAGAGAGGACACTGTGCTGAGAAAAGGGAAAAGGTTAACAAAAAAAAGACCCTCAACGAAATGGACTGACATGGTGACTGCCTCAATAGGTTTGAGCAGAGCAGAGACCATGAGGTTGGTGCTGAAAAGGGTCTCTAAGAGTGCTGACTTAATGTGAAATTGTTCATTATTTCAACTTACTTGGATCCATAATTAACACTATTGGTACCACTAGTCAAACAATCAGGAGACATAAAGAAAGCATTGAAAAAGTTTGCTGTCGGGATCCTCTCCCAAGTCCTGAAGAGGAATGATGCCAGTTTAAAGACTATAGTGCCCCTATGTATCTGAAAGCTGGGTGAAGAAGAATCTATGCCTTTGAACTGTGCTGTTGGAGAGGAATACTGACTATCTCATGGACTGCCACAAGAACAAACAGGTAAGTCTTGGGGAAAGTGCAACCTGAGTTAGAAGCAAGGATGCTGAAGTTTCATCTCATATACTCCGGGCACGTTGTTAGGAGAGATTATTCCTTGGAAAGGGACATGAGATTTGGAAACAGAAAATCTATTAAGAACCTCAACAAGATGGACTGACCCCATGACTGCTGCAATAGACTCAAGTGCTGTGTCAGGGATGATGAGGATGGCACAGGACAGGAAAGGGTTCAGATCTATGGTTTATCTAGTCACTAGGAGTCATACTCGACTCAATGGCACCTAACAATACTTTGCCAAATAGTTTAGGTCTGAGACAGTATATAAGCCAGAAGCAGCATGAGAATCTGGCAGGAAATGTCTAATTCACTGGAATGGTCCCATGTGGCTGTGAGATTAGATCTGGTCATCTCTAGGCCATTCCAGACAGTCATTTAGGATTCTAGACAACCACTTCTTCCTTTCCCTCCTTTTTGTGGTTGTTATGTGTCAAGTTGGAACCAGCTCATAGGTGACCTTTTAGTGGGAGGAGATGATTCACCTTTCTCTCTTGGAACAGCTGGTGGATTCGAACTACATGCCTTTTGGGGTTGGAAGCATGAAGGTTTACCCACTAGGACACGAGAGCACTCTAAAATGACTATATTCCAATTATACAGCACTTGTACCATTGTGCCTTTCATTATATTAATTCACTTCATCCACAAAATCTGAGGAGTTAGGTATTATTATTACTAGCCTTATTTTACAGATTCGTTTTTACTCAAGGCAACCCGATTTTTTTCACAGAACTAACCTCCATGGTACAGATCTCATGACACAGGGTGGTGGCTCTGACTCCAGCCCATGCAGGCGGTAGGGTGGGGTGCCCTCTGTGGTTTCAGCTCCAGCTACTCAAACAGGTAGGAGGTGGGAGGCAGCACTCTGCAACACTGGAATTTGATTATGTGGATCAAAACAAATTATGGCTAACATTGGGAAGAATGGAAATCTCAGAACATTTAATTGTGCTCATGTGAAACCCATACCAAGATAGGCCAAGAAGCTGTTGTATGAACAGAGCAAGGGTCTAAAATAAAAATAGTTGTGCATCAGGGATGTATCCTTTCTCCATACCTGTTCAATCTGTAGTATGCTGAGCAAATAATTCAAGAGGCTGCACTCTATAAAAAAGAACATGGCATCAGGAACAGACGAAGACTCATCAATAGTCTGAGTTACATAGATGACACAATCTTGCTTGCCAAAAGTGAACACAACGTAAAACACTTGCTGCAAAAGATCAAAGACTATAGCCTTCAATACCTCTCAACATTAAGAAAACAAAAATCCTTATCACCAGGGCAACAGGCAACATCAAGCTAGATAGAGAAAAGAATGCATTTTCAAATATTTCATCTTGTTATGATCCACAATCCAATACCCTTGGTACCAGTAGTCAAAAAAATCAAAAGACACGATGTGTAAGGACCCCTCCAAGGTGTTAAGGAGCAATGGTGATAGTTTAAAGACTAAGGTGAGCCTGATTCAAGTCATGGTCTTTTCTTTCTTTCTTTCTTTTTTTTTTTTTAATAAATGTTAATGAAAGTTTACAAAGACTTAGGGGTCCCAGTCATTCACGGTTGTACTTTTCTCCCTACCCATTCCCTCCCCCCCAATTCACTCTTCTCCTTGAAAAGAAAAAGAAAAAGAAAAACTCTTTCATTGTTATGCAATCCCTCCACCCACTATGTAGCCTTCACTCTGGACTTCTATAATGACAAGAATACCCTTGATTTGCTATGCATCTGAAAGTTGTACGCTGACTAAGGACTGACAGAAGAATTGATGTCTTTGAGTTAAGATGCTGGAGAAGGGTACTGGATATCTCACGGACTTCCAAAAGAACAAGTAAGTATATCTTGGAAAAAGGGCAACCAGAGTCCTCCTTAGAGGTAAAGATGGTGAAACTGCATCTCACATACTCTGGGCATGTTGTTGTTATTGCTGTTGTTGTTGTTTGATGCCATCGAGTCATAGATGACTCACATCGACCCTATGAATGAACAGCCTGAACACTGTTCGTTCATAGAGTTTCCGGAGGCAAGCCATTTCGGAAGTGGATGCCATTCCTGCTTCCAGGCTTGATTTAGTCAGGAAGCTCCAGCCAACACTGTCCACCATGAGTACCCATTACTACAATTGGCACATCACTGTCACAGTCTTCAGCATCACAGCAACCACGAGTTACCTCTGTACAGCAACGCACAGACCAGTGCTATACCACCTAGAAGAATGTTTGACAGTAAAACAATTTGAACCTGGCCCGAGGGCCGGAGGCCTGAGGTCCCTTTGGGCTTAAGGCCGCTTCCTGGTTCAAACCCTAGGCCCAGGCTGGCTAGCCTCGCTCCTGGGGACAGAGCAAACCTGCACATCAAACACATGCCCAGAAAAGCAGTTGACTCCAAAAGCTTGCCATGATTCCTGTGCTCACACCACCATGCTCCTTCTGGCAAGGAGAACTTCCCAAGACCCTGGGAGGAGCCAGCCAGGAACAACATATCTGCTTCCTCTCCCAGCTGCTTTGGGCTTAAGGCCGCCTCCTGGTTCAAACCTTAGGCCCAGGCTGGCTAGCCTCGCTCCTAGGGACAGAGCAAACCTGCACGTCAAACACAGGGCATGTTGTTAGGAGCGCCCAATTCTTGGAAAAGGACATCATGCTGGGAAAGAGATGGAGGATTAGGGAGAGGAAGACCTTCCAAGAGATGGACTGACACAAGGACTGTAACAAAGTGCTCAAGCATATCAGAGATGATGAGGATGGCACCAGGATAGGGCAGAGTTCAGATCTGCTGTTCACAGGGTCACTGTGAGTCATCCTTGACGCGATGACACCTAACAGTAGCCCTCCAAAGGGCTTTCATGGCCGTGACCTCTCAGAAACAGATCACTAAGGCTTTCTCCTGAAACTCCTGTGGGTGAGTTTCAACTTTTGGTTAGTTCTGAAACTGAGATGCTGTGTCACCACAAAATGGGAAGAGTCACTACATGGAGATCATTACGTGAAGTGAATCAAGCTGTTTAATTTTATATAGGCCAGGTCTGGTATATTGAGAAAAGTGATCAACAACAGATCTAGTATGTTTGGTGGAAACAGAGCAATGAGTTGGTTTTGAAAGAAACTCTGGAAAGAGAAATCTGGGAAGCTGTCCTGTCTTGGCCCCCCTTCCTCCCAAAGGGCTCATCTATCTCTGTTCAAATTTTTACACTGCAATTCCATGGATGTTTTCTGAGCCTGCCTTCCTTTAGATCTTGAGCTCCTTAAAGGCAGGGCTTAACATATGCCTATCACTTAGATGTTTAAGAAGCCAAAATTATTTGAGGGTAGAAGGAAAGAAGAAATTAATATGGAAAGAATGCTTTCAGTTGATGATAGGGTATTCAAACAAGAATATCTGGTGTTTAAAACAAGGGCTTCAAAATCAGGTAAAAGGTGTGGAATGTTACTAAAGCATCAACATTTGGAAAGTGACCTGCATGAAATCAAGATGACAGTGGCTGCTGATATATATGTGCCAGGCATGGTGCTATAAATCCTTACCATCATTATCTTACTTCATTCTCCAAATAACCCAGTAAAGGAGGGCCTGTTCATTCCAGCTTCAAGGAGATAACAAGCTCAGAGAAGTTAAGGAATTATGCTGGTGGTGCAACATAGCAACAACAGTAAATGTAATTACAAAAAATACTGAGTTACCATTTACTGGGCATCTCCCATGTGACAGACGACGTAGTATTTTAAGTACTTTTACATCCTATCATTTGCAAATGGTTTTTTTAAAATTTATTATTAATTTCAATGAAAATTTACAGAGACTCTGGATTTCCATTCATTCATTGTTGCACTTTCCCCCCGCCTCAACCCTCCCCCCAGTACATTACCCTCTTGGAGAAGTAAAAGAAAAATTCTTTCATTGTTTTACAATCCCTCCCCCCAGATCCACTCCACTATGCAGCCTTTGCTCTGAACTCTGTCATGACAAAAAATACCTAATCACATATCCCTTTTATACAGTTTTCTCCCTCATCTGTTTCAATGCGGGGTACATTATTTATCCCATCTTTCTCAGTCTCTCCCAACTCTGATGTCAGTCCTGTTTTACAACAGTGGCACCAGATTTGCAAATGTTTTTTAATGGAGAGAGTACAGCTCTACTGAGAGATCCAAATTAGAGAGTTCTGGTCAAGTGTTAAGCTATGAACTAAAACATTTAGAATCCACCAGCAAATCCAAAAGAGAAAGATAAAGCCATGTCCTCCTCTAAATTAAGATTTACAGCCTTGGAAATCCGATGGGGGTGGGGGAGGTCATCATGGGTCAAAACCAACTTGAGGGCAGTGGGTTTCTTTTTCTTTTTATGTTGTATTATTCAATCAAATCAGGACTCCTACCTACTATGGCTTTAAACAGGCACCAGGGGATAGTCACCATTAAAAGGTCAGAGCAACAATAAAATACATTGCAAATACATTGCAGTTTCAAAGTGATTACCAATACCTTATCTCATTTGATTATCCTAACATAATGGAAGAGAATGTGTAAGGCAAGTATTATTTCACTAAAAGAGAAAGAACCTGAGACTCCAGGGTAAAATCAAGACTTGAATGAAATTATTCTAGTCTGGTCCTCAGTACAAGCAGAGTAGAAAAGAAACAATGCACAGACTAAATGTAAAATGATTGAGGGAGGGGGAATACTAAACATTAACCAAAAGAAAGCTGCTGGTGATTCTTAATATTAGACAAAAAAGATGTTAAGGCAAAAAACACTGGAAAAAATGGTTCTAGATGTTGATTTTAAAAATCATTGTAATAAACTATTGTGTGCTAGGATAATGTCATCATTCTAAAATTGCATTTCCCAAGTAACAAAGGTTCAAAATATATAAAGCTAAACTGTTGTTCAATGCCATCGAGCAGTAGGCGACTCATAGCAACTCTATCAACGAAAGTCCTCATCACTTGACAACGTGACTTTCATCCTTTCTCCAGGTTAATAGGGTTTCTGGAGGAAAGCTATTTATGAAAGTGGATGCCACTTCTGCTTCCAAGTTTGTTTCAACCGGGGAGTGCCACCAAACAGTGTCCATCATGCGTAACCATTATCGAATTTGACACATAAGTGTCACAGTGTTCAGCTTCACAGCGACCACGTTACTTCTGTATGGCAAGTAAATATCCACAAAGGTATTGCCAAGATATTAACATCATTTTTTGGGTAATAGATTAAGCAGACAAACATCAGAAAGGATTTAGGTAACTTGAACAATGTTATCAACAAGCAACAGAGATTGATCAAGGATTTGATGTATGCACACACATATCTTTTTCTCAGAATACAAAGAATGTTTATTAACATGTACATATTAGTTCATAAAGCAAGTTTTAAAAACATTACAAAAACCCCGTGTCATACAGACAGACTGTATTATAGAACTGAATTGTGGTAATAGCTGAACAACTTCAGGGACATAATTAATACCACTAAAGTGTGTATATAAACATGGTGGAAGGAGATGATTTTTATATTTTTCCCATCATGATAATAATAAAAGACATAGATGGAAATAGGGCAAGTACTTAAGTAGATTTTTCAGGTATGTGGATGTTCTTATTTGGTTCAATACCAAAACTTAGCAAGTGGTAGCTTTAAAAAGGACAACATGGAATCCTGTGTTCCATCAATAAATTACTCACACTAGTCTATTAGACAAAGCCTTGGTTACACAGTGGTTAAAGTATTCAACTACTAAACAAAAAGTTGGACAGTCAAGTCTCTGTAGTCAAAAGATGCAGCAGTCTGCTTCTTTAAAGAGTTAGTCTTGGAAACTTACAGGGCAGTTCTACTCTGTTATAGGATCATTATGAATAAGAATTGACAGCAGTTCATTTTAGCTTGGTTTGGTATGTATTTTAACAACCACAGTTTATGTATATTCATTGACCAGAATGCAATTAATTTAATTTTTTTTATTTTATTAGTGTGTGTGTGTGTGTACCACCAAACCAGATCTTACTGGTACAGGAGGAGACTGCCCCTCCTTTTTCAGCAGAGCATCTGGTGGATTCAAACCATGTACCTCTGGGATTGCAGTGTGGCTTCTTGCCACTAGGCCACCAGAGCTCCCTCAGAATGCAATTAAATGAGAAATCTACAATAACAAAACCCACTCATATATGGAAAATTTTAAAATATGTTTGCAAATAGAAGGACATCATCGTGGGAAAGGTAGAGAGGGTCAGTGAAAGAGAGGAAGACCCTCAACAAGATGGGTCGACACAGAAAGCGTTAACAGTGGGCTCAAGTATATAAAAGATGAAGATGAGGAAGCGATCAGGCAAGGTTTAGATCTGTTGTCTATAGGGTCACCAGGAGTCACTGACTCAACAGCACCTAACAAACATGGGTTATGAATTTTTTAAAATTATTTGTTGTTGCTGAGATAATACACAGGAAAAACACTAATTTAACAGTTTCTACATACACAACTGTAACACTGATTGCATATTTCAAGTGTTGTGACCATTCTCATCCTCCTTTTCTAGGACGTTTGTCCTCTCTTACTAGGTATTATTGTCATGACAGGAGTCCAGAATGAAGGCTGCATAGTGGAGTGGACCTGGGGGGAGGGATTGTAAACCAATGAAAGAATTTTTCTTCTACTTTTCAAAGAGAAGAGTGTGTTGGGGGGAGGGAGAAAAGTGAACAATGAATGAATGGAAATCCAAAATCTCTGTAAGTTCTCATTAAAATTAATTTAAAAAAATTAAAAAAAAAATAGAATTTGCCTTTTAAGTCTCCTAATCCTTCAAGTGGCTATTATCACTTTGAGCCCATATGTCTTGGAATACATTATTTATACATTAAAATACTGCTTAGCTTTAAGAAGACTTCAGGCGTTATGTTTGTTTTAATGTTTAAAGACTATCTCAAATGAATGAATGAAAATCCAACTTTTCTGCAAATTTTCATTAAAATCACAATAAAAAACAAATATATATTTAAAAAAATAAAGATTGCTTCAAGGCAATGAATTCTGTGAAAATGTTCTCTTCTGCATTTTCCATTTTTTCATCAGGATGAAGAAAAAAATTTCTGAGATTAAAAAATTTAGAACTAAACAATAATGAAAATGCTACATATTAACACTTAATCAATGTCTACAATGTTTAGGATTAAGATTATTCTTAAGACATTACACTTACATAATGTCTCAATTTTTATTAAAAAAGACCCAACTCTTCTACTCTTAGGTACCTACTCAGAGTAATAAAAGTTTATGTCTACAAACAATTTGTACAAAGCTGTTAATAGATGCTTTGCTCCAGGAAAAAAACAAAAAACCACATTAACATCATCCTTATATCCATTAACAAGAAGGTGAATACACAAATAGTACAAATACATATGCGCAAATACAAAGAAAGAAAGAGACACACAGAGAGAAGAAAACAATGAGCAATAAAAAGAACATATTTTGGTTGCAAATAGTATACAATGAGTAGAAGAATCTGGATACAAAGAGAATATACTGTATGATTCCATTTATATGACCTTTTAGGCGTGAACAGTGAGTATAGTTCAATAGTTCTAACACAAGATACCTCTGGTGATGGAGGGAAGACTAGTCCAAAACAGGTCTCTGAAAACTCTCAGAGATGATGAAAATGCCCTATCTCTTGATTTGGGTGATGGTAATATGCATGTTTACATTTATCAAAACTCAAAGAACTAGAAACTTAATATCTGTGCACTTTATGTATGCATATTCAATAAAGAAAGAATGAGAGCATAGGATGCATCTAAAACAACACTTATGAGGCAATATATAGCCTTAAGTATATATATTATTCTTGTTGTTATATACTTTTGAGTTGGGACTAATTAATTGCTGACCCTCTCGTGAGCTTCCAGAGGCAGAAAACTGCCCAAGACTGCCCATCTTTCTCTTTCAGAGTGGCTGGCAGACTTGAACTGCTTGCCTCTGGGTTCACAGCACAACGCCTGACCATTAAGTCACCAGAGCTCCCTAGTATACATAATAGAAAATAAAAAGTAGCATAGATAAATAAAACAGTATAGAGCTTAGAATGTTAGAAAAATAACAATGGAATAAATCTTTAAAGATAGAATAAGCTAATAATAGAAAATGAGAAAGAGTTAAGAAGTAGAAAATGAAAGTAGGAAGAATAGGAATAAGTTGTGTGCTTAAAAAGAGCACTCAGGAGCAAGGATATTGAAAAATACTAAATAACTTGGGAAAGACTGGAGAGCATTATACTGAGTGAACTCACTCAGTCTCATTAGGGCAAATTCTCCCTAAAACCATTATTATAGAAATAGAAGGGTATCTAGTCAAATGTGTCCGGGGTCCAAGGGAGGAAGGGGTGGAAGCAGAGGGGTGAGGATGAGTATGGGGGAAATCACAGGGTCGCTCATTTGGTGGGTGGAAGGAGGGGGTAAAGGAAATGGGAACGATTCTGCAGGGACCTGAAAAGATGGGGTACAGGTGAAAAACAATGTATTCTAACTTTGTCAAGAAACCCGATAAAATTTAAAAACATTAAAACCCCACAATATATGGGAATGATTGCATGAAACATAAGGGAAATGAAGAAAAGTGTAAGAGGGAAAATGTAAACTTGTATTTTAAAAAATTAAAAAAAAAAACCTTTACGTAAGATTGATCCAGAAATAGAAAAACTATGTTGTTGTTGTTGTTATGTGCCGTCGAGTCGTCTGCGACTCATAGCGACCCTATGTACAGCAGCCCTAAACTCCGCTCTGTCCTGCGCCAATC
>NW_006399767.1:15720322-15721492 GCF_000299155.1 Elephantulus edwardii | reverse complement strand
ATTCAACTCTTTAGTATCTTGAATTCTTCCCTGTGCTTTGGCTTCTCTGCGCTCCAGTGCAATTTTCAGAGTCTCTTCTGACATCCATTTTGGTCCCCTCCAGTTCAGTCAGACTTACAGTGACCCTGCACTTGTGGTTTCCAAGGCTGTAAATCTTTATCGAAGGAGATTGCCTACCTATCTGTCCAGAGGGTTCCAATTGGGGTGTCAGAATGCTTGAAAATTGGCTTTTGTAGCTATTGTGTTATGGGAGGAGACTGCCTACCTGTCTGTCCAGACGGTTCCAACTGGGGTGTCAGAATGCTTGAAAATTGGCTTTTGTAGCTATTGTGTTAGCGCCTACTGGGCGCACAGTCTCCAGCTACCTTAACTGTGGACACCTGGTCTTCTAAATCATCAACATCTGTGGGACCAATATAAGAGAGTATTTTCCACACAGTGAGAGGTGGCAATGATGATGGTGGAGAGACTGTGAAGAGACTATAGCACTGTTGTGAAAAGACTGTGGCAAGGTATACCCAGAGGAACCTGGGAGATAAAGGGCACAGTTAAAAGGTTTTGCTTGCCAGATGATGGAAGGAAAAGCTGACTTATAACTGCTCTGAGAGAAAGTCTGCTGGATGATAAAGGAAACCAGAAGCTTCTTGGATTTGTGCTGCTAAACTGAACCCAACTGTCACTAATCAGGGAAGTAGCCCTTATTAAGCTGGTTTGGGGTTGCTGGATTAAACCTGGGCTTGAACTGTGTGATATTCTTTGCCTCCCCTACTCTCCAAACTATTTCTTTAAAAAACTCTACAACAGTGAGTAAAGTCTGTGAGTCAATAGTAAATTTATTCAACCAAATTACTGGTAAAAATAGGTGCAAGAGCATGTGGGATGGCTTTTCTGACCATGTAGCTATTTGTACAGTAATGAGTATGGAAATTATCGAACAATATCACCAATATCACACACTAACAAAATCCTGCTGAAGATCAGCCAGAAACTACTGGAACAGTACATTGACAGAGAACTACTAGAAATACAAGTTTAGAAGAGGTTGTGGCACTAGAGATATTACTGCCAATGTCATATGGATCTTGCCAGAAAGCAGAGTACCAGAGGAATGTCTATCTGTGTTTTATTGACTATTCAAAGGCATTCAACTGTGTGGATCACAATAAATTG
>NW_006399767.1:15682833-15718952 GCF_000299155.1 Elephantulus edwardii | reverse complement strand
AGGAACTATTCCTGTAAACAGCTACATACATAGGTAAGTAGCATAGATATATGGACAGATAACAGCTTTAACAGATGTAGCTATAAAGATAAATACAAAAAAAAACCCTCAAACTCATTGCCCTCAAAGTGAAACTGACTCATAGCTGACCCTCTAGCAGGTTTCAGAGGCAGTAAATCACACTGGAAGAGAATGTCTATCTTTGTCCCTTGGAGCCAACTGGTGGATTCTATCTGCCAGAAAAGCACTGCCTTTGGTGAGCAGCAAATGCCCTATGGACAAGGCCAGCAGATCTTCCTAAATAGTTGTTGTTGTTGTTGTTATGTACCAGGACTGACTCACAGCTGACCCTGCAGGGGGTTTTCAAGACTGTAAATCTAACAGGAAGACACTGCCCATATCCTTCCTGCAGAGCAGCTGGTAAATCTGAACAACACACCTTTGGATGGGCAATAACAACTCCTTATTAAAACATTAGTTCACCAGAACTCCCTAAATAGATGCAGATATGCATATAAATACATATATAAACAAACATACCCAATTCAGCAATATTTAAAAAAAGAGAATACATCTTGCCTTGTTTCTATTCCAGAAATGCAAAGAAATGATCTTAACATAAAAAATGTAATTAATAGCATTCACAGACGAAAAAGAAAATTCATCATTTTAGTTGTTATGTGCTGTTGAGTTGCCTGTGACTCATAGCAACCACATGGACAACAGCTCTGAAGCCTGCCCTGTCCTGAGTCAATCTCACACCTACCCCACTGTCCAGTTACTGAGTCAATCCATCTCAGCTGGGGTCTTCCTCTCCTGTGCTGTCCCTCCACGCTGCCAAGCATGATGTTCTTCTCCAAGGATCATCTTAGTAGATGAAGGGGAAAAAAATTGGTATAAGTAAGCAACCTATTAGAAATTAAAAAAAATCTTCCTTAACCTGTTAAGCAGCGTCTCTCAGAACCCACTGGAGGACGGCACAGGATAAGAGAGTTCAGATCTGTTGCTCATGGGGTCACTATGGGTCATACTCAACAGCACCTCACAACATCAGACACCTACTGCAATTAATTTGTGGTAACCATTGAAGCATTTCCTTTCAATTCAGGAACAAATCAAGGATGCATGCCATTTCTGCTGTTAATGTCACCATATTGATGATCTAATAAAGCAAAACAAACTAAAGGTATAGAATTGGAAAAAAAAATCAAGATACTATTCTAAATAGATGATATTGTCTGAATTTCCCATGGCTTGCCAAAAGAACAGGTAGATGTTGTGGTGTTGTTGTTATGTGCCATCGAATCTCTTGCGACTCATAGTGACCCTATGTACAACAGCCCTAAACTCTGCTCTGTCCTATGCCAATTGCACTGTCTCTGACACACCCATCCCAATTACCCCAGTCACTGAATCAATCCACCTCATAGAGGGCCTTCCCCTCCTGCGCTGTCCCTCCACCCTCCCAAGCATGATGTCCTTCTCCAAGGACCGGTCTCTCCTCACAACATGTCCAAAGTATGTTAGACGGAGCCTCAGAATCCTTGCCTCCTAGGAGCTGCCCGGTTTAACCCTTTCTAGGATCAATCTGTTTGTTATCCTAGCAGTCCATGGTATTCTCAATACTCTTCTCCAGCACCACAGCTCAAAGGCATCTATTCTCCTTCTATCCTCCTTAGTCACTGTCCAACTCTCTGATGCATAACAAGTGATAGCAAAGACCATGGCCTGTATCAGACACACCTTAGTCTCCAGAGAGACACCACTGCTCTTCAGTACTTTGGAGAGGTCCCTAACAGCAGACTTTGCCCATCGCAATACGTCTTTTCATTTCCTGGCTACTGGTGCCAAGACTGTTGACTGTGGTGCCAAGCAAACTAAAGCTGTGAACAATCTCAATCTCTTCACCATCCATCCTGATGCTGCCAACTGGTTCAGTAGGGAGAATCTTTGTTTTCTTGACATTGAGCCTCAATCCATACTGGAGGCTGCAGTCCTTTACCCTCTGCAAACAGATATGTCTTGGAAAAGGTTCAACCGCAGTGCTCCTTGGATGCAAGGATGGTGTAATTTCCTCTCTCATATTTTGGACATGTTGCTAGGACAGGCTATTCCTTGGAAAGGGATATCATACATGGAAAGATGGAGGGTCAGTAAGAGAGAGGAAGAGCCCCATTGGGGTGGACTGACAGTGATTACAACAATGGGCTCAAGGGTGTCAGAAATGATAAGGGTGTCCCAGGATAGGACAGGGTTCAAGTCTGTTGTTCGGAGGCTTGCTATGAGTCGTGCTCGACTCAACGGAACCAAACAATAACATTATCTAGATGACACCGCAATCTATAAATTATCAATATTAGTTGAGTAATGATAAATAAAATTCAGGGTATCACAGTGTGACTTGTTTAGAGAGACAGTACAAGGAGGGGTTCTCACTGGAAGTCTCCATGGAATTGGTAATGCTTTCTTAAGTTGAATGGGTACATACAGGCATACATAGGCAAACCTTAGAGATACTGAGGATTCAGTCCTGGGCCACTGCTATCAAATAAATACTGCAATATTTACCAAAGCCATACAACATACAATTTTTTAAAAATTTCTCAGCACATAAGAGTGTACTGGGGTGGGGGAGGGGTGGACAGGGAGAAAAGTGCAACAATGAATGAATGAAAATCCCAAGTCTCTGTAAATTTTCATTAAAATTAATTAAAAAAATGATTTAAAAAAGTTATGTTCACACTATACTAGAGTCTAGGAAAGGAGCCCCCACTGGTGTGGACTGTTACGTATTGGGCTGTTAATCAAAAGATGAGCAGTTCAAATCCACCAGCTGCTCCTAGGAGATAAATGGGCAAGTTCCTTTGTTAAAGTTGAGCTGGGTCAACACAACTTGAGTAGATTTCAGTCCTGTACGATGTATGCAATGTTGTGTCGTTTTTGTGTACATTCAGTTAGAATCTACCTGTAGCTGATCCTTCAGGGGGTTTTCAGAGGCAGTTAATCACAGAACAGCTGGTGCACTCAAAAAAAGTTTTGAGTTCTGTGCGAATTACCAAAATGTGACAGTGAAACATGAAGTGAGCATGGGCTATTGGAAAAATGGCGCCTGATTTACTCAACGCAGGACTGCCACAAACCTTCAATTTGGAAAAAAATCCCCATAGGATCTGTGAAATGTAACAAAGCAAAGCTCAATAAAAATGAAGTATGACTAAGTATTTAATTTCACTTATTTTTTTAAGACATCGAAAAAAATTTTTTTTCATTTTTTTCCATTGTTGCACATTTTCTTCCCCCCACCCCGAGCCCTCACCACGGTGCATTTCTTGTTCCAGATTATTGTCATACATATAATACAAACAGGTTTAATTTTAGTATAAGGTCTCATGACATATATGTGTATATTGACATTTATACACATATACAGTATTTACATATTTCTGTCTCATATACTTAACTGGAACAGTTTTTAATAAGATACATTTCATTTTCTATAATCACACATCTATGAACTGTTTTATTCTTTCACAATGAAAAATGTAAAAAGTCAGTATTTGTTCTAGATTGGGGCAGGGGAAGATGAAAGAAATGAAAAGAAGTGCAAAAAATCAATGCAGGGAGGCTGAAATTTCAAGAAGGGCTTGATGGACGGGCTTGTGGGTGGTGGGGAGGTTAGTTAATAAGGCTAAGTCCCAATTAAAGTCAGGACAAGGGCTTAGTCAACAGCCAAGAAGAGGCTGGTGGATTTGGAGGGAAGACCCATCATCATGACCTTTAAGAGGGCAGTTTTTATAGACTGGCAGGAGGCGGAGCCCAAATGCAGGGGGTTAAATTGTGAATGAATAAATAGCAAAAACTGGAAATCACCCAAAGGCCTAACAATCAGGGTCTGGCTAAATAACCATAGTACCATTCATAGAAGAAATGATGCTGTGTCTATACATAGATAGGCTTACAAAATTAGGTGACGTAAAAAATTTCAGGGCACAAAATAGCATTTGTGTAGATTACAATTATGAAAGGACATGCGTGTGCAGAGAGACAGAGAAAGGATCGGACAAGATCACAAGCCATGTCCACGGATGCTGTTTTAAGTCCATGAGACTTTTTTTTTTAAAAAAATATCTCTCCCTTTCTTTCTTGTTTGAAATGCTGCAGATCAGTAAACAAAAACATGTAATGTTTCTTTAAAATAAAGAGTGGCTTTTGAAGAATTGGAGGCAACAAGTGAAGGGCCCTCATTGGAGAAATCTGACAGTGACAGGAAGGAATGAGATGGCAGAGCAGCTGGAAGAGCGTGAAGGCTGGGGCAGCAGCTGCCGGGGGCGAGCCAGGGGCTGCCAGGGAAAGGCGGAAGAGAGGGGGGAGGCTGTTCTGCTTCCTTTATTGCCCATATTCCTATTTGATTTGGGGCTTAAAAAAATCTTCAAAAAAAGAACAATCTTCCTTGTAATAAATTCAACAGTACCAAAGCATCTATTAAAAAAAAAGAGACAGTCCTCTCACTTACTCCCTACTGTTACACAGTAGCTTTCTATCATTTCACCATTTCTACTCTTGTATTTGCAGTTCATTGGATATTTGCTTATTGTTGTTAAAAATATACACAGCAAAATATCAATTCAACAGTTGCTACATGCATAAAACATTGATGTTGATTACATTCTTCAGTTGTGCAATTCTCACCTTTTCCTAATTTGTACTAGATTTTAACTACACAGCAATAGTAATCGTCTCAATTTCATGCTATGCCATTGAGAGCTAGACCAGGACTAAAGATGACAGAAGAAGGATTTGATGCCTTTGAGTTGTGATGCTGGAGAAGAGTCTAGAACATTCCATGACCTGCCAGGAGAACTAACAGGTCTGACCTAGAGGGTGAAACCAGGTTGCTCCTTGGAGACAAGGATTTTGAAACTGTCTGACATACTTTGGGCATGTTACTAGGAGGGATCAGTCCTTGGAGAAGGACATCATGCTTGGAACAGTGGAGGGACAGTGCAGGAAAGGAAGAACTAAGATGTGATGGATGGACATGGTAACTGGGGCAATGAGTGCAGGTGTGTCAGAGACTGTGTGATTGACTCAAGATAGGGCAAGGTTCAGGGCTATTGTTCACAGGGTCATTATGGATCATAGCTGACTTGACAGCAAATAATGATGACAATAATCACACACTGCCACTAAGTCCGTGGCAACTCCTGGTGGCCTTCTATCAGATTTTTAAGACTCTAAAGATGAACAGGTGATTTCCCAGCTTTCTACAAGGGAGCGGCTGGGGGGTTTGAACTGCTGAATTTTCAGTTAGCATCACAATACCTAATGCACTGACCACTAGGACACTTTATACAGAAATAGCTTCACTCATTATTGTTGACTTGGAATTGCCTCAGAGCTGTTTCTCTCCAGGTTTTCAAATGCTGTAAATCTTAACAGGAGGAGACAGCCTATCTTTCTCCTACTAAGCCAGCTAGCTGGTGGATTTGAACTGCCTGCCTTTGTGTTGGAAGTGCAAAAGTGTTAAAGGCAGGTTAAAAATTTACATGTTGAGAAAGTCAATAGTGAAATCTTCAACCTTCTAGAGGCAACTTGGTGGTCTCAAAAGGTTCTCCCAACAGTTGTCTGTGCGCATGTAAAATACTTATTGTTATCTTCATTGACAGCTTTGTGGTTGCTTGCTTTCACAAAAGCAGAAACATTTCTTACTTAGAGTTGAGCAGTTTCACTTAACAATATATCATGGCCCCTCCCACATCACTGCAGAGAGATTAACTCCTTTTGCCTTAAACAGGGAGCAATGGTGGCACAGTCCTTAGGGAGTTTGGCTGCTGACTCTAAAAGGGCACTTCTCTGGCTGTTCAAATCTACCAGTGGCTCCATGGAAGACAGAGGGGCAATCATCTCCCATGCGATTTCCTGCCTCTAAAAAAAATCACTGGACAGTCAGCTCTGAGTCTCCTCCACCTTGATGGCAATGAATGAGTTTGACTTAAAAAAGCAAATTGCCTTTGACTCCAACTCATGGTGATTGGTCATGTCAGAGTAAAACCATACTCTATAGCGTTTTCAATAGCTGGTTTCCTTTAGAAGTAGATCACCAAGTCTTTCTTCTAAGGTACCTCAGGATGAGCTGGGACTCCCAATCTTTCAGTCAGCAGCTAAGAGCACATGTTAACTGTTAGCACCACCCAGGGACTCTGAGCATTTGAAGTGCAGCCAAGTATTCCATAGCATATCGTTGAAAAGTAAACTATTCAACATAAGCAGGAAGCATCTCTTTGCCTGCAACTGGCAGGAAAGAAGATACAGAGATAAAGGATTTAGGATGGCAACAGGGACTGCATGGAGGGGGTTGGGCACAGAAGGCGAGTATCATGAGACCCCGCCCACCTGCAAGAGTCTTCTTTCTACCCTCTTAAGTGATGATCCCACCCAAATCTAGCAATGTCACACAGAACTGTAAGGGGGAAATGATTGTGATAAGGCCACCTAAGGGCCCCAACTTCCCCTGTGTGACCAGTTCTTCCCCAAGCTATGGACAGGCAGGTCTTACTTATTAGCAGCCTGAGGGAAGCTCTAAATGGTGCTTTTCAAAGTATATCACTCAGGAAGCAGCAACAGCAGCAACTGCAAATATGTCAGAAATGTAAATTATTGGGTCCCACCCAAATCTTCACTGAATCTAATCTCTGGAGGGTGGGATTTGGCAATCTGTCTTTTATAAACCCTCCAGGGAATGTTGACAAAGAGTAAGGAAGACCAAAGAAGAAATGATGTTACTAAATTATGTGTTGGCAAAGAATACTGAATATATCATGGACTTCCAGAAAACTAACAAATCTATCCTGAAAGACATACAGCCAAAGCGCACTTAGAAGGAAGATGGTAAGATTCTTTTTGTCTCATATTCTGGGCATGTTATCAAGGGGTGACTAGTCCTGGAAAATGACATCATGGTTGGCTAAGTAGGTGGTCAGCAAAAAAGGGGAAGACAATGAGATGGACAGAATGCTGCAGCAATGACTCAAATGTGTTAGGGAGAGTGCAGGATCAGGCAGGGCTTCATTCCTTGTAGGTAGGGTTACAATGAGCCACAACTGACTCTGCATCAGCTCACAACAATAGGAGTGTCAATTTCTACTCAACTTAGAGAACCTTGGTTTTGGATTAGAGATCTAAGAGGAATCAGCCTCAACTTCATACTTCATTCTTTTATGGGATATAGAGAATCAGTGGGAGCTCTGGTGGCCTACTGGCAAGACGCTGCTCTGCAATCCCAAAGGCATGCAGTTTGAGGACACCAGCTGCTCTGAGGGAAAAGGACTGACAATCTCCTCCCCTGCAATTAAGTACCTCTGAAAACCCATCAGAGGGTCAACTATGGGTCAGTTCCAACTCTACAGTACACAACAGCAGTAAATCAATGAGCCATATGGTCATGGAACATTCATCCTCTCCCTTCCTATGGATATCACTAAAGTATACACCTGAAAGGTGTCGAAATGGCATATGTGTTACATATCCTCACATACATACATATACACTTTTTCATCAAAAAAGCAAAGCAAGCAAGCACAACATAAAAGGCAGGAGTACAGAGAGCAATACTTTCCACTTTCCCTGAACTATGTCCTCTCCCGGTTTAAAGGGTCGTCTCCCAGAAGGTTCTGTCCTTTGCCAGATTGGCAGGTAGCAGGGTAGTGCAGCTTTTCAATGATGGGGAGGAAATGGGATGTGGCTTCTGTGTGTCTGGGCAGGGAAGGAAGCAGGAGGCAGAGGAGAGCGGAAAGGAGAGGAAGAATGTCCTCATTTCACCCAGCTGCATCAGCCTGCACCTGTTCCGCTGAGGCCCGCAGCAAAGACACCAAGCCTGACAGTAAAAGAAATGCAGCCCCACCCCAGCCGAGAGGGGCCCCCACCCCTAGCGCAGCAGAGTCTGGGGTAACGGACAGGAAAACTGTGAATGAGTTCAGGTGGCCTAGGGGCTGAGGGAAACAGCTGGGCTCCTCGGTAGGATGGAGCAACGGCCTCTGGTTATTCCTAGGCTCTTTGGGTTGTCCAAGGTTGACTGGATGGTGGGGTTGGAGTTGGGATGATGGGTGGTCCTGGACCTTTCTGGGGACCAGGAATTTTCCCTTTGACATGGAGTGAACTTCACATTTTAGAGAGAGAGGCCAGAGTCAAAACAGTTCATCCTTGCAGTGAGAAAAAAGCACCCCAGTTTTAAGCCCTCCAACATTCTTCTGTTACTCTATGTGTAAGAACCTCTTGGTCTATCTTCCAGAAGAAACCACCCAGTACTTCAACCAATTAGTCAGTCATTCAATTTACTACCATTTCTTAAGAAGGCTTGCAACCAAACTAACAATCAATCAACTTATTGCTGTTGGGGCAGACCCAACTCATAGCTGACCCTCCAGCGGGCTTTTAGAGGCTGTAAATTGCACGGTGGGAAACTGCCCATCTTTCCCTCGTGGATCAGCTGGTGGACACATTTAGGTTGGCAGTGTTGACTTCTAGCCCAGGAGGCCACCAGAGCTCCCTTCAGGTTTACAACAGGGATCTCAAGCCTTATTGTCATTTGAATCTCTTCATTCAAAAGGCAGGCCCTGGATCCCTCCACCCAAGATATTTATTCCAGTGATCTGGGATGCTACCTGATGTTGTGCCTTTCTTTACACGCTCCTAGGAGATGTGGATGCATTTAACACACTGGACCCCACTCTGAGAAACTTGGGCGGGGCTGTAAAATACAAGGGACTAGACTCTTGCTCGGGTGGGAAGAGAGGAAGCAGTGAACATAAAAGACTCAAAGCCTTCCTAGAACTGCGGATGCTGCACACGCTGTGCACAACCCTGGAAGGAGGCCGCTAAGCCATCTATCTGCAAAAGTAGACATTGAGTATAAAGCACTGGACAAAGAGGGGAGCGCCCAGGTCAGGAGAACCTTAGGAAGGACATCGGCTAGAAGCCTCACTAGTGATAGATTTTTGCCACAGAGACCAGCAAAAATTCAGAGTGAAAAGGAAATGAGCTAAGGAAATATCCTATTGGTGGGCTTTGAGCAGCCCCCCGTTCCTGTGAGGTCTTGAGCAACTTCTTTGACTTTCAACCCCTTTGGTGCATTGGGGAAATCTGCTGTCAAGGACCTCTCCTACGTGCTAAAGAGTAATGTCAAAAACTTAGGTACAATCAGTCCAAGTCATGGGCATTTCAATTGTTTCTTTTTTTTCTTAGATTTAAATTTATTACTAATTTCAGTAAAAATTTACAAAGGCTTTGGATTTCCATTCATTCATTGTTGCACATTTCTCCCCTCCCAAGCCTCCCACCCCCAGAACACTACCCTCTTGGAAAAGTAAAAGAAAAATTCTTTCATTGTTTTACAAAACCTCCCCCAAGTCCACTTTACTATGTAGCCTTCGCTCTAGACTCCTGTCATGACAGAAATACCTAATCACATATTCCTTTTAAACAGTTTTCTCCCTCATCTGTTTCAGTGCAGTACACATTATTGAACCCATCTTACTCAGTCTCTCCCCAACCCCAAGGTCAGTCCTCTTTTACAACAGTGACACCATGCAATATTTGTCCTTTTGTGACTGGGATATTTCACTCAGCATAATGTTCTCCAGAGTCAACCATTTTGAATAATATTGCATGAATTCCTTGTTTTTCAATGCAGCATAGTATTCCATTGTGTGAATATACCACAGCTTCTCTATCCGTTTGTTGATGGGCAATTGTTTCTTATGCATCTGAAAGCTGGGCTATGATATAAGGCTAATAATAGAGGTAAAACTGATGTCTTTAAATTGTGGTGTTAGAAAAGAGTACTAAATATTCCTCAGACTGTCAAAAAGACAAACAATTCTGTCTCGAAGGAAGTACACCCGGGTGCTCCACAGAGGCAAGAATGGGGAAACTGTGTCACATACTTTGGATACGTTGTCAGAAGGGGCCAGTCCTTGGAAAAAGACATCATGTTGGGAAAGGTGGAGGGTCAGAGAAAGAAAGGAAGGCTTCAACAAAATGGATTGAAAGAGTGACTGTAAAAATGGGCTCGAGTGTATCAGAGATCTCAGGGTGGCGAAGGACAGGGCAAGGCTCAAATCTGTTGTTCACAGAGTCATTATGGAGAGAATCAATGACACCTTAATAATAACAAGGACATTTCTTTATCGTTTAAATGGGGACCATGATGGTCCCTACTGAGCACATTAAAAGAGGAGTATGTGTAGAGAGTTTAGAACTGTGATTGGTACAGAAAAGTGCTAGATGACAGAGTTACCAGTTCTATCATTCTTAGAAAGAGAAGGTCACCACTCACAAAGGGAGTGAAGGTCAGAAGCAAGCCCTAAGCCCAGCATAAAGTGAGTGTCCCTCCGAGAGGGCCAGTGTAGTTCAGGCAGAGAGGCCACACATAAGGAACTGCAGACAGGGGAAGAAGGCTGGGGTGGGAGCTTGGATTTTATGTAATGAGCAACATGGAACCACTGTTGTGGTATCCTGAATGAGGGAGATCATTCTTGAGGAAGTGTCCAAAGAAATTCCAATATGCATAGCAAAACCTCTCAGTTTTAGCTCATTTTTCAAAAGGACTCTGCTGAAAAATTCCTTTGCCCTCTCTTCAGAAATGCTGATGTCATTCAAGAAACAAAGAAAAACTGAAGGAGATTTATGGAGTACTGACTACAACTCGTGATCTGGGTTTTGGGTTTGTGTTTTTTTTTAGGGTTGTAGGGTAGGGAGCAGGGGAGTGGAGTCTATAAAGCATATCACTGGAACTGTTGTGAATTAAAGTTTTTGGATTAGTTGCCAGTATTGTACTGATGCTGATTTCCAGACTTTTAGAATTCTGCTGGAGTTAGAGGAGACCTTATGTAAAAATTACACACTAAATATTTAGGTGAAAAGGATGCCTGCAAATTATGTCCAAATACCTAATACCTAATACCTAAGACTTTGTGTGTGTGCGCGCGCGTGCGCGCATATATGTGTACATATGCATATATGTGTATATATAAGCGTGTGTATATATGTTGTTGTTAAGTGCCATAGAGTTGTAGATGACTCACAGTAACCCTGTGAACAAAAGACCTGAACAACTGTGTAACTGTCATTGTTTCTCCACATTCATAGAGTTTCCAGAGGCAAGCTAGTTTGGAAGTGGATGCAACTCCTGCTTCCAAGCTTGTTTTAACTGGGAAGCTCCACCTAACACTGTCCACCATGGGTAACCATTATCACATTTGGCACATCCGTGTCACAGTGTTTAACATCACAGCAACCACAAGTTACCTCTATACAGCAAATTGACAGATCAGAGCTATACCACTTAGAAGAATGTATGACCAAAAATAATTAACACTAGGCCTGAGGGCCGCAGATTAAAATCACCCACCTTTGGCTTGGTAGCATCACTTTCTATCCACTAGGCCAACAGAGCTCTATGTTGTTGTTAAGTGACATCCAGTCGTAGATGACTCACAGCACTTGTATAACTTTCACCCACCCTAATCCTCACAAGAACCAGCAAACAAACCTCTGTAGAATCTGGCTGCTTCAGACGACTTCAAACCTGATTCAAGCCCCATACTGCTGTCCAAATGCATTTTTAAATACAAGGCAGAATCAAATCAACTAACACACACTGACGAGTAAACATCCACCCTAATCTTCACGAGAAGCAGCAAACAAACCTCTGTAGAATCTGGTTGCTTCAGAATGTGCTGGCCAAGAGGGTAAGGAGTTGCTGCCAACTCAAAGGAAGGCAGTTTGAATCCACCAAAGAAAAAAGATGGGCCATTTCCTCCCTTGCAATTTATAGTCTCGAAAATCTGCTGGAGGGTCAGCTTTGAGTCTGTTTTAACTCCACAGTAATCAATTTATATATTACAGATATAATGATAAATGTAATAAAATTTAAACATTTGATGACCCTGGGTGAAGACAATATTGGAATTTACAATATCTGCAGTTTTTCTTTAAGTTTGGAATCACGTAAAAGTAAAAAAGTTTGGGGTAGGAGAATGTTTTCTACTCCTGTGGCTCTCCTGTTGAACTTAGTTTAGTTTTGTTTTGTTTTTTTAATGGCTAACTTTTATTAGGCACTTCCTATGTGCCAGGCACCCTGATGAGCAAATTACACAAGAAGTAATTTAATCTTCTCAATATTTTACAAATAAAAAGAACTTGAATGTTGAGAGTTTGATTTGACCCAGCTGGTAAGTAATGGTGTGAGTCCAGGGCTCAGGCTGGAATCCCACCACCAACATCCGGATCCTGCTAAACTTATTTTAACTCTGTGAAGTTCTTGGAGCCCAAATCTGAACACAAAGCTAAAGTAATGGGTGATAAAGTTCTGGGAACTTCTGACTTACACACATTGGCATTCTACTTAATACCATGGTGGTTTTGAGCAATTAAAATGATCTACAAGTTATTCATGGAAAATCTTTTTACTTCTTGTGTAGTGTAACCTGGAACTAGAAAGAGTCATACAGATTTAATCCATATTTCTACCAGGTTCATCATGCTCCTTGCTAGTACATACTACAACCCCTGCTGAGAATTTACATTTCCACTCGAGGTACACTGAGTCAGAATGTGACTTTGAACAAGATCTTGTTAAATTTAATCTTGTTAAAATGGAGAGTCTGATTCAGAAATGCAAATTTTCAACAGAGGGTAGTAAACTGGAATGAGCTGGTCTGAAGTCCTGTAATATACTGAGACCAGCAAACATCCAGGCTCTTTTTAAACACTGGGAGATGGGAATTATCAGAATTCCTGTCAATTCTGGACACCAGACAACTTTCTGACCTACTAAATGGAAACTTGCCATCTACATGCTAACTCCAGTCTTGGCTTCTAGATGGCACTATGGATTCCTCATGATCTCAACTATTCTTCCATTTGTTGCTGTCCATCTACAGTGTAAATGCAATGCTCCAAGTCTACCTTGACAATAAGAAGGCAGAAAGAAAGATAGTAAGAAACCACCTCTACAGTACTAGGGAAGCTTGCTGACTCACAATGGCTAGCTAACTAAAAACTATAGTCTTCTCCTTTGAGAACCATGGTTAATGACCATCAATCTTAGTAGTCATCACTGTTGTTATATACCATCAAGTTGGAACCAGCTCATAACTACCCCTCCAGCTGGTTTTCAGAGGCTGTATATACCACACAGGAGGAATCTGTCCCTCTTTCTCACTTGGAACAGCTGGTGAATTTGGACTGCTTGTTTTTGGGTTAGACACACATCTCCTTAGCCACTAGGTCACCAGAGAGATTTACAATTATCACTGTCAGATATTATCGTATTTGTATGCTTCATGAGGGTGGAAGCTTTGCCTCACCCCTGGCTGAATGCACAGCACAGAGCCGTCCTGGACTACAGGCTTTTATGTATGAGAATTCTCACACATAAGACTCACTTGGGGGATTGTGTTAAAATACAGATTCATAAGTACAAATTCTTCACAGCAGATTGAACCAAAATGAACAAGATCAAAGCTCAGTATAGTAGAGAGTCAATAAATATATATAATGAATAAATAAATGACTGTGAAGCCACATTCCACATCATTAGCATTTCCAGAGTGTGTTGAACAGCATCACAAGATGCTCTTATATACACACAAAGGAGCTCTGCTGGTCTACCAGTGAGGAGCTGTGCTGCCAACACAAAAGCATAGGGTTTGAATCCAACAGTTGCTCTTTGAAAGAAAGATGGGCAATCGCTTCTTGTGCCATTTCCAGCCGCTAAAAACTCACTAGAGGATCAGCTGAGTCCATTCCAGCTCAGTGGCTTATAACAACATCATCCATCATCTATACACAATGGGGAGGAGACACAAAATTGTAGTATGATATTAAATTACAGGAAAACAATTATCGACATAGAAACATAGGGAGCACTGGTGGCCTAGTGGCAAGAAACTGAGCTGCAATTCTGAAGGTATGCAGTTGGAATCCACCATATGCTCTGTGGAAGAAGAATGGACAGTCTCCTCCTGTGCAATTAACTGCCTCTCAAAACCTGCTGGAGGGTCAGCTATGGGTTGGTTCCAACTTCTATGATATACAACAACAGAAATAACAACAATACAAAACCAGAAGGAAACTTCTAATATTAATAGTGATTATATCTGAATAGTGGGATTATGGTTCATTTTCACTTTCTTTTTTTTGGTAGTTTGTCAGTTTCTACAATATGCAAGCATTACGCCTATGATGAGAAGAATTCTATTATGTGGGATACTTGTCAACACTCAGGGAACCATACAGATCACTTGGTCATATACTCTCTAAGACAGTAAAAGCCTCAAGAACCTTTGAGAACCAGAGCCTGCTCTGAAAAAAGTTTCTATACAGTTAATATCAGCAGCAAACACACATCCACAATCCTTTTTAATCCTACAACAACTCCATGAAGAAGCTACTATTCTTATCATCCATACATTTAGATGAAGAAACTAAAGCTAGCCTGCAGTTAGAGAGGAAGAAGGAGAGTCAGGAACAGGAGGAGGACATGGAATGTGTGACAGATCGCTTCCTTTGTCATGAGACCAGAGGAACATAATGGTGAACATTTTGATCAAAAATTCCTGACCAAAAGGCAAAAAATGAAGAACAGAATTTCAAACCCTCATGGACTCTGGTGTCTGGAGCCACGGAGGCTGTCTGAATCCTTGAAATAACTGCTCCAAAATAATCCTTAAAGCCCAAATATGCCTTGAATTCTTAAAACAGAAGAGAAGTTTAGTTTAACTACTAAAGAATGTCTCCCTTGAGCAATGTGCTCTCTAAAGATCTATCTATACAGGATCAAAGCGACAACAGCAACTCCACAGATTAGATAGGAACTTCAGAAGGCAGTGAGTTTATGTTAACAGGGGTTGAGAAACGCAATAGAGGAGGGTGAGGATGGTTGCACAACTGGAAGAATGTGTTCAGCGTCACTGACATGTCCACGTGGAAACTGTTGAACTGACATATGTTTTCCTGTTTATCTTCTCAGTAATCAACAAATATAAAGAATTACATATCATCTTCATTTTCTTGTTCAATGCCATGATTAATAAATGGGGAGATAAATATTTCTTAAAAAAGAAAGGACAGACACTGAAATGTAAGTAAAAGTAATTTTGCTCAAGGTCACAAATCCAGTGAGCACTGAGCCGGGCTGTGAACCTAGGCAGTACAGCTCCAGAATGGATGCTCTTAACTATTTTACCACACTATATTTGTTGTTGTTGAATACAACTCATAGCAACCCTATGAACAACAGATCTGAATCCTGTCCTGCTCATCCTCAAAATCTTCGACATATCGGAAGCCATTGCTGCAGTTTCTGTGTGACTCTATTGCACATCTGGTTGATACACTAGAGAGAGATGATGTTGTGTTCCGTCCAGTCAGAACCCATAGCTGATTCTCCAGTGGGTTTTCAAAGACAGTTTATCACATGGGAGGAGATTACGCATCTTTCTCTTACTGAGCAGCTGGTGGCCTTGTGCTTTTTTTTGGGACAGCAGCACCACTAGGCCACCAGAGCTCATGCTCTCTTCTGCACGCTCTCTCTCATTCTCCCTCTCCTTCTCTCATGTATATATAGCTCTATAGCATATAGTGTGCTCGCTCAAGCTCTTATCCACCTGTGCGGAGCTCTGGTGGCTAGTGGTAAGACGCTGCACTGCAATCCCGAAGGCACACTATTCGAGGCCACCAGCCTCTCCCACCCGCCAGAGGAGTCAGCTATGGGTTGGCTCTGACTCTACAGTACACAACAACAATACAACATCTATCTATATATCTTTATCAGCTCTCTCTCTCTCTCTCAATATGTTGTTGTTGTTGTGATGTGCCGTCAAGTCGCCTGCTACTCATAGTGAACCTATGTACAACAGCCCTAAACCCTGCTCTGTCCCATGCCAATCTCACGGTCTCCAACATACCGATTACCCCAGTAACTGCATCAATCCATCTCATCGAGGGTCTTCCTCTCCTGCTCTGTCCCTCCACCAACCCAAGCATGATGTCCCTCTCCAAGGACTGATCCTGCCTTGCTATATTAAAAGACATACTGTAATGGGAAAGTCTGTTGTTAGGGACCTCTCCAAAGTACTGAAGAACAATGGTGTCTCTCTGGAGAGTAAGGCACGTCTGATACAGGCCATGATCTTTGCAATCACTTGTTATGCATCAGAGAGTTGGACAATGAGTAGGGAGGATAGAAGGAGAACTGATGCCTTTAAGCTGTGGTGCTGGAGAAGAGTACTGAGGGTACCTTGAACTGCTAAGAAAACAAATAAATTCATCCTGGAGAGGGTTAAACCGGGCTTCTCCTTGGAGGCAAGGATTCTGAGGCCTTGTCTGACACACTTTGGACATGTTTTAAGGAGAGACCGGTCCGTGGAGAAGGACATCATGCTTGGTAGGGTAGAGGGACAGTGCAGGAGGGGAAGACCCTCTATGAGGTGGATTGATTCAGTGACTGGGGTAATCGGGGTGGGTGTATCAGAGACAATGTGGCTGGCAAAGGACAGAGCAGAGTTTAGGGCTGTTGTACATAGAGTCGCTATGAGTCGCAAGCGACTCGACGGCACATGACAACAATCTATCTATCTATCTATCTGACAGAGACAAAGACACAAAGACGGAGACACAGAGAGAGAGAGAGAGAAAGAGACAGACACACACACACACACAATGTTAGACCAAATAGCTCCACTCAAGCAATAATGAAACACAATGAATGGCTGATGATGACGGCTGTAACCAGGAGGGACAAGAGCTAGTATTTGCCATACATCACCTCATTCAGTTCTTGCAACACCTTAAAAAAATGTCATTTTCACCTTCATGACTTAAAAAAGGAAACCAAAGAGCTTCAGACATGGGTTTGAACCTCTGCCATGACACATACAACTCACTAATCCCTCTGCCCTTTAGGGATCTCCTCTACAATACAGGAATAAGAATAGTTAGTATGTGAGCAACAGATTGAGAGTAGTTATCACAGTGCCTGGTGCTGTGCTGTTTGCTGCCACCAAGTCAGCCTGACTCAGGACGATCCATGGACACCTGCATCTGCTGATGTGAGCCAACCTTCCTCTTGGCCAATTTTCCAGAAGTAGATTTCAGGCCTTTCTTCTAGTCTGTGTAAATCCAAAGGCTACACTGACACTCGTTCTGCATCACAGCAACCTCCAAGTCTCCAATGACAGACAAATGGTCGCTGTGCCAGAGACACAGTGGCTGGGAAATCAACCCAGTGTCCTGCATGGCAGGTAAAAATACTACCACAAAATAAGCCCTTTCTCACCATCACGCCGCCTAGTGTACAAATGCTTGGTAAGTGCTAACTTCCCACTGCCTTCCAGTCCATTCTGACTCATGGCATTTTCCTCCATCAGGCATCTGAGGCTGTACATGTTTACACGAGGGGATCGCCCATCTTTCTCCCTCAGAGCAAGTGGTGGATTTGAACTGCTGACCTATCAGCTAGCAGCCCAACAACACATTATGCACATGGCACCAACTATTATTACTATTATGACAGTTATGATTCTGGAGTGAGCTTTTTCGCGTTAAGTGTGTTAAGTGAGCAGAGAGGCGTTCTGACTAATGCCACCAGGAAATGTCTGAAGAATGAGTGGAGTCACAGAGGAGGAGGTTATCCTCTGGAGTGTCAGGGAGCAACTCTGCAGGAGGCAGAGGAAGGCCAGAGCAAACCTGAAGAATAAAGGTGTGAGGTCTGCCCCCAGCCCTCACCCTGGCTGTCTCCAGGGCATCACACCTCTGCCTCTCACTGAAGCCCTCTTGGTTTCCCTGCTCCTTCTGCCTCAGGTCCCCAGCCTCAGCTGTCTCCCTAATCAGGGCCCCACAGCCTCTCCAGCAGGGAGTGGGAGCGCCTGGCACTGGGGCCTGGGAGGGCCCCTGATAAACAGCTGGAGCCCTTGTTCACAGATCTGTCATCTCCAAAGAAAAAGCAGAAACAAACCACCACAGCCAGGAGAGGCGTCTGATATGAGTCACAGAACGGCAATCCCCCCACTCCCCCACTCTGTCCTCCATCCTCTGCTATCTTGTCCTTTTAGGACTCAGTGCAAATGTCTCCTTCTCTACAAAGCCTTCCCTGACTGGACCCCCGAGTCCCTCAGCCCCCTGACATAAGCTTCTCTAGCATCCAGTAAGGAACTCATTACTGAGTTCATTACACCACGCAGAGACTGTCTGCTCCAGGAGTGGGTCCCCAATCAGCCCGTGTGTTCCATCTCAGCTAGAGCTCAGGGAACATCTGTGAGATCATGGGGCTGAGTAAAATATGGCTGCAAGATTACACAGGCATCTCAAAAATGTATATATTGACTGAGGGACCAAAAAACCCCCCAAGTGCTGTGTTAAAATGTTATGTAAAAAAGGGAAACACAAAATTGGGTATGAAAATTATTCCAACTTTGTAAAGTGAAAAATGATGGTGTATGATCAGAATTCTATGATATTCTTTTAAAGCACTAAGACTATGGCTGTATAGGCATAAATAAGTCCATGAGGGCACACACCGCGACCATTGGGACTGGTTTTTCCTGGGAGATGGGACTGAGCAGGAAGGTAGAATTTCTACTTTTCTTCCTTTCTGTAATGAGTTTTTATAATAAGAAAGTTAGCTTTACTTTCATAGTTACAACTTTCAGTACTCTATTTCATTTTAAAATAAAATATGAAGCTTAACAAGTATTTAGGAAGGTCTGGTGGTCTAGTAACAAGAAGCTGCACTACAACTCGAAGGCAAGTGGCTCGAGGTCACCTGCTGCTCTGCAGGAGAAGGATGGGTAATCTCCTGTGTGATTAACTGCCTCTGCAAACCCGCTGAAGGCTCAGTTAGGGATCAGTTCCGATTCTACAGTACACAACAACAACAACAAATATTTAACTAACTGCTTAAACAATTATATGAAAATGATTTCAATAACAAAGACATTGAACTAAAAGGAAACATAAACATAAAAGGAAAAAATACACATATAAAGCAGGTTATCTGTGAGTGGTAAGGCTTATGGGTGATTTTTCTAACTTCTTGCTGTTTTTCAATATTTCTCAAATGTCCTATAATGATCGATTAGTCTTCTGTTGTTGTTTTATTTTCTTCTTTAAAAAGTATTTTTAAGGGGAACTAAGAAGAGAGGTGGTGCTGGAGAAGAGTGTTGAATATACCATGGACTGGTAGGAGAACAAACAGGTTTGTCCTGGAGAGGGTAAAGCCAGAGTGTTCCCTGGAGTCAAGGATTCTGAAGCTTCATCTGACATATTTTGGGCATGTTGCAAGGAGGGACTGGTCCTTGGAGAGGGACATCATGTTTGGCAGAGTGGAGGGGCGGCGAAGGAGAGGAAGACCTTTGGTGAGATGGATCGATTCTGTGACTGGAGAGGTGGGAATAAGTGCGTTTAAGATGGCTAGGTTGGCACAGGATAGAACAGCATTTAGAGCTCTTGTACATAGGGTCGCTATGAGTCGCAAGCGACTTGATGGCACATAACAACAACAACAAGAAGAAGAGGGGAAAATAATGTAGACTGCCTTGAAACAGAGGAGGGAAAGAAATGCTTAAAAGGAATATATGATTCGGTATTATTTGCCTGACAAAGTATAGAATAAGAGCTGCACAGCAAAGTGGGTTGGGTGGAGGGGATTGTACAACAATGAAAAAGTTTTTTTTCAAAGAGACAAGTGAACTGGGGAGGATGGGTAGGAAGGAAAATGTACAACAATGAATGGAAATTCAAGTTCTCTATAAACTTTCATTAAAACCTTAATTAAAAAAAACAAAAACTGTTCTTAAGGTTTGTTTGTTTTTTAAAAAAAAAGTATTTTCAAGTTTAGGAAAAGGAAAAATGAGTGAATTACAAGGTATTTCAGGGCAGTGAAATGATTCTGTATGATACAATACTTGTAGATGCATGACATTATACACTTGTCAAAAGCCACAGGACTTCAATGAATAAGCGCATAGGATAAGTAAACACAAATAAGTGATCCTAATGAATTTTCTTAGTAATAATATATCAGTAACTTGTTCATTAATTGTAGTACCACACTAAAAATATCTACTGATATCAAGTCAAATCTGACTCAAAGTAGCCCTACAGAAAAGGGTAGACCAGTCTTCTAGGGTTTCCAAGACTATAACCCAGCCCAGAGGGTAAAGAGTTGGTCTGCCAACCCAAATGCAGGTGGTTTGAATCCCCTAACTATTGGGGGGAGAAAGACAGGTAATCTCCTCCTGTGCAATTTACAGGCTTTGAAAACCCACTGGAAAGTCAGCTATGAGTCTGTTCCAACACAATGACACTTAACAACAACAATAATCTTCACAGAAGCAAATGTCAATGTATCATACGAGATACTGTGTGTCTCAGGGAAAGGGGGACGTATAAGAACTCTGTACTTTCTACACAAATGTTCTATCTGAAACTGCTGTTTTAAAAGGGGGGCACTGAAAGAAATGAAAAGTTTAGGAAAATAAACAAATGAGCATCACTTTGACCAGCCCCACTCTGTGTCCACATCTGACACTATGTGAAGGAGCGTTCTGGCTGTCTGCATCCTCCTGTGCTCCACTGTGCTGATCAGGTCCCCAGAGGATTCTACCAAAATGTGTCTGGTTCAAGCCTCCATCTAGGGTGCCCTCCCAGATGTGAACACCTGGGTGAAGGTAAGGGGATGGAATAGAAGTCCCTGGTTCTGGTCAGGCCAGTCAGAGCTCCTGCTCTGACCTCAGCTCCACCTCCCCACACTCCACACTCTACCTGGAACCCTATAAAGACCACCCAGCTCGCTGAGTCTGGCTCAGGAATGCCCACAGAGTAAAGAACCTGCCCCTCAAGACTTCATACTTGCTACTTCCTCTTTAGAAGCAGGAGTGGCATCCACTTCCTAAACAACATGCCTCTGGAAACTAGGAACTTTGATAAATGTTGATAAATGTCGATAGTTATAGAAAGGCTTCAGGTCTTCTGTTCACAGGGTTGCTATGAGTCATTCTCAACTTGGCAATCAACAACTGCCTATTTGCACTGTTTCCTTTCATTCATCAGAAAAGTTAACTGATAGGCACTTCTAGAGGAACAAGAGCAGGAGCCAAATGATCTGGCACTTAGGGGGTGAATGTAAAGGAGAGGGAGAAATGTGTGGAAGACGCAAAGCCTACCCTCAAAGAGCTCACAGTGCAATAAAAATAAAAACTGCAAACCCCCACAGCACATCCACGGGGACAGGATGCCTGCAGGTTGCAGCCAAATGGTATTTGATCTGGACTTCTAAAAAAGGTCAGTTTGGACATTCAGGGGTGGATAAAAAGCATTCCAGGAAGGGAGACAAACAGGATGACTAGAGCAATGGAGCCAGGAACACTTAAGGCCTTATCAGGCATGGTTCCTGGAGGGGAAGGTAATAAAGTTTAACTGTGGGTAAAAGGGCTGGAAAGATGAGTTGGGCCAGTCTTCCAAGGAACAGATAAGATGGTAAAGAGAGTGTCAGTTTACAGGAAGCAGGAGTCCTGGCGACACAGTGGCAATAACCTTCAAATTGCTCATCAAAAACTGAGTGATTCAAACTCATCAGCTGTTCCACTGGACAAAGCTGAGGCCGTCTTCCATAAAGACTTAAAAGGAAAAAAAAAATCCCAATTCAATTCTTTGCCCTCAAACTGGATCTGACATATAGCTGACTCCCCAGTGTGTTTCTGAGGCTGTAAATCCCTTGGGAGGAGAATGCCCCTCTTTCTCCAAGGAGAGGATGGTGTTTCAAATACAGCAGAGAGGCACAGTTGTTGGCTTAGCAGTGCAATTCCTGCAGACCAGGCCACCAGAGCTCCCGGCCATGGAAACCCTATGGATCTGTTTTATTCTGTCCTATAGTGTTGCTGAGATGCAATCAGCCTGATGGCAAATGGGCTGAGTTAGGCTCTTCGCAGCCTCTCATGGTCTGTAAGCAGACGTGATGGAAATGTATAGAAATGCCCAAGGGAAGAACTCATAAAAGCTTAAGGTAAACATGCAATCTCAGGAGCAGGAATGAGAGGCGGATAGGACACGCAAACTAGTTTCCATGTGCAGGAAGAAGGGGACATTTACTTGGTAAATCATTATTCTCCTAACTTTTTTTACAATCTTGTGGGATAAGATACTGGGATCCCAGTTTGGAGATGAGAATCTGAATCCCACAAGGCCTAAGTAACTGCCTGTGGTCGTCCTGCTAATAAGTCAGGGTTATTCAAATCCAAGCCTGCCTCAATATGAAAGCCAAAGAGCTCTTTCCTCACCCTACTTTTAAAAATAGTATCTTTCATGCGTGGCATCTTCTAGGAATGAGTGGACAAATGAATGAACAAATGACTGGCTCCCAGGCTGGCCAGGAAAGCCTCCCAGCACACAAGAAGGGTGGGAGTAAGGAAGAGGTGCAAGGTAAATGGAAAATAAAACACAATCGTTTGGTTACCACTTCCTCCAGGGCGGGCCGCAGTTTTTAACGGTGTGCACACAGCAGGCGCATACAGACCAGGGCATGCACATCCACGCAGACACACAAAGAGCTATTTATTTACTTCCTCTGTGAGGTGGTAAATAAAGACTGGGTCAAAACAGGCTCCCCCAAACCGCTAGGGGGGTCTTCCCCAGGTGTCGACACAACATTCGACCTAGAGAAGTCACAGGTGGCCACCCGCTCATGTCACCCCCACCACCCTTTACGCATGTGTGGGTCTGGTTCACTGGGGAGGATGCATGGGGAGTGGGGCGGGGAGACAAAGTAGGAGGAAATTGGGGGAGGTAGAGTAAGGCTACCTCATCCTTCCCCTAGAGCACCTAGCACCCAGCCTGCGACCCCAGGGAAAGAATGCTCAGGGTGCTAGAGGTGGCCAGCTAGGCCAGGTGCCTGGTCCTCAGACTGCTTCATCTTACAGGGAGAAGGGCTGGGTAGGGGTCAGGGCAGCAGCTACATACCATCCAAAGGGGAGCTATTTCAATACTGTAACAAGTGGAGGAGTCACAGCTGCAGGCACCTATGAATGTCAGTCTGCACTCCCCCATCCACCACGTACTGCACCTAAGTAAAGATGCCACACTCAGAGCCAAGAATACTGAACACAAACAGGTCTCTACTCTCCCAATGCCATGTGACTCCTAGATTTCATTTATTTATTTATTTATTTGGTCTCCATTGTTGGGTTTAAACACCAATATTGGAGCCTAAACGTCTATCAATGTTTACAACACTGAATAGCAAATACTGGTATCTTAATAATAAGCAAACACACACAATACTTGCTATGTGTTAAGGGCTGTATGCACAAGAAATCTCCTAACCATAGTTTTACTATCCTAATTAGTAGTTTTACTATCCTAATTACCCTGGGAACTGAGCTCTGGTGGCCCAGTGGTAAGATATCTTACTGCTAACTCAAAGGCAGATGGTTTGAATACACCAGTTGCTCTGGGGTGAAAAGATAGGCAATCATCTCCTCTTGTGCAATTTACAGCCTCTCCTGCAATTTACAGCCTCTCAAAACCCACAGGCTTTGACTCAGCTCTGACTCAATCACTCAGAATAAAATTATCCCAGAATGTGTTCAGGTAGCTTAGTCCAGAGGCTGTGGTGCTGCTAACCCAAAGGCCACATTTCTCCAGTGGTTCAAATTCACCAGAGACTCCAATGAAGAAAAGGAGCAATCGCCTCATGTTTGACTGACAGCTTTGGAAAGCCACCAGAGGGTCAGTTGGTTACAACTCAACAGCAATGAGTTGAATGAACTTAGGGAGTCTCAGTGACACAGTGCATAACATAATGGGGTGCTAACCAAAAGATAGATGAGGAAGGTTGATGCTGCAAAACTACCAGGTGCTCCAGGGAAGAGGCTGGCAAATACCTCCTGTAAATATTTACAGCGTTAGAGTCTCAATGGAAAGTCACCATGGCCAAAACATGCTCAACAGCAGTGGTTGGTTGGTTGGTTGACTGACTGATTGACTGATTTAGACAGTGAGTGTGTGTGTATATGAGTGTGAGAGAGAGAGAGAGAGAGAGAGAGAGAGAGAGAGAGAGAGAGAGTGTGTGTGTGTGTCTTGTTGTATAATGTTGAATTAGATCCAACAGGCACATGAGGATATTGCCCCTCCTTCAGTGGAGCATCTTGTAGATTCAAACTGTGTGCCTTCAGGATGGTTTATTTATTTTTACTTTATTGGATTTGGTTTTCTTAATGTCCTTACTGACAAACTGAAAGTGAGGAGGACTTCAAACACTTTGCTTCTGAAGATCAAGCATTATGGATTACATCTCAACATCAAGAAAACAAAAATCCTACGACTGGGCCAACAGGCAACATCATGATTGATGGAGAAAGGACTGAAACTGTCAACTACTTCATTTTATTTGGATCCATAATGAACAACCTTAATACCTGCAGTCAAGAAATCAAAAGATGCATTGCATAGTGAAAATCTGCTGTCAGGGACCTCTCCAGAGTACTAAAGAGCAAGGGTATCAGTTTAAAGACTAAGATGCACCTGATCCAAGCCACGGTCTTCCCAAATGCTTGCTGTGCATCTGAAGTTGGATAATGATTAAGGATGACAGAAGAACTGATGCTTTTGAGTTGTGGTGTTGGAGAAGAATAATGGACTGCCAGAAGGACAAGCAAGTCTATCTCAGAGAAAGTGAAATCAGGGTTCTTCTTGAAGACAAGGATGGTGAAAACTGTCTAATACATTTTCAGCATGTTGCTTGGAGGGCCAGTCATTGAAGAAGGACATCATGCTTGGTAAGGTGGAGGGTCAGTGTAAGAGAGGAAGGCCCATGATAAGATAGACTGATACAATGACTGCAAAAATGGCTCTAGTGTATTGAAGATGGCAGAGGTTAGGGCAGAGTTCTTGGAGTATTATGGTTTGAAACCTGCACCATGAAAGAAAGGCCTGGTGATCTGTTTCTGTAAAAATCACAACCAGCAACAACAGCAAAGTTCAACAAGCCAGCAAACAATAAATGCTGGAGAGGTTGTGGAAGAGATTAGAATTCTTATTCACTGATTGTGGGAATGCGAAATGGTACAGCCACTATGGAAGGGAGTCTGGCACTCTCTCATAAATCTGGAAATAGAAATACTATTTGACTCAGCAATTCAACTACTGGGAATATACCCTTAAGAAACCAAAGCCATAACTTAAACAGATGATGACACACCCATGTTTACTGCTGTGTTCCTCACAATAGCAGAGATGTAAGCAATCCATTTGCCTATCAACAAAAGAGTGAATATAAAAACTATGGTACATTCACAAAATGGAATACTATGCAGCACGGAAAAACAATGAAAATAGTAAAACATTATACAACATGGGGGAGCCTGGAGGATATTAAGCTGAATGCACTATCTCAGTCACAAAAGGACAAATACTGTATAACGCTACAGTTATAAAATAGGACAGACATGGTGGGGTTGGGGAGAGAATGGGAAAAGAGTGGATAGATTATGAACAGTGCATTGGAATGAATGAGGGGAAGAACTATTTGAAACAATATATGATTAGGCATTATATGTATGAGAACAATTTGGAATAAGGGATGCATTATGGGGAGGGCTGAGGGAGGAAGAAAGGGAGCAGGAAGAAAGTATCTAACAATGGAAAAAAATAAATAAAAATACAATTTAAAAAAAAAATCACACCCAAGAAATACCTATGCATAGTTCTACTCAGTGGCATGCACACACAGTCATAGAGTCAGAGTGGACTCAAGGCCAACTGGTTTTTGGTCTGGAATGACTTTGTAAGGTACGTGCTATTATGTTCCCCATTTTATAGATATGACAGGGACAGAGAGCCTCAGAGTTCACCCAGATGGCCCAGCTAGTGTGTGCTCCAGAGAGCACAGCAAGGAAGGAGGCACTGATGGCATTTCCCATGACAGAGCACAAGGAGGCGGGCCATATCGCATGGGTATCTCAGACCTCCCTCAGCATGAGGGCTGCTCCTCCTCAGCTAGGCCATCAGCTCTGTTTAGTAGCGTGCCAGTGTGAAGGACTCGGGTGTTTTGTGAGAAGACACAAGAAGGCCAGGCAGCTCCTTTGAGTAGAGAGGGCACAGGACCTCTCTTCCTGCAGCAACTGTGAAACAGCAAGGCCAAGAGAGGCCCAGGAAACCGAGTTTCAGAGAGAAGTCTCTTCTAGAGTCCGAGGGCCCCAGAGAGAAAGTGTCCCCACACAGATTTCCACCTTCCACACACCCTCTTTCCTGGAGAAAAGAGGTACTATTGGAGAACTGGTAATAGGAAGGAGGGAATCCACTGTGGAGTCCATCCAAACTGGACAGAGGGACAGACAGTGCAAAAGGAGGAGGGGCAAGGACATCTCGCATGTGCTCAGAGGAAAATCACTAACAAAAATCAGATTCCCTGTCTGATGTGTGTGAGAGAAGTGAAATGCTACTTAAGTGCCTGCTCCTGCCTCTCCCCACCACCCCGGGCCCACAGTGAGCAAGAACCTCTCCAATGGCAGCCATGGGCTCCCAAATAAGGCCTGCACACTCCTGCATGGCCTCCCTTTGGGCCTCTGATGGTCTTCTCAGAGCTCTGATGGCCTTGTCTGTCCTCCACAGGAGGTCAGAAGGGGAATAGGGGGGCTTATATACTCCATGAGGTAAGGGGACATGTCCATCTGGTTCTGTTCTCTCCTGCTCATACTAAACACAGTGCCTGACACATCCTGATACCAACCACAGTTCAGTCAAAGTTCTGACCTTTGGTGACCCTGCATGTGTCAGAGATCTTTGTGTCACAGTTTTCAATAGCTGACTGAAGGAGATGGGGGAAAAAATATAGAATACTAGAGCTTTCCCTGAGAGGTGTCTCTGGGTAGACTCGAACTTCCATCCATGCCATGCTTTCAGTTAATACCTAAGTCCATAAAGCATTTGCTCAAACTAAAAAAACCCAAAGCAATACCTCAAACTCATAGTGATCTTCCACTGACTTTCTGAGGCTCTAAATGGCATGGAAAGAGACTGTCCCTCTTTTCCCCAAGGAGACACTGGTAGGTTAGAACCACTGAAGAGGATAACTCACTATAGCTCGTGCCACCAGACCTCACTGATCATGAAGCGTCTGTGTCATCAAGGGATGCCTTCATGGCAGACACTTGAGAACAAATGTTAACTGGATGGATGGATGGATGGATGGATGGATGGATGGATGGATGAGTGAATGACTCTGAGCTCAGTGGAGAAGACTGCCAGGATCTAGCCCCCTAGAGGCTCTGTCTCCAGAGCGGAAGTCGGCTTCTCCAGAACCCCTGACCTATCCAGTGATGTCACTAAAGCTGGTGGCACTCACTGTAGTTCCCCATGAAGTCACTCTCCCATGGACCTCCTCCACATCAGACCATACAGTTTTCTTCACGATTATTAGGAACTCTAATCATAGAACAACATGTGACAGAGCTGCAAATTGCTTAAGTGTAGTATTTCTTAGACTATATGAATACTAACAACTAAACTGTTTTGTAAAATCTTTCTACACTGACTTATAACATGATTCAAACTGAGAGGACATATTTCTTCTTTTTTTTTTTTTCTTGTGTCCTGTCAAGTCAGATCCGACTGGCACAGGAGGAAATTGTTCATCCTTCGCCAGCAGAACATCTGGTGGATTCGAACTACGTGCCTTGGGGATTGCAGCGCAGCTTCCTGCCACTAGGCCACCAGAGTTCGTAAATTCTATTTAATTCTCAAAAATGTCATTGACGTAGGTTCCTAAACATGACTTACCACAAAATTGTTGCTAAAACATGAAAATTTGCCAAAATACAAACACTGACCACAAGAAAATAATGAAGCAGACAAAACCATGTGACCTAAAGTATCAAGGTAACTGGGTAATGCTGACTCTGACAGAGTGTAGTCCTCTGACGGGCGCTGATCCTGCCTCCCAGTGATTCTCCATCTAATTCCCAAGGCGATAAATCCTTATAGAGGAGACTACTCATCTTTCTCCTGAGGAGCAGCTGGTGGACTTGAAGCCTTAACCTTTCGGGTAGCAGGCTAACACGTTATGGACCATGTCACCAGAGCTCCTTGGAGAGCACTAAGAAGCTCAAAAGTAAAGAGTTTAACCTAATATTTACAATGATATGTGTAATCTGGGCTTATGAAAATGTTTTTGCTGTTAATCACCAAATATAAGGGCAATTTTTATTAAAAGAGCAAGTTTCAGAGCTGTTGTACTTAGGGTTATAACAACACTGGCACATGACAACAACAATGCATTTCTACTGAAACAGCACACTAAAGTTTTATGGTCGTTGTAGTGACCCCACAGTGTCGTTCCATATGGTCCACACTCCCCACAATCCCACAGTGATGTCACTACTGTGTCTCTTAGCTGAGGCTGTTCCTGAGAACTATTTAACTCTTCATCACCATTTCTCACTCTCTCGATGTCTCTACCTCGTAAAGCTTCAGATAATAACATCTGATTCTCTCAACAGCCAGAAGAACTAAAAGTGACCTCCTAGCTAACCAAACATTAGGCTTCCTTACCAAAACACAGGAGATTCAAACCCACCAAACGTTCCACAGGAAAAAGATGAGAGACTGCTTCCATAAAGATTCCTATTCTTTCCCTTTCCCCCTCTCCATCTCCAAATCCCTCTCCTTCTCCCTCTCCTCTCCAGAACCAATTTATAGTTGACCCTCCATCTGGTTTTCAAAGACTGTAAGTATCACAGGAGAGGACTGCCCATCTGTCTCCCACAAAGCCACTGGTGGATTCGAACCCACTAGAGAGGTGCCACCTTTGGGTTAGTGGCACAACTCCCTACAAAGTATGCCACCAGAGCTCTGACAAGATTAATTTCTGTACCCGCACCCGCACGAGTGGAAATCCTATGAGGCACTCTATTCTATGTTGGAATCAATTTGATTGCAGTATGTCCCACACAAAGATAGCTGCTCCCACACAAAGATGGCTACTCTTGAATTGCAGAATGGCAATGAGTTGAAATAATTCAACTCTCATGGACCTCATGCAACAAAGTAAAATTCTGTACTGGGTTTTCTTGGCTGTAACCTTTATAGGAGCAAACTGTAAGGTCTTTGTCCCATGAAACTAGTTTGTTGGTGAGTTCAAATTGTCAGTCTTTCAGTTAGCAGCCATGTGCCTAATCATTGCACCACCAAGGCCCTTTCAAAAACGGCCTGGCCCTTACAAAAGGGAAGAGATGACACTCCTCAGTCCCACAGTGCTCCCAGAGAAAGGGCTCCATGGGAGCACCAAGGAGCAAAACTCTTCTCTTTAACCAGTGAGAAAAGAGTCCAGAATCTAACCTCCTTCTCTCATGTTTTCCATACCTTGAGGTACTTGTGCACAGAATGGATGTAAAAGGGTCCTTCCTCCTCATCTGTCCCCCTAAACCAAAATAAAATTTGCTGTCACCATGCACACCCACGTTTATTGCGGCTTTGTTCACAATAGCAAAGAGGTGGAACAACCTAAGTGCCCATCAACAAACGAGTGGATAGAGAAGCTGTGGTATATTCACACAATGGAATACTAGGCTGTATTGAAAAATAAGGAACTCATGAAATGTTATACAAATTGGGTGACCCTGGAGGATATTATGCTGAGTGAAGTATCTCAGTCACAAAAGGACAAATATCGCATAGTGACACTGTTGTAAAATGGGACTGACATCAGGGTTTGGGGGAGATTGAGAAAGATGGGATAAATTATGTATATTGAATTTAAACCGATGAGGGAGAGAACTGATTAAAAGGGATATATGATTAGGTATTATTGTCATGACAGGAGTCCAGAATGAAGGCTGCATAGTGGAGTTGACTGGGGGAGTGGGGATTGTATAACAACGAAAAAATTTTTCCTTTACTTTTCAAAGAGAAGAGCGAACTGGCCAGGGGCAGGGAGAAAAATGCAACAATGAATGAATGGTAATCCAAAGTCTCTGTAAACGTTCATTAAAATTAATAATAAAAAAAAGGAAAAGAAAAAAATTGCTGTCACCAAGTTAAGCCCAGCTCCTATTGATCCTCTACCTTGGAGCAGAACTTTCCCACAAGATTTCTAAGGCTGTAAATCTTAAATGAAGCCTACTATCTCACCTTTCTCCCAGAGAATAGCTGGTGGTTCAAACCAATAACCTTTTTTTTTTAATAAAAATTATTTATTTTTTTAACATTCCCTTATTCTGTTTTTTTAATTAAATTTTATTAGTTTTAATGAACATTTACAGAGATTTTGGGTTTTCATTCATTCATTGTTGCACTGTTTTCTCCACCCTCATCCCCAGTTCGTTCTTCTTCCCCTCCCCCCGAACGTCTTGTTTTAATTGTCCAGTTGCCACAGTGCTTGTCAAAGCCAGTTCTGATTAATCTCCTTTGTCAGTGTGTCCTTTGCCATTCCCTACCACTCCTCCCTGAGAGAGACTTCACCCTGATTCATAAGGAAAAGGGGATGGCGTATTCTCTTAGCTACTTCCTGCTGAAAAGGGACGCTGTGGGTTTCAGGGTGAAGGTCTTCTCTCACTACTCTAAAGGGCCCCTTTGGCAGTAGGAAACACATAGACTATTATGGAGATTGATTTTGGTATTTAGATGCACTGTTATCAATTGTGCTTAGCCGTACATGTTCATATCCTTGAAGATCTATCATGGAAGTGTTGCAGCCTAGAAGATACAAATTTAACTAACAAGTTAAAAGTGCATGAGTCAAAAATTGAAAAGCAATAATATTCTGAGTAGAGGTTCTAATAGTGGCACAAATCAAGTTACAGAGGTAAGGTGCTTCCATTGCCATCCTTACTCTAACTTAATTCTTTTTTTTTTAATTTAAATTTGCTATTAATTTCAGTGAAAATTTACAGAGGCTTTGGATTTCCATTCATTCATTGTTGTAGATTTGTCCCCTCCCAAGGCTATCCCCCACCAGACATTACCCTCTTGGAAAAGTAAAAGATTTTTTCATTATTTTACAAACCCTCCCCCAGGTCCATTCCACCATGTAGCCATCGCTCTAGACTCCTGTTATGACTGAAATACCTAATTACGTATCTCTTTTAAACAGTTTTCTCCCTTCTCTGTTTCAGTGCAGCATACATTATTGAACCCATCTTACTCAGTCTCTCCCCAACCCCAAGGACAGTCCCATTCTACAACAGTGGCACCATGCAATATTTGTCCCTTTGTGACTGGGACATTTCACTCAGCATAATGTTCTCCAGAGTCAACCATTTTGAATAATATTGCATGAGTTCCTTGTTTTTTAATGCAGCATAGTATTCCATTGTGCGAATATACCACAGCTTCTCTAGCCATTCGTTTGTTGATGGGCACTTAGGTTGTTTCCAACTCCTTGCTATTGTGAACAAAGCTGCAATAAACATGGGTGTGCATATATAAACCAATAACCTTTTAGTTAGCAGCCACACTCTTTAATAACTGTGCGATCATAGTGCTTCTTCCCAACCCCAGCTAATGTAAGTGAGTAGAAAAGATTAAACCTTCCTTCTTCACATATGCACTATATTCTTCCTTCCAATTGAATATTCTGCAAACTATATTCTTTATGAGAAAATGTACTTCAAGTTTAGGAAACTAAGGCACCTTGTCAGGATGACCTCATCTCTGGGGAAGGAAGGAGGTGAAGATAGAAAATACGCAGGCTCAGACCTTCTCCCAAGTTTCCTCTCCCTAGCTCACCCCAGTCATGTAGCCCTGGGAAAATTTCATAGCCTCTTTAGGCCTTAGTTTCTTTCTTTATAAAGTTACAATAATAATCACTGTTGACAGGTTTGTGGGAGCAATCTGAAGTTAAACACTTGTAACAGGACTCAGTCCTTGCTTAAGGTGTGCCTGATTTAAACAGTAGTCTTTTCAATTATTTGTTATACATCTGAAAGGTGGACAGTGACTCAGATGACAAAAGAAGAATCAATGCCTTTGAGCTGTGATGTTGGGGAAGAGAACAGACTATCTCATGGACTGCCAACAGAACAAATACATCCTCAAGAAGAGGCAGCCAGGATGCTCCAGGGAGGCTGTGATGTCAAGGGTTTATTGTTCAAAGTGGCTCTCCAAGCATTCGATCTTGCCACATGGATGAGAGGGATCATACATATAGGGCATGTTAGTCTATCCACAAGGTGTTTGGCTAGTCCCACATCTTTTTTTTTTAACATTTTTTTTAAATTTTTTTATTATTTTGTGTGCGTGTACCGTCAAATCAGATCTGACTGGTACAGGAGGATATTGCGCCTCCTTCTCCGGCAGAGCGTCTGGTGGATTTGGACCGTGTTCCTCTGGGATTGCAGTGCGGTTTCTTGCCACTAGGCCACCAAAGCTCCCCCAATCTAGTCCCACATCTTACTAGGTTTAAATGGAGCAGTTTCAGCAGCAGAGATGGGACTCTTAACACCAATAAAGAGGAAGCAGCATGCATCCCTCAGAGCTAGAGATTCCTGTCAGCCAGACCAGATCTACACAAGAGCAAGAAAAGCCTCAGCAGAGAATCAGAAGCCATCCTGAGAGTGCTGACTGGGGACTGCTGTCCCATAAAGCCAGAGCCAGAGGCCTTCACCCAAGCTTCCTAGAGGACTGGGGGAAGAAGAAGTCGTAACTAACAGAACTAACCCAAGCAGTGAGGCTGAAAGTCAAAGGTCCTGCAATCACTTGAAAAGCTTTCTGGACTAAGGGTTGTATCCTGCTGCCAATCTAAATGAGAAATCTGTTAACTTCCATAATAAGCCCTGCTTTTGTTGTTATGTGTCATCAAGTTGCTTGCAACTCATAGCAATCCTACGGACAAACAGCCCTGAAACCGGCTCTATCCTGTGCCAATTTCACTGCCTCTGACACTCCTACTCTCATTACCCTAGTCACTGTATCAATCCATCTCATCAATGGTCTTCCTCTCTTTCTCCATCCTTCTCTAAGGACTGGTCGCTCCTTGCAACATGCCCAAAGTATGTCAGACAAAGCCTCAGAATCCTGGTTTCCAAGGAGCAGCCTGGTTTCACTTCCTCTCGGTGAGCCTGTTTGCACTCCTGGCAATCCATGGTATGTATATTCAACACTCTTCTCCAGTACCACAGCTCAAAGGCATCCATTCTCTATCATCCCTAGTCATTGTCCAACTTTCTGAAGCATAGCATGCAATTGTGAAGACTATGGCCTGGATCAGGTGCACCTTAGTCTCCAGACTAACAAGGTTGCTATTCAGTACTCTGAAGAGGACCCTGACAGTCGACTTACCTAACGCAATTTGACTGTGATTTCCTGGCTGCTGGTACCAAGAGTGTTGTTTGTGAAGCCAAGCAAACAAAAGCTATTAACAAGCTCAATCTCTTCACCATCTATCACAATGCTGCCTATCAGCCCAGTGTACCATGAATGGTTCTGTAAAGTCTGTGTAGTCATTGCAATGGATTTCTGACCCAGTAGAGCAGTAATACTGGTATAGGAATTAGTACTAGTACGTGCAAGAGCACGGGAGACCATGTCTGAAACTAACAGGATTAGTTTTGTACAGTGGATATTGTCTCTGGGGAGAGTTCAGTGGAGCTGGCTGTCCTCATGCTATCCTTGATCTTTTTACAGAGGTAAGGATGGTGAAGCTTCATCTCATACATCATGAGCATATTAAGGAGGGGCTATTCCTTGGAAAGAGACACCATCCTTGGAAAAGCAGAGAGTCAGTAAAAGAGAGTGAGAAAGACTCAAGGAAATGCACTGACACTGACTGCAGCAGTGGGCTCAAGCATGTCAGAGATGAAGTGATGACACAGGATAAGACAGAGTTCAGATCTGTTATTCATAGGGTCACTATGAGTCATAGTCAACTCAATGGCACATAACAACAGCAACACTTGTAACAAGGGAGCTCTGGAGACTGCTACAAATTCCAAGTCTCTATCCAGGGAGCTTCACAGCTAATCCAAAAGTGATACCTCTTTGGTAGTTCAAATCCACTGGCTCTGTGGGAGAAAGATGGGCAATCTCCTCTCCTGTGATTAACAGCTTCCAAACTCCGCTGGAGGGTCAGATATAAGTAGGCTCCACCAGCAATGAGTTTGAGCTTTTTTGAATGAAACTTGTAAAGGCACTATGCCTGGCACATAGGAGCTCACTAACCAGTGGCTGTCACTACTACTACAGAGCTAAGGGTGGGGCATGTTGAGGACAGAGCTGAAAAGACAAAACTGGATATACCTTCTTGATGAAGGGTAGAATGGAAAAGGGGTGGGGTGGTGGGGGAGGAAGGACTGAGAGAGGAAACTGTGGCCATAGAGAGGAAGAGGAAGGCAGAGTTAGAGGTGACATCAAGGAAGTGGGGAGGACAGGGCTGGAGAAGCCCATTCTGGATGAGATGGTAGCCGACAAAGCTGGGATATCTATCAGTTGCCACCAGCCCATGCAATTCCAGTGCTCATGTTTTTATCTCCAACCTGGTCCTTCTGTGAGCACCCCTCTGCCAGCACGACCATTGCTGCTTCATTGTCAGCTGCTGGATCTTGCCTCATCTTCTTCTCTGCCCCAAATATGGCAGAAGATGGGACAGGAAGCAGCTGCCCTGGCCAACAACCGCCCTGCCCCTCCAGGCTGGAGTTGCCTGGGTGATGCTGGAGATTCTGGGTTCTGGAGACAGGCTGAGTTTCTGCTCCAGCTCTAGCCGGGTGACCTGAGTAAGTCATGTGACTTGCCTAAAGCTTTCATTTCCTCATCTATACAAGAGAGATGATGGGGTTGCTGAGAGTTACACATGAGACTGGTATGGTAAGGGCCCGACACAGTGCCTGGATACAGCAAATGTTCACTATATGTTAGCTGCTATCATGGCTGGCTTCATGGGCAGTCACCACATACTCAGAAGAGTCCTGCACTTGGTTTAACGCTCTGCCTTGAAATACTTAACAATACCTGAAAAATTATGCTGTTGCTGGCTATTATTAATACAAATTCATTAAGTCTGACTGTAGATATATAGTGACTAGGAAGTTGGTTATCCAAGAAAGAAGATGTCCAGCTGTCTGTTGCAGATATAGGACATTTGAGGGCCTTGGGGACCTTGAGGAATCCCCGAGTGGTGCAAACAGAGAAGCAGATGATCATCAAAATAAAGGTAGGCGGCTTGAGTGCACTCAGAGGTGCCTCAGAAGAAAGGCCTGGCAATCTGCTTCTTAAAGGTCACAGCCTTGAAAACCACGTGGAAAAACACAGGTCCACTCTGCAACAGACGTGTCCCACGCTTTGGGAAAGTTCACTTTCCACCATCTTGCTTTTATGAAAGACCTGCATTGGTACTTGTTTTTGCCAACCAAAAGAAATCCAAAGGAGATTTTTGTTTTGTTGAAAAAGGTGAAAAGCGGGGAGCTCTGGTGGCCTAGTGGCAAGGAGCTGCAACTACAATCCCAGAGGCGCATGGTTTGAATCCACCAGATGCTCTGCCGGGGAAGGAGGGACAATCGCCTCCTGTACCAGTCAGATCTGATTTGACAGTACACTCACACAAAAATAAAAAAATAAAATAAAAATTAAAAAAAAGAAAAAGGTGAAAAGCAAAACTGCTGTTTGGCATTTCCTCTGCAGCAAGCTATTCATTACTTTAAAAATAATTAGTATTTACAATATTTAATTATTTAGTGAAGATGATGATGATGATTACTCGCACCCCAAGTAGCAAGAATGGTATCACCAAGTTTTATCCCCAAGAATTAACTACACTCCGCATCTCAGCAACAAAGCCGTCAGAGCTCTGAACTGTGTCTGTGGACTCTGCAAGTCAGCCTTATTTTAAGCTGTTGTCGTGGTTTTTTTTCTTATTTTTTTAATTAATTTTCATTAAAGTTTAAAGAGACTTAGGATTTCCATTCATTCATCGTTGCACTTTTCTACCTGCCCACCCCTCCCTCCAATTCATTCTTCTCTTTCCAAAGTAAAAGAAAAATTCCTTCATTGTTATACAATTCCTCCCCCCAAGTACCCTCCACTGTGCTGCATTCATTCAGGATTCCTGTCATGACAATAATACCTAATCATATATC
>NW_006399767.1:15676925-15679402 GCF_000299155.1 Elephantulus edwardii | reverse complement strand
GGGGAAAGGCGCTTGGGAGAAGTGGGAATTGGGGGTGGAATCAGAGAATGGAATGTGGAGTTTGTTCTCCTGGGGGCACAGCTGTTTATTTTGATCTGCCCCGTCAGCTGCTGCATATCCCTTATCTTGGGGCCTAATCCGGGCTCCACCTCCTCCTCTGTTCCTATGCTGAGAGGGGGAAGGCAGATACTGTGGGAGACATTCCTGCTCCCAGTCTCACCATGGCCTCACCATGTCAGTTCCCCACTGGGCAAAGCTGTTATAGGAACAAGGAGAGCAGACCTCAAAAAGAAGCGTCTGCCCTGCACAGCAGCCCCACCAGGCGACCACCCCGGGGTGGCTGGGTCCTAAGAGTGAGTCATTTATCTCCTCACCTGGTTTCACCCACCCCCAAGTGCCATGACAACCGGACTTGGTCACCCAGACTTTCTGGGCTATTTCACAGTTTTACGGGTGTCAAAGGATAAGAAAGGCTGGCAGAGCATGCTGGCCTGTTTGGGGACCTGGGGCAGAGGCAGCTGTCACTCAGATACTCCACATCAGGCTCTCCTCTTCACAATGAATTCCCTCCCCAGTCATGTCACCCTGGACACGCAAGAGCTAATGAGATGCTATGAAATAAGACTGAGTTTCTGTATAGTTATGGAAATATACCTCATGATTTGTTTTGCATTTTTCTATCATACCAGGAGGGCATTTGCAAAACGTGTGCTGAGAGGGAAAGTAGAGAAGAATTCATCTATTTTCTACTACTCAAACATAATTGCTCTAACACTGTTTTTTGTTAGTTTTGGCTTTTTTGGGTTTTGTTACTATTACTTTTAATGAAAGTTTACAGGGACTTTGGATTTCCATTCATTCATTTTTGCACTTTTCTCCCTGCCCACCCCTACCCCCCCAGTTCGCTCTTCTCTTTGAAAAGTAAAAGAAAAATTCTTTCATTGTTATACAATCCTTACCCCCAAGTCCACTCCACTATGCAGCCTTCGTTCAGGATTCCTGTCATGACAATAATACCTAATCATATATCCCCCCCGAAAAGGTTCTCTCCCTCATCTGTTTCAATGCAGTATCCATTATTTATCCCCTCTTCCTTCGTCTTCCCTCACCCCTGATGTCAGTCCCATTTTACAGCAGTGGCCCTATGCAATAGTTGTTCTTCTTATTTTAAGTTTTATGTATCACTCTGACTTAGTAGGCTTTGAAGGGTAGGGCTAACAATGCTCAAAAATTTTTCCCAAAGAAATGAACAGTAATTGGTTTTGCTTTTGAACAGTTTCATAAGAACATTCTACATTTACAGTGGAAGAAACCTGTAGATGGGTTGCTTTCACTCCAATTCAATGGTAACTATGTTTTTCGGGGCAGGAAAAGAGCCTAAGGGGAGTTATTTAAGAATGATGTAGGAAAACTGCCTGCCAGCAGGTAGGGTGTAAAAGGGTGTCAAGACCTCCATGCATACTCCCCAGGACTGGAGTAAGCTGGAGGGACCTCCTCTCAGATAGCCATGCCAATGGCAGCATCTGGAGCCCAGACAGACCTGTCTCCCTCTCCCAAGCACCCCCACGAGGGCCAAAGGTGCTCAATGTACCTCAAGGCAAGCACCCAGCCATCTGCCCCCTGGATCCGAACCTCTCCATGCCCAGGATAGAGGCCAGGTAACAAGCTCAGGACTGTAGAAGCAATGTCCACAGTGGCCTGTCACCTTCAAGACATGGAGGTACTGTGTGGTGGGAACCAGTGCTAACCTAGAAGCCCTTCTGTGCAGTTTATGATGGGGTTTATAAGGTGGTGGCATAGAAGAAGGGGCGCTAATTACAACTCACAGTCAGTCATCTGAGGGGCTGGCCCAGGCCTGGGGAAAGATAAAGCATTTGCTCCTTCTATTCTACCCCCGACTTGGAATGTCAGTGAGCAGGTCTAGAAAGCAGTCTCCAGCGTTAGGGGCAGTGACTTAAATGCACAGGAGTTATGGCAACATGGATGGGGTTCCTGGGTCCTGGGAGACCCTTGGACACTATGAGGAAAAATGACCTTCCAAAAAAGAGGCACATCTGTCTCCCCATTAGACTGGAAGTTCCCAGAGGGCAGAGCCCACCCACAGCGACAGCTGGCCAGCTGTTTACAACCCAGCATCAGGACCATACCAGGCCATTCTCCCAACCCAGCTCCCACTGTTCCAAGTCCTGCCTTGGCTCCCCAATTGTCGTCACCACAGCCTGGCCTTCTCTTCTTCCTGGGCCTTCCTGGAGTGGCCCAAGGGAGAGCCTGAGGGTGGCCCAGTCTGGCAGGTGGGAACTGGCCCTGGAAGAGGCCCCTCTCCATCCGCCTCCGGCCACCTGTCCTGAATCCTCACTCCCTTCCAGACAGCTGGAGAACAGCCTCTCCAGAGCCTCTGGTTGTGTGTGTGGCAGGGATTACAGGGCCGGGGAAGGACGGTTCTGAGGGAGTTTAGCCAAGGCCGGAGCTGAGGCCCT
>NW_006399767.1:15648494-15673547 GCF_000299155.1 Elephantulus edwardii | reverse complement strand
TGCATATATCTGCTTGGGTGGCAGTTATGGTTTCTTTGGGGGATATTTCCAATAGTGGAATTGCTGGGTCAAATGGTATTTCTATTTGCAACTTTTTGAGAAAGTGCCATTCTGCCTTCCATAGTAGTTGCACTATTTTTCACTGCCACCAACAATGAATAAGGGTTCCGATTTCTCCATAACCTCGCCAGCATTTGCTGTTTGCCCACTCTAACATTTTGGTGGTAAAATTTCTCTGTGTGTGTGTGTGTATGTGTGGAGACTGCCTGTCTCTTTCCTTGGAGTGGCTGGTGGATTCAAATCACCAACTTCTCAGCGGCCCTTCAGAGAGCTCTGGTGGCCTACTGGTAAGAAGCCAGCTGTGCTGCCAACTCAAAGGAAGAAAGACAGGCAGTCTCTTCCTGTGCTATTTACTGCCTCTGAAAACCAGCTGGAGGGTCAGCTGTGAGTCAGTTCTAACTCAACTGCACACAGTAACAATGACAATGCCAACAGGAGAGACTGCTGATGACCTAGCAGTACAAAGCTGTACTGTCAACACAAAGGCACTCGGTTTGAATCCACTAGCTTCTCCACAGGAGAAAGGATGGGGACTTTCTTCCCATGTGAATCCCAGCCTCTGAAAATCCAGTAGAGGGTCAGATATGAGCCAGCTCTGACTCAATGGCACATAAGAACTTCATGCCAACAGGAATCTTTGTGTCTGTGTATCTCTCTGCATCTTACATCATTTTAAATATATCTTATGTTCTATTTTGCAGCCCAATTTTCTTCTTTAACATCACCATGTAAGTAATAGTCTCGACATTTTATATCTATATATTTTGCAAAGGACATTTTAAATTGCTGAATAATATTCCATTTAAGAAACTATCATTTGCTTGCCTATGTTTTATTGTGAGCTATTTAAGCTGTTCTAAATGTTTGTCTTGCATGTAATACTTTGATGAAAATCATCATGGACAAAGCTTTTTCTACATTTATACTTATTGAACTAGAATACAGCCCTAGAAGCAGAACTGCTGAGTCAAAAGTCTGTTTTGGAGGCATTTGATTTTGGTGCAATAGTTAAAGCTCTTAATGCTAACTGAAAAGTTAGTGGTTTGAATACATACAGTGGCAATGTGGGAGGGAGTGGGAGGCCTGGCCATTTACATCTATAAAGATTGTTATTCTTATTATGTGCCATTGAGTTGCCTGTGACTCATAGCGACTATATGTACAACAGCCCTAAACTCTGCCAATCTAATTGTCTCCAACCACACCTATCCTCATTAACCCAGTGACTGAATCAATCCATCTCATCAAGGCTCTTCCTCTCCTGTCCTGTCCTTTCATCCTCCTTAGCATAATGTCCTTCTCCAAGGACTTGTCCTGCCTTGCAACATGTCTAAAGTATGTCAGATGAAGCTTCAGAATTCTTGCCTCCAAAGAGCAGCCTGGCTTCACCCTCTGCAGGACGAACTTGTTCTCCTAGCAGTCCACGGTATATTCAATACTCTTCTCCAGCACCAAAGCTCAAAGGCATCAACTCTCCTTCTATCATCTCTAGTTATTGTTCAGCTCTCTGGTGCATAGCACGTAACTGCAAAGACCATGGCCTGTGTCAGGAGCACCTTAGTCTCTAGACTGACATCATTGCTCTTCAGTACTCTGGAGAGGTCTCTGAGAGCAGAACTTTCCCAGTGCAATTCATCTTTTAATTTCCTGGCTGCTGATACCAAGAGTGTTGATTGTAGAGCCAAGCAAACTGAAGCTGTCAACAATCTCAATCTCTTCGTCATCCATCATGATGCTGCCAATAGGCCCAGTGGTGAGAATCTTTGTTTCCTTGTTGAGCTTCAATCCATATTGAAGGCTGCAATCCTTGACTTTATGCAGCAAATGTTTCTGGTCCCCCTCAGTGTCAGCAAGCAGGGTTGTGTTATCTGTATAACACAGATTATTGATGAATCTCCCTCCAAGCCTGATGCCACACTTCTCTTCATAGAGCCCAGCCTCTTAGATAATCTGTTCCGCATATAGATTGAAAAGATATGGAGATAGGACACACATCCTTGATGCACACTCTTCCCAATTTTGAACCACGCAGTCTTTGCTTGCTCTGTTCTGACAACTGCCTCCTGGTCCAAATATAAGTTTCTCATAAGCACAATCAAGTATTCTGGGATTCCCTTTCTTCTCACAGTCAGCCACAATTTGTTGTGATATACACAGTCAAATGCCTTTGTATAGTCAATGAAACACAGACATTCCTCTGGTACTCTCTACTTTCAGCCAAGATCCATCTGACATTAGCTATAATATCCCTAATGCCACAGCCTCTTCTAAATCCAGCCTGTACTTCAGGCAGTTCTCTGTTGATGTGCTGTTCCAGTCGTTTTTGTATAATCTGCAGCAAAATCTTGCTTGCATGTGATAGCATTGGTATTGTTCTACAATTTCCACACTCTGTCGGATTGTCTTTCTTTGGAATGGGAACAAATATAGATCTCTTCCAGTCAGTAGGCCAGGTGGTTGTCCTCCAGATTTCTTGGCACACTTGGTGAGCACATCCATGGCAGCATCTGTTTGTTTAAATATGTCAATTGGTATGTCATCAATTCCTGGGGCCTTGTTTTTTGCCATTTATTTCAGAGGAACTTGAACTTCCTCCATCACCACAGGCTCTTGCTCATACATTGTTTCATGAAATTCTTCGGTGTCCACCAATTGCTTTTGGTGCAATGACTTTGTATACTCTTTCTATCTTCTTTTAATGCTTCCTGGATCATTTAATATTCTGCTTAAAGCATCCTTTTTTTCCCAAAGCATCCTTAAGTATTGCAACTTGAGATTTGAATTTGTCCTTCAGTTCCTTCAGCTTAAGAAATGCTGAGTGAGTTCGGCCCTTTTGATATTTTTACTCCAGCTCCTTGCATATTTCATTGTGTGTCTTCCCGTTCTGCCATCTGGAATCTTCCGTTCACATCCTTAATATCTTGATTTCTTCCCTTTGTTTTGGCTTCTCGACACTCCAGCGCAATATTTAGTGTTTCTTCTGACATCCATCTTCGTCTTCTCCCCTCCTCTGTCTTTGTAATGACCTTCTGCATTCTTGGATTATATTCTTGATATCCTCCCACAGCTCATTTGGTCTTTGCTCATTAATGTCCAAGGCCTGAAACCTGTTTCTAAGATGGTTTTGAAATTCATATGGGATAGACTCAAGGCCAAATTTTGGTTCCTGTGGACTTGATTTCATTTTCCTCAGCTTCCGCTTGGGCTTGAATATGAGTAGTTGGTGGTCTGTTCCACAATCAGCACCTGGCCTAGTTTTCACAGCTGATACTGAGCTTCTCTAGCGATTCTTTTCACAGATGTAATCAATCTGATTCCTATGCATACCATCAGGTGAAATTCATGTATTTAGCCTGTATTTATGTTTCTTATAAAATGTATTTGCAATGAATAAGCCAAAATTCTATCATTCTATCTCCAGCTTCATTTCTGTCACCAAGTCCATGTTTTCCAACTGCTGATCCCTCTTCTCTGTTCCCAACTTCTGCATTCCAGTCACCCATTATTATTAATGGATCTTAACTGCATGTTCGATCAATCTTTGACTGCAAAAGTTGCTATAAATCTTCTATTTCCTCCTCTTTGGCTCTGGTTGTTGGTGCATATATTTGAAGGATGGTGGTATTAACTGGACTTCCTTGTATGTATCTATGGATAGTATCCTGTCACTCACAACACTGTATTTCAAGATGGATCTAGAAATGACTTTTTTAACTATGAAAGCAACTCCAGTTTTCCTCACCTCTTCGTATCCAGCATAGTAGATTATATAATCCTCTGACTCAAATTGTCCCATGCCAGTCCATCTCATTTTGCCAATATCTATTATGTCAATATTTATGTGTTCCATTTCCTCCTTAACAATATGCAATTTTCCTACACTCATGGTTCTTACATTCCATGTTCCAATCACTAGTGTCTGCTTACAGATGTTCCTCCTCATATTTTTTCCATACTTGGGGGCTCAGCATTAGTTGCCATTATCTGCTAGTCTAAGTGTGTTCTACTGTACATAGGGTTTTCAAAGGCCTGATATTTAAGAAGTGGATGGCCAATCCTTCTTCCTAGTCTGTCTTAATTTGATTGCTCAGATTTAGAACATTATCTGACAGATAAGCATTTTACAGAGAATAGCAGATTAAAGATACTCCCCAGGGGTAGAAAAAACCCAATAGATTCTGTGTTGTTCCCACCCTTGCCAGGTGTGTTTTGGGGCACCCCTTTCCCTGCTCCACCAGCATTTACATCTACTCCCACCTACTCCATTCAACATCAATTTCCCCTATCCAACCCTTGATGGATAAAGGTTACAGCCAGAAATTCCTATGGGGCAGCTCTGCTCTGCCATAGAGGGTCACCATGAGTTGAAATTGACATGACAGCACATAATAACAATATTACCAGGTTGCTTTCTGAAGGTGGTGGTGGCCACATGACAAACTACCAACAGGGCCTCAGCATGTCCATTCAGCCTCACTGCTGTATCACTCACTGTTGGGTATATAATATGCCTAAGCTGTGGTGTGCTCTGGTGGCCTAGTGGCAAGAAGGTGTACTGCAACCCCAGAGGTGAACGGTTCAAATCCACCAGATGCTCTGCTGGAGAAGGAGGAACAATCTCCTCCTGTACCAGTCAGATATGATTTGACGGTACACACACACACACACACACACACACAAATAATAAAATAAATCTTAAAAAAATTTTAAAAAAATATGCCTAAGCTGTGTGAAGAAGTCCTTAGGTAGTGCCCATGGTTAACATTCTCGGATAGTAACCCAAAGATTAGAAGTCTGCATCCATCCAGTGGCACCTTGGAAGAAAATCTTAGTGATCTACTTCCAAAATGATGAGTTACTGAAAACATAATAGAGCACTGTCCTGTTCAAAAGCCTTCTATGGCTCCCCTTTACCTGCTGAATAATGTTCAAACTCCTCAACTCTCTTGATTCACCGTGAGTCGCAGTAAACTTGGTGGCAACTGGCTTTTTAAAGCCATGTAACCTTTGTAAACTTTTTTTCCTGTTTTGGCTGCTGAGAATCCAATCCCCCTGGAAATCCCACCACCACATTCTTTTTCTCCCGCTGGTAGTCTCGTTGGAGCTACGTAGAAGGTCAGCTATGATTCTGTTCCAACTTGATTGCAACAACTTTGAATATTTGAACTCAAAGCCAGTGGCCAGGCTACCTGTTCTCCATTATGGATAGTGGAGGGACTGGGCCCATCCATTAGGACCCTGAACCGCCAGAGAGAGAGGCCTATCTGATGTCCTCATCTTCTTCAGTTCTGTCTTTCCAGCCTTCAGGAATTCTGTCTGATGCTGTCCATTACAAACTTCATTCTCTCACCTTCCCAAAGAGTCTGTAAGCTTCCAGTGTTCTTTCAATAAATTCCCCTTGGATTAAGTGGGGTAGTCTGGTTTTGCTGCTAGCAGAATCTTGAGAACTGATATCTTCATCATTTAGTGTTTTTCAGATAGCCAGCCAGGACACGTCAATGAATCATGAAGTCGTAAAACTAGTCACAACCAAGTTTGATTTTTTTTCCCTTAATGAAACAACAGAATAGAATAAGAAAGTGAATATAAAAGCCCACCAGCTATGGTTAGGAAGAAAGCAAAAGTCAGTGAGGACATGAAGAAACCAGGATCTTTATTCACAGATGTGCCATCAAGTCAAGTACGACATACAGTGACCCTATGAACAACAGATCTGAAATGTCTCCTATCCTGCGCCATCCTCACAATCTCTGACACACTTGAGCCTACTACAACAGTCACTGTGTCAATCCACTTGGTTAAGGATCTTTCTCTCCTTCACCAGCCCCCGCACCTTTCCAAGCATTATGTTCTTCTCCCAAGGAATAGTCTCTTCTAGTAACATGCCCAAAGTATGCAAGGCAAAGTTTCACTATCCTTACTTTCAAGGCACACTCAGGCCTCTCCTTCTCCAAGACATAGCTGTTTGTTCTTTTGGCAGCCCATGGGATGTTCAGTACTCTCTTTCAATACCACAATACAAAGGCATCAGTTTTTCTTCTGTTGTCTTTATTCATTGTCCAGCCCTTGGATGCATAGGCAGTGACTGAACAGAAGCGATGCAGAAGGAAGGGTAGCAGGAAACTATGGACAGAGTGGCAGAAATGAGGCAGGAAATTGATCAAATTTTGTATGTTCATTGCAAATATCTTTTATAGGAAACACAAATGACAGCTTTACACATGGACCTCACCAGATGGACAGCACAGGATTCAGACTGACTATATCTGTGGAAGGAATCATTGGAGAAGCTCAATTTTTAGCAGTTAAAGCTAGGTCATATGCTGACTGTGGAACAGACCATAAATCACTCATGTACAAGCTAGAATTGAAATAAGTCCAAGAGAACAAAAATATGATCTTGAGTCTATCCTCCTTGAATTTAAAAATCATCTTTAGAGGGGAGCTCTGGTGGCCTAGTGGCAAGAAGCTGCATTGCAATCCCAGAGGCGCATGGTTCGAATCCACCAGATGCTCTGCCGGGAAAGGAGGGACAATCTCCTCCTGTACCAGTCAGATCTGATTTGATGGTACACAGACACACAAAATAATAATAATAAAAAAAATCATCTTCAGAACAGGTTTGAAGCACTGAAGACAATGACTGAAGATCAGATGAGCTGTGGAATGATATCAAGGTTATTATCCACGAAGAAAGAAAAAACTTCACTTCTAAGAGGACAAAGAGAAAACCAAAACGAATGTCAGAAGAGACCCTGAAAATTCCAACAGAGCATCAAGAAGCCAGAAGAGATACTGAAATAAAAGAGCTAAACAGGAGATTTCCAAGGGCAGCTCAAGAAGACAAAGTAAATTATTATAACGAAATATGCGGAAACTCAAAATTGGAGAATTAAAAGGGAAGAACTCGCTAGGCATTTCTCAAGCTGAAAAAATGGAAAAACAAATTCAAGCTTCAAGTTGCAATACTGAGAGATGCTATAGGTAAAATCCTGAATGATCCAGGAAGCGTCAAAAGAAGATGGAAGGAATACACAGAATCAATGCAATAAAAATAACTGCCAACACTGAAGTATTTCAGGAAATACCATATGATCAAGATTCAACAGTAAGGAAGGAAGAATTCATTGATGAGGAGCGAGGGATGTAAAATGATATGGCCCCAAACGACAAGTTTGGTTGGTCTTCAAAAAGTTAGACATGGAATTACATTATCTAGAAATTCAACTCCTAGGTAACACTCAAAAGACTTGATCAGATACTGCAACTAAAATTGATATACAAGCCGCCCACTGCTGAATTTGCCTGGCTTTAAAAAACAAAGACTTGAAAGCAGGAATATAAACCAATTCTTGAATACCAGTGTTCACTGCAGCACTACTTAAAATAGCCAAAAGGTAGAAATAACCTAAATGTTCATCAGCAGATGCACAGATAATGTGTGATCTAGAAATACAATAGAATGTTACTCAGTTACAAAATTAAGTCTTGAAACAAGCTAAAACATGGATGAACCTCGAAAATTTGTTGAGTGAAGTCAGTCACAAAAAGACAAATACTATGTGATCTCACTTAAATGAACTATCTAGAATAGGCAAGTGGACAGAGACCAAAGTTTATCAGTGGTTACCAGGGACAGAAGGGATGGGAGGGGTAGTCTGCTTAGGGGACACTGAGCTCTGTAAAAATGGGACACTGAGCTCTGTTAAAATAATGGAAAAATTTGGCAATAGATTGCAGAACAGGATGAATATAATTAATGTCATTAAATTGTGTAATTATAAAAAAGTGACATGGCAAATGTTTTCTTTTTTAAGTAGCACAACATAGATTTTAATGAATGATGAAGATCATTCTCAGGGGCCAAGCAGAAGAGACATCCAGGATCCAGCGGCGACCTCAGTGCAGCCTCTGCGCCTCTCGTTCTGACTCCAGCAGGGTCAGCACGTCACCCTCACACACTGGCCCTTTCACAGTGCAGAAGATAGAGCTGCTTGTGTCGTCCATGAACTCCACGTGTACCTGAGTGCACTGCCCTTGAGAGCCGGTCCTGCCCAACACCTTGGTGACTCTGGCCAGCTTGATAGGCTGCATGTGGCTGCTATACTGGGCAGGCGGGCAGGCGGGCGGAAGAGGCAAATGTTTTCTTAAAGTGCATTATCTGTAGTCAGTGTAGGTATTATTTTGTGAAATTCTCGCTTGCTTTATAAATTATTATAAATGCATGTTTGCTTATAAAATGAGTTGAAATAAAAGTATTTTTAACTCTAAAAAACCCCCACCATTGCCTTAACAGGACTTGTATTAACTCAAAGAAGAGTCTCTCACAGGCGCTTTGCGTTTCTCCTTGGATCTTTGTTGGTGGTGTATACCGTCAAGTCAGACCAACCCACAGCTGATCTTTAAGAGGGTTTAAGATGTAAATCGCATGGGAGGAAACTGTCCATCTTTATCCTATGGAGCAGTTGGTGGGTTCAAACTGTGAGCCTTTGCACAGACAACGCGATTCCTAATCACTGAGCCACCGGAGCTCTCTTGGATCTTTATTGTTATTGTTAGGTTCTGTCAGGTCAAGTACAACTCATGATTACACGATAACAACCGATCTGAGCCCTGCCCTATTCTTTGCCATACTCATCATCTCTGACATACTCGAGCCCCCTGCTGAAGTCACAGTGTCAATCCATCTTGTTGGGGGTCTTGCTCTCCTTTGCTGACCCTCCACCTTTCCTAGCATGATGTCCCTTTCCTAACCTCACCTACCTCATGTCCAAAGTATGAAAGACAAATCTTTGCAATCTTTGCCTCCAAAGGAGCAGGCTGGCTGCACTTTTTCCAAGAAATCTGTTTGTTCTTTCAGCAGTCCATAGGATATTCAGTACTCTTCTCCAGCACCACATCAATTCTTCTGTCATTCTCATTCATTGTCCAGCTCTCTGATGTGTAGCAGGTGTCTGAAACGACAACAGCTTGAATCAGGTGCACCTTAGTCTTCAAACTGACATCATTACTCTTCAGCATTTTGGAGAGGTCCCTGACAGAAGACATGCCCAATGCAATACGTCTTCTTATTTCTTGATACCAAATTGTTGACTGTTGATTCAAGGGAAAAAAAAATCACTGACAGCATCAATTCTTTCTCCATCTATCATAATGTGATAGGAAAATGCTATTCCTCTCCAAGAGAAAGGTTTATTTCCAGATCTACTCACCATTTTCCCCTAATCATAACTTGACATTGCCTTCTATATTTTATGATTTATGGTATTTATTAATAATACCTCATTTCACAATGGTATCACTAAAATACAGAAAACTTGTGAGGGGCCATCCAAAGCAGGACAACTGATCTCTACTCACCAGATGCAACAGAGGAAGGAAGAGAGTCAGGAACAGGAAGAGGAAATGAAATGAACTAAAGAGGGTGAAAACCACCTTAAGGAAACAAAGGAGAGATGTGTTAAAGACAGAATAAACTATGCTCATGAATAGGGGGTCTTAACAGAGTGAAAACATCAATACTACCAAAAGTGATCTAAAGATACTAAATAACGCAGATTCAGATCCAGCCATCATTCTTCAAAGAGACAGAAAAAGTAACCACCAACTCTGTAAGCAAAAGTTAAGAGACTCAAATAAGCAAAGTGCCACTGAGGAAGGAAAATAAAGTCAGAGGCTGTACTCCAATCTGATAGCCAACTCATTGCCCTAGTTACAAAAACAGGCGCTGATACAGCAGCACAGAGACCAATGGAATAGAACTGAGAATGCAAAAACAAATCCGTTTACCTATAGGTTGTTGCTGCTGTTATGTACTGTAGAGTCAGAACTGACCCCAAGCTGACCCTCTGGAGGGTTTTCAGAGGCAGTTAATCTTACAGGAGGAGACTGTCCATCTTTCTCCTACAAAGGAGCTGCTGGCCTCAAACCGTGCTTTGGGATTGTAGCGCAGTTTCTTGCCATTCATTAGACCACAAAAGCTCCCTTACCTATAGGCAGGCTAATCTTTAACAAAGAGATAAAACTGATTGGTGTGAGCAAAACTGGATATTTATTTGCACAAAACGGAAACAAGATCCACATCTTACAATATATATAAAAACTAAGTCAAAATGGATCAAAGACCTAGGTGTAAAACCTAATACCATAAAGATCATAAAAAAAAACAACCCCAAAACGGGGCAAACTAGGGGCTATCATCTATGGCATAAACAGACTACCAAATATAACTAAAAATGCACAATGAACTTGATAAGCCAGTTCATTAGGACCTCCTAAAAATTAAACATTTATATGTATCCACAAAGCATTCTAAAAGAGTTTAATGAGAATCTACAGGCTGAGAGAAGTACTTCGCAATGACACATGTGGCAAGGGCCTAATGTCTAAACTTTCTAGAAAATTCCAATACCTCGATAATAAAAACAATCCAATTACAAACAAGACAGGGAGTATGAAAAGCCATTTCACCAAAGAATACATTCAGATGTCCAAAAATTATATGAAGAAATACACAAGATCATTGTTGTTGTTGTTATGTGCCGTCGAGTCACTTACAACTCATAGCGACCCTATGTACAACAGCCCTAAACTCTGCTCTGTCCTGTGTCAATCGTACTGTCTCTGACAGACCCATCCCGATTATTCCAGTTACTGAATCAATCCACCTCATAGAGGGCCTTCCCCTCCTGCGCTGTCCCTCCACCCTCCCAAGCATGATGTCCTTCTCCAAGGACTGGTCTCTCCTCACAACATGTCCAAAGTATGTTAGACGGAGCCTCAGAATCCTTGCCTCCAAGGAGCCACCCGGTTTAACCCTTTCCAGGACGAATCTGTTCGTTTTCCTAGCAGTCCATGATACCCTCAATACTCTTCTCCAGCACCACAGCTCAAAGGCATCAATTCTCCTTCTATCCTCCTCGGTCATTGTCCAACTCTCTGATGCATAACAAGTGATTGCAAAGACCATGGCCTGTATCAAACGCACCTTAGTCTCCAGAGAGACACCATTGCTCTTCAGTACTTTGGAGAGGTCCCTAATAGCAGACTTTTCCATCATAATACATCTTTTAATTTCCTGGCTGCTGGTGCCAAGAGTGTTGACTGTGGAGCCAAACAAACTAAAGTTGTGTACAATCTCAATCTCTTCACCATCCATCCTGATGCTGCCAATTGGTCCAGTGAGAATCTTTGTCTTCTTGACATTGAACCTCAATCCATATTGGAGGCTGCAGTCCTTTACCCTCTGCAGCAAGCGCTTCAGATCCTCCTCAGTTTCAGCAAGCAGGGTTGTATAATCTGCATAACGCAGATTGTTGATAGATCTTCCACCAATCCTGATGCCACACTTCTCCTCATACAGCCCAGCCTCCTGGATAATCTGTTCTGCATATAGGTTGAAAAGGTATGGAGATAGGATGCATCCCTGGCGTACACCCTTCCCAATTTTGAACTATGCAGTGTTCCCTTGCTCTATTCTGACGACTGCCTCCTGGTCCAAGTATAGGTTTAGTGTTCTGGGATTCCCATTCTTCTCAGAGTCAGCCACAGTTTGTTATGTTATGATCCACACAGTCAAATGCCTTTGCATAGTCAATGAAACACAGATAGACAATCCTCTGGTATTCTCTGCTTTCAGCTAAGATCCACCTAACATCAGCTACAATATCCCTAGTACCATGACCCCTTCTAAGCAGTTCTCTGCTGATGTGCTGTTCCAGTCGTTTTTGGATAATCTTCAGTAAAATCTTGCTTGCATGTGAGATTGTTCTCTAGTTTCCACACTCTGTTGGGTCACCTTTTTTGGGATAGGAACAAATATAGATCTCTTCCAGTCAGTTGGCCAAGTGGTTGTTCTCCAGAGATCTTGGCACAACTTGGTTACTGTTATTGTTAGGTGCTGCTGAGCCAAGTATGACTCAGAGTGACCTTATGAGCAGCTGACCTGAACCCTGCCCTATCCTGAGCCATCCTCATAATCTCTGACACACTCGAGTCCATTACTGAAGTCACCATGTCAATCCATCTCACAGAGGGTCTTTCTCGCCTTCAATGACCCTCCATCTTTCCAAGAATGCTATTGCTGCTACTATTGCGATTGTATACCACTGAGTCTGAACCAACCGACAGCTGAGTTTTCAGAGACAGTTAATCGCTCAGGAGGCGACTGCTCATCCTTCTCCTGTGGAGCGGCTGGTGGATTTGAACCACATGGCTTTGGGATTGTAGCACTGTTCCTTACAAATCAAAACAACAGTGAGATATTATCTGACCCCAGGGTGTCAGAATCATGAGATGGCACAGGACAGGGTTCAGTTCTGTTGTTCATAGATAGGGTCACTATTAAGTCATAGTTAACAGCATCTAACAACAAACTTGTGAGGGAATAAAGTTCTGTTAAAGTCATCTACCTGTGGCATTTCTAGATAGTTAATACAATGATAGCCCAGTGAAAAGAAGCTGCACTGCAATCCAGAAGGCACATCGTTTGAATCCCACTAACTGTTCTGTGGGAGGAGGATGGGGAATCTCCTCTCGTGTGATTAACTACCTCTGAAAACCCGACAGAGGGTACAACAACAACAATACAAAGATATGATGCTCATTCATTTGTTCACGAAGCACGTACCATAACATACAGTCTGGCAGGACAGAGATAATACAAGCAGCAAACTCCATCACAGAAGTGTGCAAGGTGCCCAACAGTGGTAGGGCAGTCATTTCACTGAGCAGCCGATGGCTCATAGTTTCTTGCCAAACAAGTACTAAGTTCTGTTTGCTTCCACTTTTAAAATGTTTTGCCAAATCACTCCCTTTCCATTTTGTACTGGTGTCACTCTAGTTGGAATTCTTTTTATACTTTGTGTAGACTATCTCTTGGCAATTCCATTATGCCGCTCTTGTCCTTAGGTGCCACTGAGACACTTAACAGGTTCAGGTGATCCTATCAACAACAGATCTGAACCTCGCCCTATCCTGCTCCAGTGTTACAATTACTGTGTCAATCCATCTTGTTTGGGGGAGGGGTGTCTCCCACTCTTTCCCAACATGATGTCTATTCCCAAGGACTGGCCCCTCCTTGCAACATGCCCACAGTATGTGAGATAAAGTGTCACCATCCTTGTCTTTAAAGGGCGCTCTGGTTACACTTTCTCCAAGATACTCCTCTTCTTTAATGCCACAACTCAAAGGCATTGATTTTTCTTCTGTCATCTTTATTCACTGTCCAACTTCAGGTGTATAAGAAAGAATTCAAAAGACCATGGTGTTATAACAAATAACACAACCTTGCTTGCTGAAACTAAGGAGGACCTGAGGCATTTGCTGCAGAAGGTAAAGGAATGCAGCCTTCAATATAGATTGAAGCTTAACATGAAGAAAACAAAGATTTTAACCACTGAGCCAAAAGGCAGCATCATGATAGATGGTGAAAGAATTTAGACTGTTAACAGCTTTAGTTTGGTTGGCTCCACAATCAACACGCTGGGTATCAGCAGTCGAAAAAATCAAAAGATGAACTGCATTGGGAAAATATGCTGTCAGGGACCTCTCCAGAGTACTGAAGAGCAACGATGTCAATCTGGAGACTAAGGTGCACCTGAACCAAGTCATGGTCTTTGCAATTACTTGCTATGAATCAGAAAGCTGGACAACGACTAGGGATGACAGAAGGAGAAGCGATGTCTTTGAGCTGTGGTGCTGGAGAAGAGTACTGAATATACCATCAACCGCTAGGAGAACAGGATCATCCTAGAAAGGGTGAGACCAGGCTGCTCCTTGGAGGCAAGGATTCTGAAGCTTCATCTGACATATTTTGGACATGTTGCAAGGAGGGACCAGTTCTTGGAGAGGGACGTCATGCTTTGGAGGATGGAGGGACAGCGCAAGAGAGGAAGACCCTTGATGAGATGGATTGATACAGTAACTAGGGCAATGGAGGGTAGATGTGTTGGAGTCAGTGAGACTGGCTCAGCATAGGGAAGGCTTCAGAGCTGTTGTACACAAGGTCGCTGTGAGTTGTACGAGACTCAACAGCACATAACAACCACCACCCAAGAAATTGTCCTAACACAACTTTGACTTTGCTACTTCCTTATAAAACCTTCAATAGCACCTCATTACCTAAAGAATAAAATTCAAACTCCCTAACCAAATCCCGATTCAGCTTCTTTACTCCTCCAGACATCTTCCCAGCACCATGTCCCTCTCAACACCAGCTGTTCTCTGCAGCAGTACACAAAAGCCTCCTCGCTCCAACAACATATCTGCATGAGGCCAGATTGCCTTCATATATGTCAACCAAAACAACATATTGCAACAGACTGAAGCAGCAGCAGATATGTGGCTCCAGCTGTGTTCCAGTAAAGAGATGTGCAAAAATGTAAAACAAGGCCACACATCTGACTACATATTTTTTTCTTTAAGCATTACGGGTTTTTAAAAATAATGAATTCTTTTTGTTTGTTTCATTCTAATATACAATCAATTTCTTATTGTTGCTCTAAAGGAACCAATAAATATTTTAAAAATTCTTATCTTTTGCATTAGAAATTAAGTAAATATCAGTGTGCTATAATGAATGGATGGAAATCTAACTTTGCTGTAAACTTTCATTAAAAATCATAATAAAATAAAGAAAAAAGCCCCACCAAATTAAAGCTTAAGAAAATGAAATGTCAACAGATTTCAACTACAAAAATAAGAACTCTTCGGGCGCCTCAATAATTTTTAAGGGTGTAAAGGGGTCCTGTTCCAATCTCATTTTCTCCCCACACACCTACCCCCATTACCCCAGTCAATGAATCAATCTTTTTTTTTTATTTCTTTCTTTTTTTAAATTTAGTTTATTTTTCATTTCAATGAACATCTACAGAGATTTTGGAATTCCATTCACTCATTGTTGCACCCTTCTCCCTGCACAACCCCCCCCCTTCCGTTTGCTCCTTTCCTTCCTCTCCTGTGCTGTCCCTTTACCCTCTCAAGCACAGAATAAAGCAGGGTTTAGGGCTGTTGTACATAGGGTCATTATGAGTCACAGGAGACTCGATGGCATATAACAACAACAAAGGGTTCCTAAAGGAATGCATGGTGACAGAATGAGGAATGTATTGGGTTGCTAGCCCAAAGATCAACAGTTCAAATCCACTAGCCCTCCACAAAAGGAAGACAGTCAGACTCCTTCCATAAAGATTTATAGCCTCAGAAAGCTCAAGGAGAGAGAAACTACAAGCCAGAACTGATGTGGGCACAATGGGTACTGAATTTCTGAGAGCAAACAGTTTGAGATCTTATGTGTCTCTAAGAAACCTCACTCCTTTCTACACTCAACTCAGGTTTTACCTCTTTGCCCTGCCAAATTGCTGGATTTTTTAAACCATTAGAAAAATAAAGCAGAAGAATAATAACTGTTACAGAAACAATACTGATTACACAAATAGCTCCTTCCAAGGCTGTAAGCAGCATGGGAAGAGACTACTTTTCTCCCTTGGAGCCACTGGTGGATTCGAACCACCAGAGAGTATCCCCCTTTGGGCTAGCCGCTCAACTCCCTATGGACTACACCCACTACCAGAGCACCCTTGTTTTGGACATAATCATAGCCTTGTAGGTAAGGAGTTTCAGTGCCAAGCCAGAAGCAGGCAGTCTGAATGCACCAGAGCCTCCAAAGGAGAAAGACGGGCAATCTCCTCTTGTGTGATTTACAGCCTCTGAAAACCCTCAGAGGGGTCGACCAGGGATGAGTTCCAACTCAATAGCACGACACATAATAATTATAGAAAATTTATAACAGAAATTCTAGTAACTTTCATGGAAACAAGAAGAGGAAAACGTTTCTATAAAATTGCTTTCTAGAAAAACACTCAGAACATTTGGAAAAGCAAAAATATATAAAAAGCAGCAATCATTCGAAACTGTTACCAAGTAATTTCTCAAGCCCACATCTCTTTCATTCTCTCAAATACCATCTCTGAGAAGAAAGTTTTAATTAATCCACCTAAATACGCTGCTCCTCCCTCCATATTCACACTCCCTCCAAACTCTCTGGGACACAGTATGCCCATAAAGGTGCCAGAGATCCTGAATGCTAAAGTGCTAAATGTGTATGTTTAACTTTTGATGGTGGCCTACTGGGTATGGAGTTGTACTGCCATCCAAAAGGTAAGCAGTTCGAATCTACCAGTAACTCTGTGGGGAAAGCCAGGCAATCTCCATCCACGTATTTACAGCTTCTGAAAACCTGCCGGACGGGTCAGCTTTGGGTCAGTTCTGACTTGTCAATAACGAGGCACAGGAAGGGACTGCAACAAACCATAGACACCTACAAATTTTTCGCACAATGTGGTTCTTTAGCTCACAAACTCAAACCTGATACTTGCCAGACTCGGGCATCTGTTCAAATGACAAAGGAAATCAAATTATGCTGGAGATTCTTAGAGATGAGAAAGGTTTGTCAAACCTAGAACACTGTAATTCTGTTTTATAAGCAATTTCAGGGCATTTGCACAGTCATCTTGCTATGCTGCTGTTGTTACTGGGTTTCGTGGAGCGGATGTTGAACCATAGTGACCCCCTGCAACAGAGGGGTTTCCTAGGCTCTAACCTTTACAGAGGGGGCCCTAGTGGCACAGTGGTTAAGTATTCAGCTGCTAACTGAAAGACAGTGGTTTGAGCCCACAGGCTGCTCCACAGGAGAAAGATGTGGCAGCCACTTCTCAGAGACTGGCAGCCTCTTGAGTGCTGGTGGTTCAGCAGTAAGGAATCGTGCTGCCAATGCAAAGACTGGCAGTCTAAATCTTTACCACCTTTTTCTACAAGATTGGGAACCCTATTGGCAGTGCTCTCTGTCCTACAGAATAGCTATGAATAAGAAATTATTAAATGGCAATGGGTTTGGATTTACATATATACACACCCAGAGAAATGATGTATATGATGACGCCTGTGCACATGTATGCGTATGTTTTGTTTTCAGGATGACTTGGAGCCCAACACAGCTTTGAGCACGGCTCTGCAGTAAATGAGGACTAGACAAAGGAAGCATTTCAAGGCCTCTGCAATTCAAGGCCATGGCTGGGTGAATAAAAAGGTGAGTGAATGCAGGCTAGAGCTCCACACTCCTGTCCTCTGGCAGCAATGTGACATGTGTCCAGAGCCTGGGCTGCCACCACTTCTGAGGGCAGGAGCTGAGTCCCAGTCCTCACTTCAAGGCAGGTCAGCACTAGGACCCAGCTTAACCACCCACTGCAGAGCTGCATCCAGTGCCACTGCCCTGGCACCATGTTCCTGCTGCTACTGTGTCTTAAGGGAGAGAAAGGAAAGGACAGTGGGTATTGGATACTGTGGAGGAGAGGCTCGTGTTCACCAACACCACAGCTGGGGCATCGGTGGCCAGGCTGATTCACCCAGGACTCCCCAGATATATCAGGAGCTTGACCCTACCTAGCAAAGCTCACGTTCACCCCCACCCACTCCTGCTTCCTGGGTCACGTGTGACACCTGACCTACCAGCTGTTCCATCCTTGTTCCTTCCCTTCCATCATAACTGCGTGAATAAATAACCCAGGACTTCCTGTCAGCATCCTTAAGGAATGCAGGAAACTTCCTGAGCTTGTCTAGGGCAATTCACCACCCCATCTCTGTATGGAGATGTGTGTCATACACAAACACTCCACAAAGGCAGATCGTGGGACGCCCACCAGCCTGGTCTGTCTGTCTAGAGACTGTTTGGGGGACAATGTTCCAACCAGGAATCTGAAGTCCTCTCATACTCCCCTACTATGGGCACACATGCATGCACATGTAGGATGAGCAGGAGAATTCTGACTCCAGTCAGCGTTCTTCCAGCAACCAGACTCTCAGCACTGACTGCTGTGTGGCTTTGAGCAAATTACTTAACGTCTCTGTGCCCCAGTTTCTTTACTTACAAAATTAAAATGTGAGGCAGAAATGAGTTGTAAAATAAATTTAGGGATCATCACTGTGGTTTAGTGGTAAGGGGATTGCACTGCCAACCCAAAGGTACACAGTTTGAAAATACCAATTGCTCCATGGGAGAAAGACTGTTAATCTCCTGTGTAATTAACTGTCTCTGAAAACCTGCTGGAGGGTCAGTTATGGATTGATTCCAACTCGCTGGCACACAACAACAATAAACTTACATATTTTAAAATATATATAAATGCAGATTGTTGTTTTTAGACTAGTTTATAAGTTTATGTTGTTGATAGCAACTCATAACAACCTTACATGCCCTCTAAAGGGCTCCCTATGCTGTAATCTTTATGGGAACAGTTATTAAGTCTTTTCTCCCATAGTGGCTTTGTACAGCTGCCCTTTGGCTTAGCATCCAAGTGCTTCATCATTGGGTAACCCAAAGGCCTATTAAAAATTATTGTGGACTGTTGAGCTGGTATCCGTTCATAGCTGACCCTCCAGTGGATTTTCAGAGGCTGTAAATTGCATGAGAGGAGACTCCCCAGCTTTCTCCCAAGGAGCAGTTAGTAGATTTGAACTGCATGCCTTTGGATTGGTAGGGGAACTTCTTACCAGTAAGCCACCAGAGCTCATATAGACAAATATAAATAGAAAGAGTCCTAGGTGGCAAATAACAAAAATGAACAGCACTAAAAAATGTGTCTGGTTATCAAAATGCAAAAGGAAGACAACCCAGTGCCTGGTGCATGGAAGCACCCTTTAAAGATATGCTATCATTATTACCAACATCTTTATCATGGCCATATGTCTGGGAATAAACAAGGGTAAGAGAAATCCACTCAACAATGTCCTGCACAGAACACCAACGAAGACTCCCAGAAGCTGTGTCTGAGGAAAAGCAAGGGGGGAGTAGGGGAAAAGGACTTTTTGACCATCTCTGAGGACCAAGCTTGTGTCTGGTGGTTTTTGTGAGTGGTCTGAAGGAAGAATCTCTGAGGGGTGGCCCAAAAGGGAAAGGACTCAATTTCCTGGGAGGAAAAAACCTCAGCTAGACCTAGAAGTAGAACTCAAGTCAAATAGAAGGGAAAAAATGGAGGCCGCCGCTAGAACCAGCAGGTATTAGTTGACTAGAAAGAAGGAAGAAAAGGTCTGGAAGAAACTAGAATGTTCTACGCACTGGCTTATGTTCAGCCACCCAGTACATGCGAGAGTTGCAACCCCAAGATCCTCTCTCACAGAGATGAAAATAGATCCTACATTTGAACAGGCTCCAAGTTTGTGGTTCTGTAGTAGACACTGCTTAGAGGGAAGAGGACAGAACTGAAAGGAAAAAGCAGCCTTGAATCTCAGGGGCCTGCTGTAGGGAGGAAATGGGGCATTCCTCCATGCCACACGCCAAAGGTAGTTTTGTGACAGCCACTTGCCAAAAGGGAATAGGCCCTCCCCTAGGTCAGCTTCAAACTGATTCCTCAGCACCCAGCATGGTGAGCTTAAGAAAGGGGAGTCAGAAAAGGATTCTGTGAACAACAGGCAGATGCCTTCCTGGGGCCGGCAGGCTGGGGCCCTCAGCGCTCCCTCCCTTAGTGAGGCCTCTCCTCCTCCTCCTGCTGGATGTCGAGTTGGGCTCTTCCTCTGAAGCCCTCCATCTGTCTGAGGCCCCTGCTCCTGCTTCCTTTCCCAGAACTCGGGGACCCCAGGGGAGGGGGCAGGGAGGAGCAGCAGTATGGAGGGGAGAGAACAGAGAAAGGGAGGGAAGGCATGCTGGAATGGACAAAGCTGGGGCCAGAATTGGGAGTTTCTGGACAGCCCCAACGTCAAGGATTCTGTCCAGCTCACTGACTTTACGCCAGATCTTTGGGGCTCATTTGTATTTTAGAAAACAGAGTGAAATGAAGCCATAGGTGAGATGAAGAAACAAATCCCCATTGCTTCTTTTCCCATAGCCCCTGCCCATGCCAAGAAGCTCAGTCTGGGAGACAGTTATGAGGACACTTGATGTTAAACTGACGCTTTTGTGCTTCAGGACTCAGGACCTGCTGGGTCCTTGCGTGTCATCTCCTGAACCAAAAGGGGACTGTGAACTATGAAGATTGCCTGCCAAGATCCTATCCTGCCTCAGGCTCCTTCCTCTTGTGCCCCAGTTTCTTCATTTGTTAAAGACATAATGATGGTGGTGGTGTTATGTGCCATCAAGTCAGGGCCAACGCACAGCTGACCCTCCAGTGGAGTTCTCAGAGGTTATAAATTGCACAGGAGACAACTACTCACCTTTCTCTCTTGGAGTAGCTGGTAGGTTTGAACCACCTGCCTTAGGGTTAGCAATGCAATTCTTAAGCACTAGGCCACCAGAACTCCCAAATATGACTACTGTGAGAACAGTTAATCATGTGGAAGGAGACTGCCCATCCTCCCAAAGAGCAGCTGGTGGCCCTCAAACCGTGTGCCTTTAGGATTGCGGTGCAGCTTTTCCACTAGGGCACCAGTGCTCCCTATTGTGAGGACACAGAAAAATAATACTTGGAGAGAACAAAGACCATCCAGCCATAGTAAGCACTCCACTCATGTTTAACCATTATAATTTTCACAGTAACCCCAAGTCCTGTAGTGATGCCCATTTTACAGATGAGAAAAATCAACTTCATACAGCCAATCCAAAGTTGAGGCAAAACTCAAACCCGGGCAGTCTGTTCCCTGAGCACAAGCTTTCTCAGCCTCTCAGTACCGTGAGAGACAGTACAATTCAGTCTGTGCTAATATTCACACACTTCACAACTAAATGGCCGTGCGAGATTCCCAGCTCAGTCACAGGCTAGATTTATGAACCAAAGAAAGCTGTCTAAACCACTCCCTGCCTGGCTTTGCTCATCTGTAAAGAAAACTCTGTGTCACACACTTGTTGGTTTACGTGTGCTATCACATAGTTCAGTATCTGAGCCACTACTAGGTAGGTCTTCCTTGGGTGGGCCTGCCCTCCACCGCACCCTCTGGTCAGCAGGCTAGTAACTATGTTTTCGGTCTCACCCTGTGCCCTGCCTACTGTGTCCCAGGCACTCTGCATTTAAGGGTCCACAGAGATAAAGAGATCTGGGCCAACAAAGGCTCCCCACAGCCCTCCTCCATCTTAGAGGCTGTGCTTTGGCCTGTGCTCTCTCACCTTAGGAGTGGCTGTCCTGGGGGAATTTCAGCTGTGGTGGGAGAACTGGTCCGACCACTGACAGCAAATAGTTTCCAAGAGGTGGTGATTTCTGAGGCCCCATAAAGGGTAGGGACAAGGGATGCTGCGCCTTTTGAAAGGGTGCAAAAGGTCAGATTCTCTGCCATGTACGTGGGCCCTTCTATATCCTTTATTTCAAGGGCAAAGCAGGGTCAGGAAGAGGAAAGAGAAGGTGTGGGAAGGAGAGGATTCCTGCCATCCCAGCCCGAGAAAAGGGGCAGGCCTGGCAGAGAGGCCTGCAGGTTCTGGTTTGCAACCAGAAGAGACTTAAGAGCACATTTCACAACGGAAGGGAGGGGGAGGCTCAGCTGGATCAGAAGCAACTCTCTAGGCCCCTGCCTGTAGATGGCTGGGGCTAGAAAAGGGGCAGAGCACTCAGACCAGCTGGCTGCAAAAAGCCCAGAAGGTGCTCTTTATCCAAGCCAGACGTGGCTGGAGCACCACACAGGACAATGGCTCCACCAGGTGGACAAAGCAGGAACATACATACTGTATCTGGCAGTGCAGTAGAAGAATGTGGCATCGGGATTGGAGGAAGACTCACCAACAATCTGTTATGTAGACGACACAACCTTGCTTGCAAAATTCTCTATACAATCCAGACGAGATCATGACAGAGTGTGGTTTTTGTAATAAAAAATGTAGCTAGTGCAATAAAATGACTTCTTGATACAGTGAATAATGTCTTCAAGAAACACCAACACCAAAATTGCAGGGCACTTGAACACCAAAGAATTTTTAAAGTACTCCAAAAGTTTTAGTGATGCTCTGAAAACCTAGTTTAAAGAGGGCAATGCAATACGTGTGTTTGAAGCACCAAATGACTAACTCATCAAATCAATGTGGAACTGTGGCCTGAAAGTTGCATAAGTTAAGATACGAACTTCTCACTGCCAGTAGTGAACTACCTTTATCTGTAAACTTTAAAATTTGACTACATAAATTTTCAGCCCTTCCTGAAGGGACCTAATCCAGGATGTTGAATGGGATTATTGCCATTTTACAATATATTTTTATAAAATGTAGCTTAATCTTAATCTTACACTGAAGACTGACATCACTTTTGCTAATATTATTCTTTTACAAATTATAAGACTTGAAATACTAAAGATCATTAAAAACTACAGCTTTCAATATGGATTAAACATCAAGAAAACAGGGGCAAGAAGCAGCAACTCCAAGTTCAGAGGTGCACAGTTCAAATCCACCAGATGCTTTGCTCGAGAAGGAGGAACAATGTCCTCCTGTACCAGTCAGATCTGATTTGACGGTACACACAAAAAATAATGAAATTTAAAAAAAAACAAAAAACAAAAAACAAACCATCAAGAAAACAAATATCCCTTTCAGGTCAGAGCAAATTGATCCAGGAGTTGAAAAGGGTTTGAAAGAATTCCTTAATACCATTTGACCCAGCAATTCCACTACTGGGAATATACCCCAAAGAGACCATAACTAACATCCAAGTAGATATATGCACACCCATGTTTATTGCAGCTTTGTTCACAATAGCAAGGAGTTGGAAACAACCCAAGTGTCCATCAACAAATGAATGGATAGAGAAGCTGTGGTATATTCACACAATGGAATACTATGCTGCATTGAAAAACAAGGAACTCATGCAATATTATTAAAAATGGGTGACCCTGGAGGACATTATGCTGAGTGAAGTATCTCAGTCACAAAAGGACAAATACTGCATGGTGCCACTATTATAAAACAGGACTGACCTCAAGGTTGGGGGGAGACTGAGAAAGATGGGTTCAATAATGTACACTGCATTGAAACAGGTAAGGGAGAAAACTGTTTAAAAGGGGTATGTGATTAGGTTTTTGTCATGATTGGAGTCCAAAGCGAAGGCTGCATAATGGAGCGGACCTGGGGGGAGGGATTGTAAAACAATGAAAGAATTGGTCTTTTACTTTTCCAAGAGGATAGTGTACTAGGGCAGAGGGTTGGGAGGGGAGAAAAGTACAACAATGAATGAATGGAAACCCAAAGTCTCTGTAAATTTTCCTTGAAATTAATAATAAATTTTTTAAAAAAGAAAACTGGAGTGGCAATACTAATCTCTAATATAATTGATCAAGAAGACATATCCTTAGTTAACATCTACATATCTAATGATAGATTTTCAAAATAAAAAAATAAAAGGATCACAGACTTGAATAAAGAAATAGACAACACTAAAAAAATTCCTTAAAGGAATTGTAAATATTGGGAGGGAGAAGTGGTGGAGTGAGGATAAATAGGGGTGAAACCACAGGGCCGCACAGTTTGGTGGGGGGAGAGAGGGAGGGAAGCAAATGGGAAGGAGCTGGATGATAAAACAGGGTAATGATGGACAAGGTCCAATGGTGATTAATTTTATAAAACAGTGCATGAGAATGATTGTATGAAAAATAATGTGAATGAATAGTGTGAAACAATATATATATATAAACTCTGTAGGCAAACCAATTAAAGAATAATATTTAAAAAGAATTGAAAATATTGATGTTTGTTTCTGACATGTTAAGTGATATGTTGCAAGATAATGTATTTAACAATATTTGATGGCAAACAGCCAATAAATATTTTACATTTGTGAAAAAAAAACCAAAAACAACCAGTCACTGGACCAAGAGGCAACCTCAAGACAGATGGAAAACAGACTGAAGTTGTCAAAATTTCATTTAGTTGGATCTACAATCAATATCTATGGTAGCAGCAGTCAGAAATCAAAAGATGTGTTGCTAATGTGAATGAAGGAAATTGTGATTCATATATACAATGTATATTAATTTTGTATGCAAACCAATCTAAAATAAAAGTAATTTTTCTTTTTTTCTTTTTAAAGTAATTTTTAAAAACAGGTGCGATGCATTCCAATGGGCGTCATCAAGTACCTCTCCAAAGTACTAAAGAGCAAGGATGTCAGTTTAAAGACAAAGGTGTGCCTGATCCAAGTCATGGTATCTGCAGTTACTTTCTATGCATCAGAAAGTTGGAAAATACATAAAGAAGACCAAAGACTCAAAGCTTTGAACTGTGATGTTGGTGAAGAGTAGTGAAATGCCATAGAGAGCAAAAAGAGTAAACAAATCTGTCTCAGAGGAAGTGCAACCAGGGTGCTCCTTAGAGGAAAGGATGGTGTACCTTCATCTCACACACTTTGGGCATTTTGTTAGAAGGGGCCAATTCTTGGAAAGAGACATCATGCTGGAAAAGGTAGAGGGGGAATGAAAGAGAAGATCCTCAACAAGATGGATTGTCTGATACAGTTAACTACAACAATGGGCCCCAGCATGGCAGATATCATCAAAGTATCAGAGGACAGGGCCAGGTTCCCCTCTGTTGCTCCCGGTACTGCTATGAGTCTTGGTTGATTTGAGGACTTCTAACAACAACTGTACCAGGGCCTGGGGGAGGAGGGAACAGAGAGGGAGGGTGCAGAGGAAATCCTGAGAAAACAAGTGAATAGAAAGGTCCTGGGGTTATAAAGTTCAGTTTAAGCATAATTCTGATGTTGTTATTAGATGCCATCAGATCAGCTCCCATTTATAGTGATCCCATGTACAACAATGCTTATGTACAATAGTATTACCTACAACATGCTTAAATCCATTATTACAGCCACTGTGTTGGTCAGGCTATCTTGTTGAGCATCTTCCTCTTTTCTTACTGACTCTTTACCAGACGGCAGCTCAAGAAGACAACGTATTATAAATGGAACATGCAAAGAGCTGGAGTTAGAAAATTAAAAAGGAAGAACTCACTTAGCATTTCTCAAGCTAAAAGAAGTACAAAGCAAATTCAAACTTTGAGTTGCCTGAGAAATGCCATGGGCAAAATTTTGAATGATC
>NW_006399767.1:15637144-15648229 GCF_000299155.1 Elephantulus edwardii | reverse complement strand
TTATTTGTTCCCATTCCCAAGAAAGGTGATCCAACAGAATGTGGAAAGTATTCAACAGTATCAATCCTATCACATACAAGCTAAATACTATGGAAGATTATCCAAAAAAATGGCTGAGAGTAGTACAGTGAAAACTGCCAGAAGTTCAGCTTGGTTTACAAGAAGTCATAGCATCAGTGATATCATTTCTGATGTCAGATGGATCCTGGTTAAAAGCAGAAACTATTAGAAGAAGGTTGATTTGTATTTTATTGGTTATGCAAAGGAATTTGTGTGGGTCACAACAAATAATGGCTAGCATTGAGAAGAACAGAAGTCCCTGAACCTTAATTGTGCTCATACAAAATTTTTACTTAAGACGAAGCAGCTGTTTTCGAACAGAACAAAGAAACAATGCATGGTTTAAAATCAGGAAGAGTGTGCATCAAGGTAGTATCCTTTCTCCACACCTGTACAATTTGTATGTGGAGCAAATAATTTGTGAAGCCAGACTCTATGAAGAAGAATGTAGCATTCAGACTGGAAACAGGCTCATCAACCTGTGTTATTTAAGCAGATGACACAACCTTGCTTGTTGAAAGTGAGGAGGACTTGAAACACTTGCTGCAGAAGATCAAAGACTACATATAGCCTTCACTATGGATTATGTCTCAACATCAAGAAAACAAAGGTCCTTAACCACTGATCCAATAGGCAAAATCATGATACATGACGAAAAGATGGACACTGTCAATGATTTTTCATCTTACTTGGATCCACAATCAACTCTCTTGGTACCAGCAGTCAGGAAATTAGGAGATGAATTTCTTTGACCAAGCTGGCTGTCAAGGACATCTCCAAAATGCTGAGAAGCAATGATGTCAGTCTGAAAACTAAGGTGTGTCTGATTCAGGCTATGGTCTTTTCAAACAGTATGCATCTGAGAGGTGGACAATAAATAAAGATGATATAAGAATTGATGCCTTTGAGTTGTGGTACCATAAAGGAGTACTGAATATCCCATGGACTGTTAAAAGAATGAACAGATATATCTTGAAAAAGGTGCAGCCAGAGTGCTCCTTGGAGGCAAGGATGGCAAAGCTTCATCTCTCGTACTTTGGACATGTTGTTAGGAGAAACTATTCTTTGGAGAGACACATCATGCTTGGAAAGGTGGAGGATCAGAGAAAGAGAAGCCTCCCAAGGCAGTGAATTGACATGGTGACTGTAGCAATCGGCTTTAGTAGAAATGATGAGGATGGCACAGGGTAAGACAGATCTTTTTTTTTTAAATTTAGGTTGTTTATTTTTTCATTTCAATGAACATCTACAGAGATTTTGGGATTCCATTCATTCATTGTTGCACCCTTCTCCCCGCACAAACCCCTAGGGTAAGACAGATTTTTAGGTCTGTTGTTCATAGGGACACTACGAGTTGTACTCAACTTGACAACCCCTTACAGCAACTTTACCGAGTATGACTGATGTCTTTTTTTCCAGGTAGTAGCCTCTCCTGATATGTTCAAGTATGCAGCATGAAGTCTCATCATTCTCCCTCCTTAGGAATACCCTAGCTGCAATTCTTCCAGGATAGATTTGTTTATTCTTTTGATAGTTTTTAATATACTCTATATTCTTAACTAATACCACATTTCAAAGACATCACTTTTTTCTTTGGTTTTCCTTATTATCCAACTTTCATAAGCATATAAAGCAACTGAAAATATTAAGGCGTGGGTCAGACACACCTTAGTCTTCAATGTAAGATCCTTCCTTGTTAGTATTTTAAAGATGTTCTTGGAAGGGGGGAGGAAATTGTGCAACAGTGGAAGAATTTTTTTAAAAGAGAAAAGTGAACTGGGGGAGCAGGGAGGAAAATGTGCAACAATGATTGAATGGAAATCCAAGTTCTCGGTGGTTGTTGTTGTTATGTGCCATTGAGTCAGTTACCTGCAACTCATAGTGACCCTATGTACAACAGCTCTAAACCCTGCTCTATTCTGTGTCAATCTGTCTCTGACATACCATCCCTATGACCCCAGTCATTGAATCAATCCACCTCATAGAGGGCCTTCCTCTCCTGCACTGTCCATCCACCCTCCCAAGAATGACATCCTTTTCCAAGGACTGGTCCCTACCTGCAACATGTCCAAAATATGTCAGACAATGCTTCAGAACCTTTGCCTCCAAGCTGTTTATTTTACTCTTCTCCAACACCACAGCTCAAAGACATCAATTCTCCTTTCATCTTCCCTAGTCATTGTCCAGCTCTCTATTTGTAGAAACATCTTAATTGGTATTACATCAATTTCTGGAGCTTTATTTTTTGCCATTGCCTTCAGTGCAGCCTGGGCGTCTTCCTTCAGTACCACTGGTTTCTGATGGTAGGTTATCTCTTAAAATGATTGTTATTGTTAGGGACCATTAAGCCAACTATGACTCAAAATCCTTGTCCTATCCTGCACCATACTCACAATATCTGCCTTGCTTAAGCCCACTGCTGTAGTCACTGTGTCAATCCATCTTGTCGAGGATCTTCCTCTCTTTTGCTGACCCTCCACCTTCCCAAGCATGATGGCTTTTTCTAAGGACTTGACCCCCTTGAAAACATTCCCCAAAATATGTTAGATGAAGTTTCACCATCTCTGCCTCTACAGAGAATCTTGGTTGCATTTTTTCCAAGAAAAATTCTTTTGTTCTTTTGGCAGTTCATCGGATATTCAATACTGTTTGCCAACACTGCAATTCAAAGGCACCAATTCTTGGGTCTTCCTTATTCATTGTTTAGCTTTCAGATGTACAAGAAACAAGTGAAAATGCCATTCTTGGATCAGGCCCACCTTAGCATGTCCTTGTTCTTCAGCAAATTAAAGAGGTCTCTGACAACAGATTTGCCCAATGAAATATATCTTTCCATTTCTTGACTGCTTTTACCTTACATACTAGCCTAATAATTATACACAAATTTGCCTTCACTTTTAAAACCATTTATCTACCCAGACTCACAACAAATCCTCCCTCACTATCACTTTCACTTGCTGCATGTACAGCTTTAAAATCAGCCTTAAGCCTTTTCTTGCACTAAATAAGAAGAGTACACACCTGTTCCAACCTTCTTATAAATATGGCCTAAAGACACACTAAAGAACAGATCTCATTCACAGCCTGGGAAATGCCTGCAACCATAATAGAGTTTAGAATGAGGAGGCTTTGAGGTCATAAGCTCACAGAAGCCACTTCTTCTGAATCTGTTCAAGACTTCCTAGGGGAGATGAGGCAATCATTTGCTAGAAAGTTCATTTGCATTTTGGAAAACTGCCTCTTTGAAACTCTCACCTATCCCCAACTCTCTACCCCAGCCAGGGGCTTCCCTGAGAAACCCTTCAAACATTTCAGTACAGCTACAACACCACTCCAAAATCCTGTCCAACTTTGCTTCAACTTGCCAGAACTTGAGCCCAACCTGCTGCCCACTACATCTTTTTCTTCTCGCTTGTCATCCTTTTTATCCCATTTTTTATTTTTAAAAAATGTATTTTCTTAAGTACATTAAATTTTCTCAGTTTCAAAAGCACTCTATTTTACCTCCAACTATCACTTCTTAAAGATGCCCTGGTGGGACAGGGGGCAAGGAGCCGGCTAAGAACCCAGAAGTCGCTCCAATGGAGAATGAGGCGGCAGTGTGCTTCTGTAACGATCCCCTGCCCTTGACATCACATAGATTCTGGCTCACAGCAACCCCACAGGACAGAGAAGAACTGCTCCTTGGGGTTTCTGAGGCTGTAAATCTTCCCAGAAGTAGACAGCCAAATCTTTCTCCCACGGAGCCGCCTGCTCTTGTTGTAATGTACCACTGAGTCAGAATGGACTCACAGCTGACCTCTTGGCAGCAGTTGTTTTAGAAGCAGTAAGTCATATGGGGGCTATCTTTCTCCAGGGAAGCAGCTAGTAGATTCAAACCATGTATCTTTGAGGTGATAGCACATCTCCTTACCCAGGCCACCAGAGCTGCCTTGGAGCAGCTAGTGGCTTCAAATCTCTGACCTTCCTGTTTGTATGCTAATACTTAACCTGCAATATCACCAGGCTCCTTCATAAAGATTTCACTCCTTCTTTGCCATCGAGTCCTAAGTGACTCACAGCTGCCTTCTACTGGGTTTCATTCACTCACTCACTGTCATTGAGTTGGAATTGACTTGTAACAGACCCTCCAGGAGGTTCTCAGAGATTGTAAATCACATGGAAGGAGGCTGTTCATCTTTCTCCCACACAGCGCCTGGTGGATTTGAACCACCGGAGAGGTCTGGTCTTCGGGTTAGCCGGGCAGTTCCCTATGGACTATGCCACCAGAACGTCCTTGTTAGAACCTGTTGTAGTTGTTATGTACGATTGAGCTGGAACTGACTCATAGCTGATCCTCCAGTGGGTTTTCACGAGCTTTTTAAATCAGGAGCTCTGGAGGTCTAGTAGTTAAGAAGCTGTGCAGCAATCACAAATGCACGTGGTTTGAATCCACCAGCCGCTCCTCCAGAGAAGAACGAGTAATCTCCCCTCATGCGCTTTACTGCCACAACAACAAATCACACAGAAGGAACTGACCATGTTCCTCCTGCGGAGCAGCAGGGGGACAGGCACCAGAGCTCCCTGGTTATAGGGCTGGCATTTCTGTCCTGTCCTGTAGGGGCGCTATGACTCAGAAATGACACCACCAGGGGGTCTGGTTTGGGTTTTGGTTTTCTCAAGAAAACAAAAACTAGTGCCAAGGAATCCCTTCCAGTTCTCCAGTCAAGCCATCTCCTCCCCACACTAACAGCATCCTTTTAATAATGTCTTTGGCTCTCAACCTTCCTACTAGTGATTCAGTGTCACAGGTTGGAGAAGACAACACTCCAGTGTGGAGGTTCCTTTGGAAGCCAAGGGCATGGACCCTGAAATCAGACAGACTTATGTTCCAAAAATTGCTTCCTTTTCTGTTTTTGTGCTGCAGAGGATCCCTTCTCTCTTTTTAAATTGTGATTTTAGTGAAAGTTTACAGAAAGCCCGGGTTTTCACTCACTAACATTTTCCTCTCCCTCCCCCACGTAATGCACGTCTTGTTCCAGACTCTTCGCTGTCAGACATATAATGCCTGACATCCATCCCCTTTCTCTCACCTAGTCCAGTGCAGTGTTCATCACGTGTCCACTCTTTTCCTGTCCTCCTCACTCCTCACCCCAGTGTCAATCCTACTTTTATAACAGTGGTCTCAAAAACTGCTTCTTACTGGCTTGTGTGACCTCAGGCAACTTTCTTCACCTTCTGAACCTCAGTTTCCTCACCTGCAAACTGGGGATATAGGTATTTTCACAACCTGGAGTTGTGAAAGTTAAATGGAAAACACGGGCAAAATTGTACACAGCTCCTTGGCATTCATTGTTCTACTCCTAAATGACCACTGTAATCGCCGTGGTCTGGACTTAAAACACTGTTTTGAGATGACAAAAGGGGCCGAGCAATGAAAGGGGCGGGAAAGATTGAAACACTCAACATTTTCCAAGCAGCACAAATCCCAGGTGAAGCCAACAAATGGGGATCTCCAATCCTTTTTTCAAGGATGTCCCAGCCGGCCACCTGCTGTGATGGGATGGGGTTTGCCATCTTTCTGAAACTCCGTGGATTTAAAATTTAAATGTCTCAAAAAAAAATTTAAATGTCTTTGTGGGCAAGATAAACACACCTCTGGCTGGGGAGCGGTGGGGGTGAGGAGGAGTAAGGGAAACTTGGCAGAGGGCCCAGAACTTTCCCCACCCCAGCCCTCCCCTAAACTTCCTTTTGTGGTTTCTGAAGAGTACAACTTGTCCCCACTGGCAAGCCAACAAATGAGCAAGAGCCTGACAAGAGTTCCTCTGTGCCCCACCCTGGGAGTGAGGCAGGAAGGTGCGTGTGGCAGAGCAGTGGCCCCCCTCAGTACTGTTCTCATCTTTCACATCCTGCTACCTGCTATCCGTGTGACCACTCCTTCCTGGTTCCCCCACCCTCCGCCTTTGATGCATCAGTACCTCCCCTCACAACAACTCCTCCTCTCAGAAGAGATTAAGGAGCAAGCAAGAAGTGATTTAAGGTAGGTAAACTATGAGGGGCAACCTCAGGAGGTCCCCAGATCTGTGCCGAGGGCTCTGAGAAACCTAAAGTATCAGAGAGGTGACATGGAAACTCTGCCCTGTGGCCCAGCACAGAGAGAGCCTCTTCCCAGCCTGCCCCCACGGAGCAGGCAGACACAGCCTTAGCTCCAGGAGGCTGTGGTTCAGGAACAAGCAGTGGTGAACACCAGCTATCGACTGAAATGTGTGTCATCCCCCCTGAACTGCATCTGGGATTCTTACCTCCAAATTGGAGTTCTAACCCCTGCGATTGTGGGTATAGTCACATTTGAGAAGATGGTTTCTAGGTAAACTGTGCCCTAAACCTACTCACTATTCAATCATAAAGAGCAGACACTGAGACAAGTGAGCACAGAGGAAGACAGAAACCACAAGATCATCAAGGAACCGAGGAGGATCACTGTCTACTAGGATGTGATAAAGACAACAAAGAGCCTCCCCGAGAGCCACAGGCTGAGCGAGTTCAACAAAGCTTCCTGAACTGTAAGAAAACAAAGTTCTGTTCCTTAAAGCCACCTACTTGTGGTATTGCTGTTACAGCAGCATCAAGGAACTAAGGCAGCATTTTAGGACAACTGTACTCCGCACCCACGCCTCGATCTTCTTAACTACTGAGGGTTCTAGATCCTTTCGGAATGGAGGATCCACCTTTCTGGTATTCTTAAAGCTTCTCAACAAGAGAGAGTCCTCCTGCCCAGATTCTGGCACAGCAAATACACATCATTAAGTTCTTTCTTGCAGCTACCTTTGGCCCCTCCTGAGTCGATGAGACTCCTCATTTCCTCTCAATATCTGGAACTCTGGTGGCCCTGTGTTTAAGGCACCCAGCTGCTAAATGAAAGGTTGATGATTCAAACCCTCCAGCTGCTCCAGAAGAGAAAGAAGAGGCATCTACTTCTGTGAAGACAGACAGGTCTGGAAAGCCTGTGATGGGGAGGGCAGCCCTCTGTACTCTGTCCTACAGGTTGGTTGCTATGAGTCTAAATCAGATCCATACCAGTGGGTTTGGGGGTTTTTTTGGTTCCTCTCAGTATGCGAGGGAGTCATGATGACCAAGTATAAGGAGTTGCTCTACCAACCCAACGGTGCCGGGAGTTGTTGTTATGTGCCCACAGCTGATTGCCCTTTTTTCTGCAAAGCAGCTGGAACACACAATTGTGACTGCAGCACAGCTTCTTACCTGAGGCCCCCCAGGGCTTCTTAATTCAAAAGTAGTCAATTTGAAACCACCAGCTGCTCTGCAGGAGAAAGATGGGCAGTCTCCTCCTGAGGGATTTACAGCTTCAGAATACCCTCTTGAGGGTCAGCTGTGAGTCAGTTCCAAGGTTCCAACTTGATGGCAGCACATAACAACAACTCAGTGTAGTGTGAGAGTCTGACCCAGGGCAACAAACCTCAGGCCATCAGGAAGGGGAGCAGTACTGTGCAGGCTCCACAAGCTTGCTCCAAGCCTGAGGGGGCTCCCTGGAAACAGCACCAGATGCCAACCTTGGCTAAAGGCTGCTCAAACTCCTACCAACTGGCATGCATGCTATGGACTCCCCTCAGGAAACTTCTAGATTCCTGACTCAAATCTATCACCTAGGAGTTCAGTCAAGGAGATAGGCAGGTGAAACAAGGGCCTTCCTGGGTTTAAATCCTGCTCTGTCATTTATTTCTTGTATCTTTCTTAGGAGGACAGCTTAATTCTTCAGTGCTTACATTTTTTCAAATAGAGATAGAGAGCATCCTAGTGCCTCCCTCACAGGCCTATGGTTATTGTTCTGGTTGGTGGGGCCATCAGATTGATTATAACACACAGAAACCCATGTGACAGAACAAAACTATCCCAAAGAGTTTTCTTGTTTCTTATCTCTGCGGGAGCAGGTTGCCAGTCTTTATCCTGAGGAGCTGTTGGGTGGGTTCAAACTAACTTGTTTGGCTTTTTTTAAATTTTATTTTAATAATTTTAATGAACATTTACAGAGATTTTGGATTTCCATTCATTCATTGTTGCACTTTTCTCCCTGCCCAGCCCTTCCCCCGCCCCCCCATTCCCTCCCCCCCTCCAGTTTGCTCCTCTCTTTGAAAAAGTAAAAGAAAAATTCTTTCTTTGGTATACAATCCCCCCCCCCCCCCCCGCACCTCTCCCACCGCCCCAGGTACACTCCACTATGCACCCTTAATTCTGGCAAACTTACTTGTTTTTATTAACATTGCTTAACTGTTATGATGCCAGGGCTTCTCCTAAGGGTTGTTGTTGTTGTTATTGTTATTAGGATTAATTAGAAAATTACATCAAAAGAGCTTAGAAGTATGCCTAACAAGAGTTTCTGAGCATTCTGAGGCCTCCAGGAGACCGGGAAGAAGTAATCCTAAAGGACTGATAACCGGGCTTTTGCTGGCACCCTCAGGGATGCTCTCCCTACGTCATGCTTGGCTCCAGGAGGCAGAGGCTCTGACATGTTTACCATTATATCCTCAACCTTTAACCTGTGCAGGCACATAGCATGGCTCCAGCAAAAGGACCAAGAATTAATGAACAAACTACTGTGTTAATTGTTTCTCAAAGGAGCCCAGGAACTGGAGAAGACTCTGCAGGAAGCAATGGAGATTCTCATGCAAGCCTGGCCCCAAAGAGAATGAAGCAGTGGGCACCGGACAAGGGTCGCCTGAAGGAACAAGTTTCAGAGTCCAGAGACTGGGGGTGGTGCTCCAGGACTATGTGGCCTGTCACATCACCCCCAGGGGGACCCTCCCAATTGCATTGTGGTGTTGGGAATTCCTGGGTTCTTGGGAGCCAGCCCAGAAACTTGCCTTTCCCCGAATTCATCCTGTTTGTTCCCTTCTATTCATGCCTAGACAGTGGGTAAAAGAGAGGAGGAATTTTGTCAGCCTGCATCCCCGCCATCGTCTCCAATGCCCAGCACCACAGTCAGTGTTCAGAGCAGCTTTGTGGAATGAATAAGTGCCCCAAACACTTCCCACCATTCCTCCATCTCTTGAATATTCATCTTTCAGGACCCAACTCAAATGTCTAATTTCTCAGAAGCCTTCCACAACCATCTCAGCCACAGCACCTGGACCTTATTTATCTCCTGTTCTCTCACCCACACCAGCAGTGATGAGTAAAATTCCTTGCACCCTCAGCATCCCACACATGCCAGGCATGTAGCAGGTGCTCAATCAATGCATACAATAAACAGATTAAGTCTCCCTTAGTGAAAAGAACCGATTTCTTCCGTTTTTTCTTCAAAAATACAGGTTCTCTTCTAAAACAGGAAATAAGGTGATAACAGGTGATACCTGTCCATCAGACACCACAGAGGGGACACGGTGAGTGTCACCCACTCCTTCAGCCTCTGTCGTTTGACCTCGCTCCCTCAATGCTGGCTGGCAGGAGTACCCTGAGGTTCTGCCCTCGAAGCACCAAGAACCAAAATGGCCCACTGAAACCACTTACTTGGCTTCCAGGTCATCTTGGAGCACATCCCAAGAACTGGAACACCTAGTTCCTGTTTAAGAGAAATGGGGGACTTCTCTGCTGACTCCAAGCTGAAAAGTTCACTCAGAAGGAAAACATATAGAGCCCTGGGGGCTGGGGGGTAGGCGGTGACGAGATAGCAGCAGCCCCCTTAACCGGCTTCCCTCCGATCCCTCCCGTTGGTCTGCAGCCTGAACTTCAGAGCCCCAGCCAGGGCAGAAAGGCGAGGCTGACACCCCACCTCTGCTGGCGTCTGCAGCCCCAAGCCTACCTCCTTGGCAGGTGTGTCCCGCAGAGCACGGAGAGTGCACGCAGACGCCGGCTCCCGCAGTCTCGGGCTTGTATTCTGGGAGAGAGGCTTGCACCCCTCCCCCGGTGCCCAAACACAGCCGATCTCCACCCCCGCCGACGCGCAGTGTTTACAACTCCGTCTGCACTGCGGATCCCGAGCCGAAAGCAGGGCAGGAAGTGGGGCTGAGGGGGCGGGGGATACAAAGGGGCCGGGTGCTCGCTGGGCTGCCAATCGCTTCCCACCCTGAAAACACCCCACCACGGGCCCGGGGGACGGCCGCGGAGGCTCGGGTCTGCGCGGCCGCCGCGCTGGGTTTCAAGCTTCTGCTTGCTGGGCATTCGCGTCGAACCGCCACGCGCTACCCAGGAAATAAATAACAACATTACGCATAATTACTAGAACTCTCACCATTCGCCCGGCACCGGGACAAACCCTGCCTGTGCACTGACTGGCTCATCTTTCAGTCCCACCTCTGCTTTACAGATAGAGGAAACTGAGGCACAGTTTAATAGATACGAGATCGTGTGTCCGAAGTCTCACAGCTGGCGAGCGTTAGGCTTGAAACCCAGTGACTGCGCCCTGCCAGGCACCAGCAAATGATGGCGAATAAGGGGGTGGGGGGGGGTGGTCTTCGCATGAGTAATTCCCAATCTAAAGGAAGAGACAGACGACTGAAAAAAAAAAAACCAAACAAACCCCAAACCCAAACCATCCCGAAGCAGCTGTGTGGACGCGACGCCCAAGGAGCGAGGCAGCAAAGGCACAGCCTTCGCCGCCTGAACCTCCCGGGGCTGGTCCCCCAAACGTGTGCATATCGACACGGGATGGAGGGGAGAAATCTAGATGAGATCTAGCAGGTTGTGCCTGGCCATTTGGGTCTTCACGCAGTTATCACAAGGTTGAACTTTTCAAGATTCCAAAAATTACTAAAGGATGGAGAATAACCTGGGGAGCTAGATACGCATACAGAGTCTCAAATCTTTCGCTCTTCGCATCTCCCAACTCCGAGTTAGCTGGAGGCTGGTGGTACTCAGCCAGTTATTAACAAATCACACAAGTGTGCAAAAGGACTCAAGTGTAGACAAACGCCTGGAATATTTCGGTGTGGGGGTGGGTGGGTTGCTCTTTATAATAAACTATTTCATAGCGAAGTGGGCTTCCTTTAAAATGCATTTTCTTGGCCCGTTTTGAGTGAATACTATATCTTAGAA
>NW_006399767.1:15622600-15637044 GCF_000299155.1 Elephantulus edwardii | reverse complement strand
CCCCCCCCCGGCTCGCACCTCCCGCCCCGCGACTACAAGTCCCATCTCGCCCTGCGCACACACGCATTACGCCAGAGCAAGATGGCTGACACGTCGGCTCCAGCCGGGGCCGGCAGCTCCGGAACGGTAAGGGCAGCAGGCGCGGGGCCGAAGCCGAGAGAGTCTGGGTGTTCTGTAACGCTACCTTGGCCTGGGTAACAATTTATACCCATAAATTCATGACCATCATAAGCTCCAAATTGAGAAAGGTCTTTCAGGCCTCAGGAGCCCCCCCTTCTTGGGACTTGGCGACGGCCTCCAGAGTTGGAGAACCTGTGTCGTGATTGGCTCATTCCCAGTTGGGGGCTGGGAATCCGGAACATCTCCTGATTGGTCCGAAGGTTACATTTTTGCTTTCTTATTGGCCAACAGAGAGATTCCGGTTTCAAAATATTTAGCTTCCCTGTTAGTATACCTCTCTTCTCGCCTGGTACCGTGTGTTGTTATAATTTTTAATGAAGTGGGTTAGGAAGACAAAAATGTTAACGTTATATGTTCAGTTAGATATTCTGATATAAATATTTGAAGGGGGGGAGAGTAGGGGGTGAGTGTGTGTGTGTACATATACACACACGTGTACGCCACTGAGTCAGAATCGACAGACACATAGCTGACCCTCCAGTGAATTTTCTGATGCTGTAAATCGTACGGAAGGCGACTGCCCATCTTTCTCTCATGGAACTCCTAGTGGGTTCCAACAACCGAAGAAGTTCTTGGGTTAGCTCCCACTTTGGGTTAGGGGTGCAAACACTGCGGAGTACGCCACTAGAGCTCCTAGACACCCCCCCCCCCATACTGCTTCTAAGAAATGTGGTGATCTTTTCATCGAAGCGGGCTGTCATATCTTTGTCTATGGGGCAACTGGTGGGTTTAAACCGCCGACTCCTGAGTTAGCAGCTGCGTTCTTAACCCCTATGCCAGCAGGACTCCTTTACCTTTTAAGTACTTTTCTCGAAGAGCATTTTGCTTGTCATTTGCTGTGTGTGAAACTATGTGATTGCATCCTCATTTTGTGGTCTTGGGGATGAAAAGCTCGCGGGGTTGCTGATTTTACAGAGATCTGGAAGCAAACAGTCCACAAACCCCGCTGATAACTACCATCTGGCCCGGAGGCGAACCTTGCAAGTGGTTGTGAGCTCCTTACTGACAGAAGCAGGCTTTGAAAGTGCAGAGAAAGCATCTGTGGAAACATTGACAGAGATGCTGCAGAGCTGTGAGTATCCCAGCGTCTTTTCTCCACCTTACATTATAATTGAGCAAATTTAGGGAAAAGTAGGTCATAATAATTTACAGGCTTTAAAAGTCAGATAGACCAAGGTGTAAGTTATTGCTCTGCCATTTAATAGCTTGGATAAGTCACTAAACCTTTTGAATCTCAAGTTTCCTGAGGTTTTGAACCTCACTTTTGTGAAACAGGATAATAGTTTGCACCTCAACATGTCATAAGAATAAGTGAAATGTGTGGATAGATAAATAGATAGATAGATAGATATAGATATTTATTTATATTTATATATGAACATTTCATGCTGAGAACATCATAAGCCCCTAATGACCTTTAGTTGCTGGTATTGTCTTTGCTTAGAGAAGGTACAGTTTTGTTGAGGAGCCAGACATATTTCTATGAAATAGAATCTGGCACATAATGTAATCAAATGCTGTATGATGCAGAGTGAAAATGAATAAATTTTATAGAATAAATATTTTTATTAAGGAAGAGATTGGAGGCTTAGGAACTGCTTTCTGCAGTTAATTTCAAACATATCAGATAGTTACTTTTTCTCCTTATCTCCTTTGAAGGAAGAAGGTCTGTCTGCTTGGTGGTGTAAACTGTGACCCCAGAAAAAAGACCTCTTTGTGTGTAACATTCAGCACAACATTAGAGTAAAGCCTTTCTTCCTCTACTAAAGACCATGCAGGGAACCCAGCTCAATACTAATTGTAGATACAATCCCCAGAAAGACTGTAGCATGACTATTGATTTTAGTTTCAGCTGCAGGCAGAAGTAACAAAAATTCACTCACCAGAGAACACGACATTAAGCCTTTGGTCCCTTCCTAGACATTTCAGAAATTGGGAGAAGTGCCAAGTCTTACTGTGAGCACACAGCCAGGACACAACCCACACTGTCAGACATCGTGGTCACACTTGTTGAGATGGGTGAGTACTATTCCTGTTCGTAATTTTTCAGCTCAGTCAGTTGAAGTTAAGAGAGGGAGGAATCACTACAAGCCAGCCATGTATGCTGAATGTTCTTGAATCACTACTTTGCTTTTCACTTCAAAGTTATTAATAGAGGACTCCCTTGAACAAACTATTTAAGAGACCTCCTAATTCCCTGTTGGAGTTTTTCTGAGGCTTCTTTTGAACTGGGAATTGAAACCATTCTTGCTTACACTGTTACTCTCCTTTTCAAGTTCAGCAGTCTGGATAGTGATATTTTTTTTAACCTTCTCTCTCAGGTTTCAACGTCGATACTCTTCCTGCTTATGCAAAACGTTCTCAGAGGATGGTTATCACTGCCCGTAAGTGTTTTTGAACAGATGTACTCCGTAGAAGTTCAGCTAATGCTTGTAGCATGAATTAGTTGAGTAGTGCATTTAAACTTCCTTGCAGGCTCCTTTCCAGTCTCTAGAGCTCTCTGCAGTGTAGTCTTTTTCTATGCTCGGTAGGCTTGATGAGAAGTTTATTCATAAGAAAAGTAACCTGTCTGTGAGTCTTTGTAGTGGTTCTTGTGCCTTTAGCCTTAGTGCTGCTTGAAAAACCATAGATGTTCTTACTTAGATCAGGAATCAACAATCAAGCGCCTACCATTTTTTGTAAATAAAGTTTTATTGGAAGATAGCCATGCTGATTTCTTTTACTTATTTTCTGCGAATGCCTTTGTCCTATAAGGAGAGAGCTGAGTGGTTGTGAAAACAAATGCATAACCCAAAAAGCCTAAAATAGGGTCTGGTCCTCTCCATAAAAAGCTTGCTGATGTCAAGGGACATTTAGCTAAAAGTGGCATAACATAGTCCAAAAGATAATATTCTGTGTCCTGTTAAGGTGATCAGTAATTGGGGTCTTAAAACTTGTAAGAAGCCTTCCAAGATTGTTTGAACGTCTAGTTCTTGCCCACCCAAAGCAAAAAAGAGTGAAGAAAATTAAAAACTCAAGGAAATAGTCCAAAGGACTAATAGGTCATGTGAACCCCAGCTTCCACTAGCCTGAGTCTAGAAGAAGTAGTTGATGCCCAGCTTCTGCTACTAGCTCCTCTGATCAGAGTCACAATAGAAGGTCCTGCACCAGGGGAGGGAGAGAGAAAAATGTAGATCTGAAATCAGAAAATAAACTAGTCATTGGTCTTTCAGAGATTTATGGAACCCCTGAAACTAGGGTCTTTAGATGCCCTTTAAATGTGAAATTGAATTTGCTCCCAGAGATCACCTTTTACCCAAATAGTAGACAGACCGATAAAATGAATAGTAACAGTTGAGAGGAATGTGTTCTTCAGAATAATCAAATATAACCAAAAGAGCAGCATTTACCCCCAAACAAAATTTAGAGGTCAGGAAGAGGCAGGAAAGAAGGTGCTGAGTTTGGGATTTGGTTTTGTTTGGGTTGTTTTCTTTTTTTTTTTTTGTTTGGTTTTTTTGTTTTGGGATTTTGTGGGGGTTTTTTCCCATTTTCATTGTTATTCGAGTGAGAAAGTTTACAAAGAATATTGGTTTTTCATTCAACCATTATTCATATTTTATAATGTTAATTGCAATACCTACAATGTGATTAGGCTTTTTCTTACTTCTCTCTATAGCTCTGATTTCTATTATTTCAACTCCTTCTTGCCTTCTGGGCTTTATGGCCAAATGCTGCTCATGTGACCTGATATGACTGATTATTTATAGAGTGATGTATCCCTATATTAGGAGCTGATCTGTTGTTGAACCACAGGGGGAATTTTGTGTGAAGGGCTATAGTATCAAGGGTTGCACCAGTCTCATTCAGAGATGTACGCTTGGCCTTTTCTTTGTGTTTGAGTTTTGTTTCACATTTCACCCTCCTCTATCCAGAATCTTCTACTATGATCTCTTTTTTTTTTTTTAAATTTTATTCTTTTGTGTGTGTGTACCGTCAAATTGGATCTGACTAGTATAGGAGGAGATTACCCCCCTTCTCCAGCAGAGCATATGATGGATTCAAACAGCATACTTCTGGGATTGCAGTGCAGCTTCTTACCACTAGGCTACCAGAGCTCCCTTACCATGACCTCTTTTTTAAAAAAAAAATTTATTTTATTATTTTGTGTGTCTTGTGTTTGTGTGTGTACCATCAAATCAGATCTGACTGGTACAGGAGGAGATTGTTCCTCCTTCTCCAGCAGAGCATCTGGTGGATTTGAACCGTGCACCGCTGGGATTGCAGTACACCGTCTTGCCACTGGCTACCATGATCTCTTTAAGGTGGTCAATGGTAGTAGCCAGGCCCCTTCCAACTTTTCTGGCTTCAGGGTTGTGGAAATCGAGGTTTATGTGAAACCGTGATAAAAGTTTTCTTTTTAAAAACAAAAATACCCGAAGTTTTGTTTACTCTTAACATAGATAAAATTTTAGTGCGGTAAAACCAAATAGGGAGTGACTGGATTGGAGTCTATATAACATTTAGAGGTGCTCTGGTGGCTTAGAAGTAAGGAGTTGGGCTGGCAAACCAAAGGCACATCGTTCAACTCCATCAGATGCTCTAGGAAAGAAAGATGAGCAATCTCCTTTTGTGCAATTTATTGCCTCTGACAACCCCCTAGAAGGTGAGCTATGAATTTGATTCCAACTTGAGAGTACATAACAACAACAACATAAAAAGTCTTGAAAATTTAGTGTGAATATCCATTTACATTGCTGCAGAAATAGTGTTTTTTATTATAAGAAGTGCTGCCTCAGACCCTATTAGGGTTATATAGTGACATACTATGATAGATAACACTGAATTACCTTTCTAAAACCCAGAAATTTCAGAATTCTGAAATACTTGGCTTGATGAGTTTCAGATAAAGGATTGTAGATCACTGCATCTGTTAAGTAAGTTGGAAGGTATTGTTCGTTTAAAAAAGAAATGTGAAATGCTTTTGTATTCTAGACAGTTTTTCACATTGTGTATGAAGTAATTTTGAAATTTAAAAAAAAAAAGTCTTGAAGAGAAGTGACTAGATTCTTGTCACTTTTTTCATCCTGGCATCTTTTTCAGACTTCTCAGAAAGGGACAGGGAACGAGGTTATTTTAGTCTCCTCTTACTGTCATTAAGCCCAACCTTAACTTTTCCTGACTTAGTGTGTATTTTCACTTTTTCTTTTATTTTAATTAACATTTACAGAGATTTTGGATTTTCATTCATTCATTGTTGCACTTTTTTCTTTATACCCCCCCCCCCCAGTTCGCTCCTCTCTTTGAAAAGCAAAAGATAAACTTCTTTGTTGGTATGCAGTCCCCCCTATCCCAATGTATTCCATTATGCAACCTTAATCCTGGATTACTGTGATTATCATAATATGCTATCATATATCACTTTTAAACTGTTCTCTCCCTCATCTGTTTCAATTCAGTATACATGAGAAGGTTATCCACACAATGCTAAGCCCTGCCTGAATCTTGGATTATTAAGGTTTTTTATTGATAAACACTCAAAAGGTGACTGTTACTAGAAATCTGGAATCCAGCATGTACTTTGAGAAAAGGAGGGTTTTGACAGGAGATCATAAACTACAGAGACCAGGGTCTTGGGTGGAGGAGTAACCTATTGTGACTCTATTGTAGCTCCAGTGACCAATCAGCCAGTGACCCCAAAGGCCCTGACGGCAGGACAGAACCGTCCCCACCCACCACACATCCCCAGCCATTTTCCTGAGTTCCCAGATCCCCACACCTACATTAAAACCCCGGTGAGTATAATATGGGAGAGATTGAAGAGCATTTTGCTGAGTGAACTAATTAGGTCTCATAAGGACAAATATTGCATAAGACCATTATTGTAAAAATAGAAGGCTTAGTAGTAAGATGTGTACAAAACTCCAAAGGGAGGAAGGAGGGGGGCTGAGGTTGTGGGGGAACCTCTTGAGATCACAAAGTTATGTGGGCAGAGTGAAGGGTTGAAGGAATTAGAAACAATCCAGTTATGGACATCAAAAGGTGGTGTAATGGTGGCTAGGGATCAGTGGTGATTAATTTTATAAAGTGCAACGTATGGGAATGAAACACAATGTGAATAGAGGAATGTGTGAAACATATATAAATGAAACACAAAAAAAACCCCACAAAACTCTGGTGAGATATGGAGCTGAGACTGACAAAGCAGAGGCAGTTTCTACTATCAGACCAGAAAGAGCCCCTAGGTGTAGTGCCATCAGATGCTCCACAGGAGAAGGGTGACGGCTTCCTTATTGAAAATTTTTCTTCTAACGCATGAAATAATTGCCATCTAGTCCTTAAGATTACAACAATTGGAAACCCATGGAGTACAGTCTTCTTGTAAAACATGGGGTCACCACTAAGTCTTATTTGACTCAATAGCAGTGGTTTAAGGAGTCAAGAGGAGATTACTAAAATAATATAAGTTAAAAGATAATCTCCTTGTTGAAAATCTGTTTGCTGCTTTTTAATGGGAAATACACAGTTGTCTCTGCTCTTTATTTTGGAAATCTTCATAAAATACTTGGTAGAATAAGTTGAGGGTCTGATTCCATGCTCAGTGTATTTTGACCCTTTTCATGAGGGTTGATTTAAGAAACAAGATGGTACCATCCACTAGTCCACTTAACCATCCCTTTATGTCCAGAACTAAGTAGCCCCTATCAGAGTCCGGGGGACAAAGGAGAGGTGGAAACGCCCACTTTTCTTTTAGATTACATCATTTGTCCTTGAGCCCAGCTGACATGAGAGCTGAATGATGGCTCAATAAAGAGGTTGCTCTTTATTAAGTATTTATACATTTCTTGATATGTCTGTTGTTTTTTCTCTGCCTTCCTATGCCCTTTGAAGATCACTGCTTAAGTAAATAGGAGTGAGTCATTTTAGAGAGTGGGAGACACACCAGGAGCAGAGGAACAGTCTGGAGAGCAGAGTGATGTATCACTTTTACTTGCATGTCTGGTGCTCTTGTCTTTTCAGACCTACCGTGAGCCTGTGTCGGACTACCAGGTCCTACGGGAGAAGGCTGCATCCCAGAGGCGCGATGTGGAGCGGGCACTCACCCGTTTCATGGCCAAGACAGGCGAGACCCAGAGTCTTTTCAAAGATGATGTCAGCACGTTTCCATGTGAGAGTTGGCCCCCTGTGGGCTCTGTCTTGTCATTTGAGATACTCATATCTTCTTCCTTTTCTCTCAGCATAGTAAGAAGCAACAAATAACCTTTTGTTCCTATCTCAGGTAAAGCTTGTTCTTCAGATTTCTAGGTCCCTTGTCCCTAATGATAACACTGAATCTGACAACCTCTAGTGAGATTGGCCATGTGAGGTATGAGGTATGGTCACCTCTAGGATAGCAGAGCCTTGACATTTGACAGGTTCCTACAGAAGTGGTGGCCCAGGAACAGAAGGAACACTGGCTCCAGGTCAGGATTGGCCACAGGGCTCTGCGTCTTACTTCATTTCTCCTCTCAGCATTGCAGTTTGGTCAACTCTCTACATTATTTCACCATCCTGTTGTCTACTGTGGGGTCAAGTCTGACTCACGGATAACCCCATGGAATAGATTAGAATCGGCATGTGGAATTTCCTAGGCTGTAGTCTTTACAAAGCAGACTGCCAGGTGTTTCTCTTGCAGAACTGTTACATGAATTGAACCATCAGGTTCTCGGTAGCCAGGTTCTTCACTTTTGTGCCATCTGGGTTCCTTAGGCCACATTTTCACAAAGGTGAATGAACGACATTGGTTCAGGCTATTCATTCATTCAACAGACTTCAGTTGAATGCCAGCTTTGTGTCTGCCCCAGGAATAATGGCAGCTAACATCACCAGGCCCAGTGCTGCTCGTTTGTTATGTTACCTCATTAAATTCTCTCATGAGCATATGAGTTTGAAACTGTTGTCACCATCATTATAGAGCATCAAGATGTAGGAGAAAGACAAATGAAGTCATGGAGCTAGTAGGTGACATTCAAGCCTAGCTTTTTCTGACTGTAGGACCCACATCTTGGTCACCTTGAAAGTAATCTTTGAGTATCTCTCGTGATTGCATCTCCCCACAGATGAATATGTAAATACTTCCCTTTCAAATTTTTTTTCTTTCTTTTTCAATAATTTCTCTCCCTCCTTGTTGGTTTTTGGAAGAACTGGACTCTCATTTATCTGAGAATCATGTAGCTCAGTGGCCATTATGTAGGGAATTCTCAAGTCCAGCATTTGGGCTTGAGTTCATCAGGTTGAGAGAATCACTATCCCTGCTCTAGAATTAAGACCTGGAGTTGTTATCATGGGTTCCAGATCATAGAGTGATGCTTTGCTAGGAAGAAGCTCCAGTTCCGACAGATTTCAGGTGTACTTGCTCAAAGTGTGGAAGTCCACACTGCCTGGGTTCAAATCCCACTCTGCAACTTTCTGTATGCTTAAGGAAGTTAACGTGTCTGTGCATTTGTGAAATGAGAATAGTAATTGTACTTAAAAGGATTGTTAGGGAGCTCTAGTGGTTAATGAATTGTGCTGCCAACCCAAAGGCTGGTAGTTCAAAGCCAGCAGTTGCTCCCTTCAGAAAGGATGGGTAGTCTCCTCCCATGTGATTTACAGCCTCTGAAAACCTGATGGAGATTTTCGGAGTCAACCCTAACCCAATAGCAATGAGAGAGAGAGAGAGAAGGAGAGAAAGATTATAGTAAGAATTAAAGCCATTGGATGTTACGTGGTCCAGAGTAGATCCCCCAGAACATGTTGACCAGCTTTGTTTTTCAGTAGTGCTTGCTGACTTATGAGGCTCAGGCCTGCTGCCAGGTCTCCATGACAGTAAGGATGGTCATGCCTCTCTCCTGTTCTTCCAGTGATTGCTGCCAGGCCATTCACCATCCCTTACCTGACGGCTCTTCTTCCATCTGAGCTGGAGATGCAGCAAATGGAAGAGACGGATTCCTCAGAGCAGGATGAGCAGACAGACACAGAGAACCTCCCTCTTCACATCAGTACGGTAGGTCTTGCCTTGTGTCTGCCTCAGACAGCATAACCCCCAGACTAGCATACTGTTCCCAGCTGTCACCTTGAGACATGACCTACCTGAAGTTTCTGACTTTATACTGGATGCTTGCATGATGAATCCTTAATGATCCAGGTGTGACCTGATTTCCATCTTGAGAGCAATCCACATCCTAGAGATACAGTCATTCATTCTAAAGATATGGAAATGTGCATCTGCCAGGGCCAAGCGCAGTTCCAAGATTAGAAAAATTCCTTACCCTAGTGGAGCAAACGAAAAAGATTAGGAGATAAGTGTGTATAGAGAATAGGAGAGGGGTGGGTGGTGTGGCTTAACACAGGGTGACTTGAGAAGGTGACATTTGAGTAAAGCACTCAGAAAAGAAGGCTTAGAATTCTCTGACTAGCGTATTCTGGACAGAGGGAATAGCCAGTGCAAAGGCCCTGAGTTCAGAAGGTGTTGTGTTGAAGAACAGCTGGGGTGCCAGGGAGGCAAGAGTGGACAGAAGTTTTGGTCCCGGGTTTCGGCACCAAAAAACAACAACAAAAAAAGAGTGGACAGAAGTGAGAAATGTAGGAGATAATGAGTCAGAGGGCTCTTGGAGGAAGTCAGGGTCTCAAAGGGAGCATTAAAGAGAAATCGCAGTCAGTGAATATAGACTTGCACAGTCCTCTAAAATACCTGCTAATGTGTTATTTATGTTTACTCAAAATTAAAGAAAATTATTCAGTTCCTCAGTCACACTAGCCACATTTCAGGTGCTTAGAAACATGTGACCAAGGAGTCTGAACTAGATTTCTCATGAGCAGTTCTTGTGTAGAGAGTTGTTTCAAGGAGTGTAAAGGGAAGGAGAGAAATAGAGTAGGCACTGGAAGGAGAAATTGAGAAATTAAGAGGACATTTTGGTTGTGTTTTCATGATAAAAGAACAGCACATATGTGTGATGATAACAGTAATATGATAGGAAAAACTGATGCAGGAGAGAGAAGAGCTTTAGAGCAAAGTCATTTGGGAGGTGAGAGAGGATGCAATAGAGTGTCCAAGGGGAGGAGTTAGCTTTGTATGGTGATTGATACCATGTCCAGGACAGGAGGTTGTATGTATGGTGCAGAGACAAAGGAACAGAGTAAAGAACTGAAAATAAATGGAAATGTCAATATTTCATTTATTGCATGACTCACAATAAACAGAAAAGACTCCACACATACACAGTATTATTCTACATATAGGAAAGTGGCAAATCATAGAACACAGAAACTAGTAGAGGCTCCAGTGCTTTTAATATCTGCAGGACCCTCATCAGCTGTACTTTAAAATTGGCCTCTCTCATACTGTTTTGGAGATCCTGGGTTTTTATTCTCTCAGGGTGTAAATGACTGGAAGTCCATACTCAGTGTACTGTAGGGGAGGGCCTTCTCTGTCTTGTTCTATAGGAAAGGCCTTGTTTCCTTCAGCAACTATAGGCCCAGTGCTCATTGCAGATCTCCAGATGCCTTGGCCTTCTCCAGTATCCCAGTATCTGTAGTATCCAGGGGCCTGCGTCCCAGAGGACACACTCCACTTCTAGGAGTCATTCCTTAGTGGTACCTGGGTCTCTGCCCACCATGCAGTTCACTTTCCTCCTCTTTCATTGCATAGCCCACACTCTAGGGAACCTTCCCTTACTGTGATGGGATTAAAGAGGGTTACCATCTGACCTTAATTCTTTTATCACTGTTTGCTTTATCAAATTATGGGAGATTGTTATAAAGCTTCCACATTCTATCATTACATGTATTTTGAAGGGTCACCATTCAATCTGTGACCCCTGACTTCAAGTCCAGACTGTTACTTGCCAGCTGTGTGTGTGTGACTCTGGTTGTGTTATCTAACTTCTAAGTCGGCTTCCTCACAAGTACAGGAACTAGAACTGGCTTGTAGCTGATCCTCCAGCAAGTATTTGGAGACTGTAAATCACAAGGGAAGAGACTGCCCTGCAGAGCGACTGGTGGATTCAAAGCACCAGAGAAACACTCTTTAGACTTAACAGTGAAATTCCCTACAGACTACACTACCGGAGCTCCTTTTGTATAATTCCAGATAGGAATAGGAAAACCTGCCTTCAGGAAGGAAGAGTAAGGGCTGAAAAAATGAGGAAATAGATACTGTAAAACCTTGGGAACCTTTGGAAGGCAGAAGCCTGTCTGAAGGAAAATGCAAATATTCAACAAGTGATAGAAAATTGTTAAGACTGCACCCTGTCAGAGATGGAGAAAATTGGAAAATGTAGACAACGAGGAGGTCTTGTCTAGCTCTGCACACAGCACATCAGGTTCCCACTGGACAGTTTCCATACAAATGATTCTCCATATTACATTTCCCATGGTATGTTGGCATCCTCTTGTTTGTTCCATTTCTAGTGTCTAGTTTTCTGGTCATCTTATTTCTGCTTTAGAATAATTGTTGACTTTTTGGTCCTCTGCTTTTTTCAGGCCATTAAACCATACTCTTTTTACGTGTTGCGTTGGGTATGTTTGCTTCAAGAAAATTCTGTCAACAATTTAATTCCTTGGTCTTCACAGTTTTTTGATGTTACTTTGTTGGACTGGGAAGCACAAGCAGATGTTTCTAAATGCAAATGCACAGAAAGAGGAACTGTCATTAAAACTAATAAAATTTAATAATAAAAAAAAAAAAAGAAAGAGGAACTGGTGGCAATTCCCCTTCCCAAACCCTGCTTCTCTTCATCCAATTTTCCTCCCACAAAACCACCACTGTCACCAGTTTGTGCAGTTTCTCGGGCCCTTGGTTTTGTTGTTTTAAACACAAACAGTAGCAAATCACTAATCGTTCTTCTCTTACCTTTTTTCTCTTTATCCCTCTTTCTTGATGTTCATTATGTATCTAAGGCACCCTTCATCCTTCCATTTTCATGGTACTCTGTTGCATTGCTGGGACAGTTTAATAGCTTATTACCTGTAGACATGTTCATTGTTTTCTATATTATACATTTACAGATATTGAGACATGAATTAAAGAACTGTTGTTTTTCAGCTATACTTGTTTTTGTCAATTAATAACTGCATGGCCCTCTAGGCCTCTTGCTAAGTAGTACTTTAATTCTAGTTACTCCATGTGCATTTTAAATGAGCGCATGATCAAGTTTTTCTTTCATATATTTGAATTAACAACCTTCTGCAGACAATCCAAATGTACACCATTTTACTTTCTAAGGGAAAGTGTGCCAGTCACTATTTTATAACAAGAATTTCTTTAGCCCCTGATAAGGACCTGGTGGGGAACTCTGGTGGCGTAGTCTATAGCAAGTTGTACCAGGTTCAAATCCATCAGCAACTGGCAGAAATATGGGCAATTTCCTCCTATTCTAGTTTCCTTGAAAGCCTGACGGAGGGTCACTATAAGTCAGAAGGGACCAGATAACAGTGAGTGTTTTTGTTTTTGGTATTTTGGTTTTTTTTTTTATTGTGTGAGTGTACCGTCAAATCGGATCTGACTGGTACAGGAGGAGATTGTCCCTCCTTCCCCGGCAGAGCATCTGGTGGATTCGAACCTTGTGCCTTTTGGATTGTAGTTGCAGCTCCTTGCCACTAACAGTGAGGTTTGGGGCTCTATAAAATCAGCCCCTGAAAACCTGACGCCTGTGGAGCACATTTCCGTCTATGGAGCACGGTTCTACTCAGACTGCCAGCATGGCTTGAGATACAGTTGTGAACACAACTTCTGTCAATGTGGGAAACGTGTGTAGGCAGTGAGAAAACCACATGCTGGTGTGTTGTGTGCTGTGGAGTCAGCACCAACCTAGAGCTGACCCTTCAGCGGGTTTTCTGAGGCAGTAAATCACATGGGAGGAGATTGCCCGCCCCACACTCATGGAGCAGCTGGCAGGTTCAAACTGCATGCCTTTGGGATTCAAACTGGGCCACTAGAGCTCCTGTGAAAATGACATAGTGTATAAATTAATAGTTCACAATATATTAAAAGTGAAAGAGCTGTGGGCAGGAAATAGAGCAGATCTAGGATGAGGGGTTGTTGAGCAGGTAACATGTAAGCAGAGGTTTGAAGGAGGTGAGGGGTGAGCTGTTTAGATTTCCAGGGAAGAGTTTGGTAGAGGGAACTGCTAGTGCAAAGGCTGTAAAGAGCAACATTAGGCAGGTATGCCTGTTACTGAGAGGGAAAAGAAAGGGTTGGAGAAGCTAGGGCTTTATAGGCTATTTCTAAAATGGCATTAAATCTGGGTCTGATGTTCATGCCTGAGACCAACTGTCCTTCTGTGACCACTGGCCTCCTGAAGGGAACCACCTCTTCTTTCTGCACTGTCTAGTCACAGCATCCTATACCCTGTTGTCATTTTTGGTGGCCAGCGCTTTTGGCTAAGGTCATCTTTTCCTTCAAGGTGTAGAGCATACATCTCAGCTATGTTTTTTGATGGAACCCTGACCCATCAGCAGGGGGCGCAGTCTATGCAGCTCCATCATTTGGTCATTCACTCACTCACTACATGGCATCAGAACTGACTCATAAATTCTTCAGTGAGTTTTTGGAGGCTGTAAATGGCCTGGAAGGAGATTGCCCATCTTTCACAGAGCTGCTGTGGATTCAGATCACCAGGGATGTGCCACCTTTGGGTTGACAGTGCAGCTCTCTATGGACTACATCACCAGCACTCCCTTTTGGTCAATAGACTTGAGCTGCTAGTTTTTGATGTGACCTCTCACCCCTGCGAATTAAGTTAGAGAATTCTGATTCCTAACAACCCAGTAGGACGGAGTGCATCTGCTTGATAGTGTTTCCAAGACTGTAACTCTTTATAGAAACAGGCTGTCTCATCATCCTCCCTAACCCACAGCCTCACTGGAGGTCGTTTTGGAAAATTTAAACCAAAAACAGACCAAACCCACTCCCATTGAGTCTGTTCCGACTCAAGCACCCTCTCTCCACTGGAAAGACCGCCCATTAGGTTTCTGAGAAAGATATGATAGCCTGCTGATGAGAAGCTGCACTGCCAACCCGAAGTCACATTGTTCAGAGCCATCACCTGCTCCGTGGGAGAAACATGAACAGTTTCTTCCTGCGAGATTTAGTGCCTCTGAAAACCCACTGGAGGGTCAGCTATGAGGGAGTTCCCCCAGACAGCACACGACAACATGATCAGGTTTCTGAGGTTATAAATCTTTTTTTTTCTATAATTATATTTTATTAATTTTCATAAACATTTACAGAGATTTTGGGCTTCCACTCATTCATTGTTGCACTATTC
>NW_006399767.1:15603433-15621555 GCF_000299155.1 Elephantulus edwardii | reverse complement strand
GGGTTCCAGTTTCTCCACAACCTCGCCAGCATTTGTTGCTTGCTGTTCTGTTAAATTTTGCTATTTTGACTGGGGTGAAATGATATCTCATAGTTGTTTTTGAGGTTATAAATCTTAATGGGAGCAAACTGCCTCATCTTTTTCTTATGGAGTAACTACTGTGTTCGAACTGCTGACATTGTGGTGAGCAGCCTGACACCTAACCCACAGTGCCACCAGAGTTCCTTTTGGAGAACACTACCAACCCAAAGGCACGTGGTTCAAATTCACCAGCTGTTCTGCAGAAGAAAGATGAGCAGTCTCTTCCCAAGTGATTTACTTCCTCGGAAAACCTGCTGGAGGGTCAGCTATGAGTCAGTACCAACTCTATGGTATTCAGCAACAATCTAAATAAGGAAAAGATGCTCAGATTTCTAGAACTAGTTTTTGGGTAAAAATATATACAGCCAAAGATAAATCATTTCAACAGTTTCTTTGGGTATAATTCAGTGACGTTGATTACACTCTTCAAGCTGTTCAACTATTTTACAATCTTTCTCGCCACCATCATCTTAAACTCACCCGACTTTCTATCCATCTTTTTAGGTTGTCGATTTTGTCTCATATAGTAATTTGTTTAAAAAGTACAATGCTCGTGCTCGCTTCGGCAGCGCATATACTAAAATTGGAACGATACAGAGATTAGCATGGCCCCTGCGCAAGGATGACACGCAAATTCGTGAAGCGTTCCATATTTTCGACCCTGAAATGAACCAGTCTGTAACGAAGGCTAACTCCTAACTCCTTTCACCTACAAATTTTGTCTTTGGATACAAAGCTAAGTGGATAGGCCTTACGGAGGGACTGTTTAAAAAGAGGCAGGGAGAAGAAAAGGGAAAAAAAAAAGTACAATGCTCAAGGCAGACATACTTTACTAATTAATTTAAAGCCTTTTTTTAGGCCATAGCAGTTTTAAAAATGTCACCATAATACTTGTCCCATTTCTGTACTCAGAACCAAAAATCAAGTTCACAGTGATCACTTCAGACACACAGCACTGCCCCACCCCCACCACAGTAGGTCATGCATCGTAACAGAAGGAGATGGCCTTGTCTTTCTGGGATTAGAGAGCGGGTTCAGACTGCCAGCCTTTCAGTTAGCCGCCCAGCAGTTAACTGAATATCCCACCAGGGCTCATTACACATAATTAAGGTGGTTTTGTTGGTGTTTTCTTTAAAATTTAATTGGTATAATACTGAATACATGTGAACTTTATAAGTGTTTCCAAAATCATGTTTTCATAAAAAAAAAAAAATAAAAATTGAATAGTAATGTAAGGGAGCTCTGGTGGCCTAGTGACAAGTAGCTTCACTACAATCACAGAGGCACAGGGTTCAAATCCACCAGACGCTCTGCTGGAGAAGGAGGGATAATCTCCTCCTGTACCAGTCAGATCTGATTTGATGGTACACACACACAAAATAATAATTTTAAAAAAAAATTTAAAAAATTGAATAGTAAAATATTTTTTTCTCTTTAATGATTGCCTCATATTACATTTCATTATTCTTCTGAATGTTTGTTATTTTTTTATTATATAATGTCACTTTTATGGCCTTATACATAAATTTATCTGAAAGTGATTATTTCACATACGCTCATAAGTAGGATTCATGTCTCCAACAGCGTGAATTTTTTAACTCATGATTAAGGGATTTAGTAAGATGATTTGACAAGTTATAACTCAGGTTGGCAACAGGATATGATTTCTGTCAGGACACCTTCTGAAGCATGCTCACAGACTCTTCAGTTGATAACCTTCAGTGGCTGTAGGCCATGTTTCAAAGTTCTTAGTCTTTCCAGTTATAATGTCTCTCCTCAGGTACTCCAGCAAGCTTGAGCGAAGGTCCCTGGCTCCGGCTCTCTGGGGCAGCCGTCTCGGGCCAGCTCTGTCTCACATTGGGCCTGTAGTTCTCCACTGCAGCCGCTGCTGCTTTCTTACAGGTGTAAGTCTGACTGACACGGGAACCTCTGGCCCCAAGCACATGCACTGCATTCACTGTTCTCGTCTTTCTTGCTGGTTGTTGAAACTCAGATTTCTGCTACTAAAGCTGAATTTCTTCAATTTAAACCTAGCAGAATGGCAAAACTGGATAGACTGTTTGCATGTTCCTGTCCAGCCATTTGGTGAGGTCAAGGTCAGTAACCTAGGAAAGCAGACCCCACACACCACACCTATCCTAAAATGGCTAAATCCAAAGAAACAACCCCAATAATCCAGTCATATCCCCCTCTGCCTCAGCCCCTGCACAAATGAAAAGAAGGATGGATTTCCCTTTGTTCCTTCTTATATTCTTTGTATTCCATAATGCTGGCACATAGTATGTGCTCAGGAAATCTGTGTTGACTGCCCAAATATTAGTGAAATGCTTCTCAAAAAAGTCTATTTCCGGGACACATCCAACGTCGAGATGTTGATGCCCAAGAAGAACCGGATTGCCATATATGAACTCCTTTTTAAGGAGGGGGTGATGGTGGCCAAGAAGGATGTCCACATGCCAAAGCACCCTGAACTGGCAGATAAAAATGTACCCGACCTTCATGTCATGAAGGCCATGCAGAGTCTCACGTCACGAGGTTATGTGAAGGAACAGTTCCCCTGGAGACATTTCTACTGGTACCTTACCAACGAGGGTATCCAATATCTACGTGATTACCTTCATCTGTGTCCTGAAATTGTTCCTGCCACCTTGCGCCGCAGCCGTCCTGAGACTGGCAGGCCACGACCGAAAGGTCTGGAAGGTGAACGACCTGCAAGATTGACTCGAGGGGAGGCTGACAGAGACACATACAGACGGAGTGCAGTGCCTCCTGGTGCCAACAAGAAAGCCAAGGCTGGGGCTGGGTCAGCAACTGAATTCCAGTTTAGAGGCAGATTTGGTCGTGGACATGGTCAGCCACCTCAGTAAAGTTGGAGGGAATTGTTTTGTGTTGAATAAACATGTAGCCAGAAAAAAAAAAGTATTTCCTGCCAGCATTGTATAAGAATATTCTCTTCCCGTGTTTGGGAGTAAATGTGGACCTTTCAAAATGGTTGTGGTTAATCTGTTTTGAGGGACACCTTGGGGGGGGGTAATTGATGACATTTTACCACTCCCTGTGAAATCATCCCTTCCCCCCCTTCTTTTCTCTCTCGTTCATGACTTCCTTTTTTCTCTCTTCCTACCCCCTTTCTTTTCTCCCTTTCTTCATATTTGAGCTGTGGACCAGTTACTATACAACAGGACCAGATATATTGTCCCATTTGAATAGATACCCATAAAGGACCTGGAGTTACCCAAGATCACAAGGATAATAACTAACAGAGTCATGAACAACCAAATCATTGACATTGTTTTTCAGTCCAGCCCTAGAAAACAGGGGAAAAGAACCTGTCTAGAACACATCGGAGACCTAGCCATAATTTGGTTTTAAAAATAATCAAGTTAAAGTGCAACAGTGAATGAATGGAAATCCAGTCTCTCTCTAAATTTTCATTAAAAATTAATAATAATAAAATAACCTAGTTAAAAAGACAGATCCACTCAAGCCAAATCTCTGGATGTAGGCCAAACTCAACTCCTTGCCAGAGTCAGCATCCACTCATAGCTGACCCTTCACTGGGTTTTCAGAAAATAGAAATCACTCAGGAGGAGATTGCCCATCTTTCACCTGTAGAGCAGCTAGTGGATTCAAACCATCTGCCTTTGTATTAGCACCACATCTCTTTACCCACTAGGTTACCAGAATTCCATGGGTGTGAGCAAGCTTCCTGCTGTGCATGGCCCACTGTCTGGAGTCACTGATTGGAGCCTTACTCAAACACTTGTTAGGAGACCTGCAAGCTTAGTTTTGTCTTGGTGGGACCCCTCAGGACTAAAGATTTTTCTGGCCTCTGCTCCAGTATGATTGTTGGGACGATGTTGCAAGTACCAGCAATTTGGGAGGAAATTTGTTGTGTTTATATATTGTCTTTGCTCCAGGTCTTGCCCTGTGCAAATGTCCTGACCCTTTAGCTTTCTGTTCTGTGAAGTACTGAGGGTCATTTCTCTTTTCCTTTATTATCCTGTAGAGCTGGGCTTCTGTCCTCCTAAGACATACCCTTAACCCTCCCAGGTCTCAATTCCTCCTGTTGTCTCTGCCCTGTGAAGAGGTTCTCCAGACTCCACTGTGTCAAGGCTGTCAGTCTTACCTTCTATTTGCCAGCCACTGCCTAGTCTTTGTTCTTCTGTGCAGAGATGAGCACATTGGAAAGACATTGTCCCTGGGCTTCTCATTTCTTAGTGAAAAATATGCTACTAGTAAGTCTTATTTTGGGCATCTGAACTCTTTCCTTATTCTGTTCGTATTTTGTTTTGTTTTGGCTTTCACTCAGGATGATTCTGGAGCCGAAAAGGAGAATGCATCTGTCCTGCAGCAGAACCAGTCTTTGTCAGGAAGTCGGAATGGGGAGGAGAACATCATTGATAACCCCTATCTGCGGCCTGTGAAGAAACCCAAGATCCGCAGGAAGAAGTGAGTTGGAGGCGAGGGCCCAGAGAGGCTTTTCTGGCCAACTGAGGTAGTCCTCTCTGCTCCTTGACAGAAACAAGGGGTTCCCCAGTGGGTTCACACCCTGGAGAAGTTTTGTCCCTCTTCCTTTCCTTGCAGGCTTCCATATATTCCTTAAAACTTGAGTGCCCTGCAGCCCAGGGACCAAACCTCACAGCCCAGGAATGGTTCCCCTAGAAGCAGATGGAGCCCCCTCTAGGCAGTCTCCATGGATTCCTCTTCTTTCTAGGTCCCTCTCATGAGCTGAGAAGGAAGCCTGGCTTACACAGGGATGTGGACACTACCTTCCTGAGCGAATTAAAGGCACTTGAGGGAAGAAAAAATGGTGGCGGCCTCGTGGCTGAGCTGAGGCTGCTGGGATGTGACTGGGCCTGATTTTAATAGCAAGCTTTACATTAGGGTGGCCTCTTGTCACTGGATGTTTGGGTTGAGGAATTTAAGAGATAATAATGAAGCTTCTTCATCAACCAGGCAATAATGTGGGCAGCTGGTGACTTCTTTTTTTACCATGGGATTTGAGGCCTAGAAGATAAGGAAGGATTCCTACAAGAAAAGGAAGGATTCTTTGCCTGCTTTGCTTACTCCTCAAAAAACAACCCAGTTTCTACTACAGCACATCTGGACACCTTTCAGTGACTCACAAGCCATTTGTAATAGGACTTTATCATCCCAGAACCTCATTCTTCCTTGCTTCGTCACCTGGAATCCCCAGTGCTGTGTTGAACTGAGGGAAGTGACTTTACCTTCAGTGAGGAGAGTCCAGAGCTGGGGTTAGGTATGCTAATGTGGAGGAAAATGACACACAGGTCGCACAGATCCTTATCAGCACGTGACGAAGGTGCCTGCACGCGCACACACCAGGCAGCAAGCTCCCCTGAGAGACTTGTCACATGATTGTCTCTCCTTGGAATGGGCTTGGGAGCTACCAACTTCTGGCCCCTCCTGGGAAAAGAGGTTTTCTTCAATAGGAGTCTGGAGCTGTGGATAGATTGCAGGCCATTACTTGGTAGAAGAGCCCGATTTTAAATTAGAGGATACAGATTATGCAGGGTAGCAGAGAGGTAGACTTGGCCTTGTATTCTAAAAGCTGAGCAGCCTGACTGGGCTCCTGGAAGACTGGTGCAGACAGCCTCACCTTCTGGGGGAGCTGGGCTTTCCTTCCAGAAGCAGGTCTGCAAACCTCGGCCTCCTGGAGAGAGATGGCATTCTGGATGTTCTATAAATCAGAAAGCAGGATTTAAGGAAAAACTCTTAGTAACCTGGTTGGTACATTCTGACTGGTCTGAGAAGGAAGAAATTGTGAAATCAAGAAAGGAAAATACCAGCCACACCTGGACATTTAACACAAAAACAAAGATATTCACTAGGCTGCATCCTATTGAGAATTTGGTAACATCCTTCTGCTTGGTGTCAGGGTTCATCTCTCAGTTTTCCCCCATGTTCAGAAATGGAGAATTTTGGTGACTGGACAGCAGGAGCTGGGCTCCTCTGGCCTTGCTGCTCCCTCAGACGGTTCCTCCCTTTTGCGCTGCTTGTTGATCTGAAGAAGGGATGCTGGTGACGGAATCGTATTCCCCAACTCTGGACCAAATACATGTTTGTGGTGACCCAAAACTCTTCTCCTGAAAACATTTATTCTGGAACAGCCCTGTGTACATTGTGCTGGGCCTGTGCTGACCCCTGGGGTTTGTGCCTCGGTTCTTGACCTGAAGAGTTTAAATATAATTCTAGGTTTGAGCCATGGCAGACTCCGGGCCAGACTTTTCCCAGCTTGCTGTTCTCCACGCTCTCAGAAGCCATCATCCCAGCCAACATTCCTGTATCTCCTCATGTGTTCAGCACTAGCCTGAGTCGAATGCTGGCATGCTAAATGAGAAAGTGGGCTCTGGCTTTGGAAAAGTGTGCGGCTCTGTCATTGAGATGACAGAGGTGGTACTGCTGTAATTCCGTTCCAGGGAAGAGAGTCTGGGAAATCATTTGACAGCTTAAAATAATGACCCTCCTATAGTGTAAAAATGGCATACTTCTGTATATTTATAAATTTCTATTTTTTTATAACTATAGGGAATTTTTTTGGACTGAAAAAAGTACACAGATTAAAAATGTGATTGTAAGCACATAATAAAAGCTTTGTAAATAAAACAGTTATGAGCTTCAAACTTAACTTTGTATTCATAAGTTGTAGTGATGATCAAATCTGTGGACTGCCCTCCTATGGAACCCCTGTAAAACTTGTTATTTTGGAAATTATCATACATAGCTGAGAGGAAAGACTATAAACCAGCATATATCCATCACTCTGCTCCAGTAGTTACCAGCATTTTTTCAGTTCTAGGACACTGTTTCCCCCTGTTATTTTCTTCCCCTGACCTGGAGGTTGGTGGGTTTTTTGTTTGATTCTGGAGTATTTTTAATAGCAAATTTTGGTTTTGATAATTCAGTTGATAAATACGTCCGTATGTATTTGACTTAATAAACTTTTGAGGTAATTACAGTTGAAAGAAAAAAAATGTACCAGGACCTGCCACATATTCGCCCATCCCTTCATGGCTACACATCCTCCGCCCCTCCCTTCGTGGCCACACATCCTTCTCCCTTCCCTTTGTGGCCACACATCCTTTGCCCATCCCTTCGTGGCCATACATCCTTCGCCCATCCTTTTGTGGTAGCACTGAACTTAGCTGTATTGCACTTTCAAAACCAAAGAAGTAGCATCCACTAACCCTATTCTGAGTCCACCTGCATTCATGAAAAGAGCCCTGGTGGCACAGTGATTAAGCACTCAGCTGCTCTGTAGGTGTGGAAACCACCTGGGCAGTTCTATTCCATCCTGTCAAGTCTCTGTGAATTAGACTTTGACTTCACAGCAGCAGGACTGATGGGACATGCACTCATTTGTGTGCGTGTATGTGTGTGTAGTTTTATGCAGTATGTCACATGTAGATTTGTGTTTACTACTACCACAAGATAAATAATTCTATCAGCCCAGTGCTGGCTCTATAACCACAGTAGATAGAGAGTTATGCTGCCAACTGAAAGGTGCACAGTTTGAATCTACAAGCAGCTCCTCTGAGAAAAAGCTGGGTAATCTCCCATGTATTTTATAGCCTCTGAAAACCCATTGAAGGGTTAGTTATGAGTTGGTCCCAATTCTTCAGTCCATAACAACAATTAGCAGTTTATGAGTGATTCACTTTTTCCATAACCTCACTAATATTTGATGTTAGTTTTTTTGTTTTGTTTCAGTCATTCTGGTAGATACGTAGTAATAATCTCTGTGGTGATTGCATTTCCCTAAAGGGAGCTTTGGTGGCATAGTGGCAAGAAGCTGCGCTGTAATCCTGAAGGCTAACGGTTCAAATTCACCAGCTGCTCTGCGGGAGAAGAATGAACAGTCTCCTCCCTTGTGATTAACTGCCTCTGAAACCCACTGGAGGGTCAGCTGTGGGTTGATTGCAACACCATGGCAAACAACAGCAATGGCTAGTACAATGTTGTATATAGTTGTGTGTGACAGAACTTTGTGTCTTTCTCTGGTTAAATATTCATGTCTTTTACCAATTTTCTAATTGTTTTTAAAGAAAAATTTATTCTAAACATAAGAACTGTTGGTTATGAGGTTTACAAATAATACAGCCACTCTGCAGCTCAACCTCTTCACAGGGTTTTGGTTTTGCGATTTGAGTAAAAGTTTACAGATACAATTGGTTTTCCATTCAGACACATATTGTCACATGAATTACAACACTCGCACTATAACCACACTCCCTCCTGTTCCCTGTGAGTCTCATTTCCATTAGCCCAACCCCATTCTGCCTTGTAAGCTTTGACGTTGGAACCAGCTCATAGCTGACCCTCCAGCGGATTTTCAGAGGCAGTAAATCACACAGAAGATTATTCCTCTTCCTCCTGAAGCTGGTATATTCAAATTCCTCACCTTTTAGTTAACAGTACAAATCCTTTCCACTAATTGACTAGATCAAATACTACCCTTTTGATTCCACAGATTTTTTTAAATTTAATTTTATTATGGGGTGTGTGTGTGTGTGTGTGTGTGTGTGTGTACCATCAAATCGGATCTGACTGGTATTGGAGGAGATTGTCCCTCCTTCTCCAGCAGAGCGTCTGGTGGATTTGAACCGTGCTCCTCTGGGATGGATGGCAGTGCAGTTTCTTGCCACTAGACCACCAGAGCTCCCTAATTCCACAGATTTTTTTACAGAGCAGGTTTTTAATTTTTATGAAGTCTGGTTTGGTGAGGTGTTCTTGGTTTTTTCCTTTTTTGGATTATGCATTTTAGTGTCAAGTCTCAAAACTTTTTTGGTCCTGGAAACTTAGCTTCCCCCCCCCCCAAATGTTTATGCTTTCATATTTTGCACTTGAATCTGATCTGTTTTGAGCTAATTTTTGTGTAAGGTGTGAGTTTGTGTATAGTGTGTAGTTTGAGCCTGTGGACATGGAGTTGCCCTAACACCATTTCTTAAAAAGGCTGTCCCTTCCTACAATGAACCATTTTTACACTTCTGTCACGAATGAGTTGGGCATAATTTGTGTAGGTTTGATAGACATTTTTAAAATTTTTTAAAAATTGTATTATTTTTCCTTATGTTTACTATCAAATCAGATCTGACTGATACAGGAGGAGATTGTCTCTCCTTCTCCAGCAGAGCATCTGGTGGATTCGAACCGCATATCTCTGGGATTGCAGTGCAGCTTCCTGCCATTAGGCCACCAGAGCTCACCTGATAGGCATTTTTTTATACTGTCATTTTTTAAAATTTATTGTTGCACATTTTCTCTCCCCCACCAGCCTGCTCCACGATTCACCTCTTGTTACATTGATAGGCATTTTTATGTAACCACCATGTCATTACAGCACCACTTAATTTCCTTTTTTTTCCTGGTTGTGTACCGTCGAATCAGATCAAACTGGCACCGAAGATTACCCTTCCTTCTCCAGTGGAGCATCTGATGGATTCAAACCATGTGCCTTTTGGATTGCAGCACAGCTTCTTGCCTCTAGGCCACCAGAGCTTCCTCTTAACAGTTTCTTGGGATGCATTCATTTGTCCTGCTATCAAGTGTGTTTGACTCGTACCAGTCCTGTAGGACAGAGTGGAAGGAACTGTCTCATAGGGTTTCCAAGATCACTCTCGATGGGCACAGACTGCCCCAACTCCCAGGAGTGACTAGTGAGTTTACCTCTGATCTTTAAGTTAGCTGAGTGTAACCACTGCACCACCAAGGCAGTCCATACCCAGTCCATAGTCACATAGCCAGTTCTCTTAAAGGTTTCTATTATTTGGTCTGCTTGATGGTTTTAACAGTTGGCTTGTTTGAAGCATGATAAAACCCAACACACACACACACACACACACACGCACACACACTTGGTTTCCATGTCTTTGAAGTCTTAATTATCTCCTGGTATTCTTTAGCGTAAGGAAAAGTCGGCAGGCTCCTGATTTTTTTTTTTAAATTTATTATTAATTTCCATGAAAATGTACAGAGACTTTGGATTTCCATTCATTCACTGTTGCACTTTTCTCCCCTCCCAGTCCTCCCCCATAGTACACTACCCTCTTGGAAAAGTAAAAGAAAAATTCTTTCATTGTTTTACAATCCTTCCCCCAGGTCCACTCCACCATGTAGCCTTCGCTCTGGACTCCTGTCATGACAAAAATACCTAATCACATATCCCTTTTAAACAGTTTTCTCCCTCATCTATTTCAATGTAGTATACATTATTTAACCCATCTTTCTCAGTCTCCCCCCAACCCGAGGTCAGTCCTGTTTTACAACAGTGGCACCATGCAGTATTTGTCTTTTTGTGACTGAGTTCACTCAGCACAATGTCTTCCAGGGTCACGCATTTTGAATAAAATTGCATGAGTTCCTTGTTTTTCAGTGCAGCATAGTATTCCATTGTGTGAATATATCACAGCTTCTCTATCCATTCATTTGTTGAGAGGTACTTAGATTGTTTCCAACTCCTTGCTATTGTGAACAAAGCCGCGATAAACATGGGTGTGCATATATCTGCTTTAGTGGCAGTTATGGTCTCTTTGGGGTACATTCCCAGTAGTGGAATTGCTGGGTCGAATGTTATCTCTATATGCAATTTTTTGAGAAAGCGCCATACTTCCTTCCACAGTGGTTGTCCATTTTACACTTCCACCAACAGTGAATAAGGGTTCCAGTTTCTCCACAACCTCGCCAGCATTTTTTGCTTGCTGTTCTGTGAAATTTTGCTGTTCTGATGGGTGAGAAGATATCTCATAGTTGTTTTGATTTGCATCTCTCTTAGAGCTAGGGATTTTGAACATTTCTTCATGTGCTTGTTAGCCATCTGTCTCTGTGTTTCTGACTTTGAGGTGATTAATGTTAACTCTGAGGGAACACTGGTGGCCTAGAGGGTAAAGTGTTGTCGCGCTGCCCCCTCAGAGGCATGCAGTTCAGATCCGTCAGTTGCTCTGTAGGAGAAAGGTAGACAGTCTCCTGTGTGAATTACTGCCTCTGAAAACCCACTGGAGGGCCAGCTCTGAGTCAGTTCTGACACGATAGCATGTAACAACAACAAATGATACTCAGAAGAGTTGTTGTGAGGAACCAGCAATAAATGGTCTGGTATAAAGTCAAGAATTAAGTGAGTTCTAGGGCTTTTTCGGAATCTTGTGTTTGCATTTTTGGCCCTGTATCTGAGCAGCTGTGAGCTTGAGCAAGTTACTTCCAAACCAGTTTTTGTTACGAAAGACCAACCCAGTTTGTGATCAAGTGGATTCAGGCTCATTCCAACCCCTTTATTTGCCGTAGCAAAACTGTAGCCCAGAGGGCTGTTTTTTAAAAAGTAGATTGCTGGAAGCCTCTCCCCCATAGTTGCTTTCAAAGAACTTCGGAGATGTAACATCCTAATAAATCTGTCTTAATATTTATCTTTAAAAAATGTAGATGGCCAGGCCTTTCTTCCCAGGCACCTCTGAGTGGACTCAAACCCTGGACCTTTCAATTAGCATCTGAACCTCTTGTGCTGACTGTACCTTCTTCGCAGATGTTCCTTTGGCTTTTATGACACAGCCATCCTTTCCTTGTTACTTTTCTTCTTCTGGTCTTCCCCTTTTTCTACATATTCCCCCTCCATCCACCCTACTGAATGATCTTATAACAGTCGTCTTATCCAAGATGGTATATTTGTTACTGTACTTCTAGCTGCTCCCTCCCTGGGATTCCCAGCAGCCAGACAGTCTGTATGTAATCCTTCACCAGACCCTGCCCTTCCCTTGCCAGTCTGATCCTGCCTCACAGCCAAGCTCATCTTCCTACGTCTCTCAGCCGTTTCCTCCCCTGTGGTAGAAGTTGCTGACCCTGCTACTTTCCAAGGCCAAACAGCTCAACCTGGCCTCTGCCATTTCAATGGGAGGGTGGTTTGTTTTTTATTACTCTATTTTTTTTTTCTTTATTCAACAAGTGTGGTTCTGGTACCTTCTGAATGTGCCAGGCACTGTGCCAGCCTCTAAAGATAACAGTGCTGAACCAGAGAGACAGATGATGAGTCCTGTCCCGTGGAAATTAATTTTAATGGGAAGTTGTTGTTATGTGCTGTTGAGTCGTTTGCGGCTCATAGCGACCCTACTGGGAAGATATACAAATAAAACCAGCAGAATCATCATGACTTGTGGAGAAGTCCTAAGAAGGGACATACAGCTTTATGCCTTGAACAAAGACGACTTTTCATTACCGCTATATCTCATGTCTTGGGTTTTGTCCCTGCAGAAAGAAAAAAAAAATCAAACCTGCTGCCACTGAGTCTATTCCAACTCAATGCTGACTTGTGACCACAGAGTAGAACTGCTCCACAGGGTTTTCTCGATTATAATCTTTATGCAAGTAGATTGCCAGGTCTTTCTTTGACAGCATGGCTGAAGTAGTAGACTCCATCTCTAATCTTTAGGTCCACACGATTTATGCTACCCAGGAACCTTCTCCTGCCCCCTACCCCCCATCACCTCCTAAAACCTCCTTCCTTCCTTCCAGCCTCTCTCCAAACTACACTGATCTGTTCTCTTCCCCATTCACTCATTGGGCAAATACGGACTGAGCTTCTGTAGATAAACATTTGATTCAGATGTTGGGTTAGGGCAGAAAGTGTAACAAGGTCCCTTCTCAGAGCACATTTTCTCGAGAAAGACAACTCTCAAACAACAGACATAAAATGTCAGATTGTAGCTTTGCCTGCATTTATTGCCAAACCAGCAGCTCCAGGAAGCTGAGTTACAGAGTACTTAAGTGGGGTGTTCACAGTGACTTGGTACACCAAGTAGAAAAGATGTATATATAAATATAGCAGGTTACATATATGTAAATAATGTGTCTTTTTATTAACCATTAATAACTATCACTTCCCATGCAGTTTATTCTTTGGTTCATTTGCATGACTTTTAAGGCAGTACTATTTAGCACTTTGATATGAAAATTTTGCTTATGTTTTGCTAAAAGTCAGATTGTGAATTATGGTCCTGGAAAGAAAGTGAAAGCACACTGAAGCTAGTAATTGGAGAAACCATGACTAAAGGTGAGGGCCAGGTGCCAAGGAACCACAGTAGCCAGTAAGAGGGAAGAGGAGGGAGCAGTCACTTGAACCTACAGAGAGCGTGTGTGACTGGTCCTTGTGCTGAGAGCCGTGAGCTTCAGGTAGTAGCTGTGACCCTGCAAAGGAGGGAAGGGAATAACTAATGCCCTCACTGTCCTCTCTCCCTTCCTCATTCAAGTATCCCCTGTTCTCAGCCCCCTGGGGAATGAAGCAGGTTAAAGAGGGAGAGTGGATCTGGGTAGCAGGTGAAAGGAGCGATTGTTTCAGAAGGAGTGAGGTGCCCAAGAGCTTGTTATTGCCAACGAAACAGTGCCATCTTAGAGCAGGACCCCAAGTGCACTGAGCAACTGACTATGTAGATGGAGAAGCACCCAGGAGAGGGGCCTGCAAATACACAAGCTCCAAGGCAGGAGTGTGTCTGTCCATCTACAGCAAGCTGCCTGGGAGTCGAGGGGTGTGGGGGCCAGGCTGTGCAAAGTCTCCTGGATCTGGGATGCTGATCTGAGTGACATGGGTAGCAGAAGTTGCCTTAGCCTGCTTCTGGGTGGAAAATAGACGGCAGAAAGTATGAGACTCTTGTTTAAACTTAGTTCTGCGTAGGTTGGAATTTGACAAAAATGATTCCAACGCGGGGGGGGGCCGGGGGAGACAGCCAGCTACCCGGAAACAGAAGAAACGTTAGTCTTGGCCCACAGAGGCCCAGCCAGTTCTTGATCAAGATTGAGATTGACTGCTGGCTGTTGGTGGAGCCTGGTTTCAAGGGACTAGGGAGGAAACAGGAATGCAGAAAGCACTTCCTTTTGTGTGGGATTTAGTAGCCAAGGAGACCAAACCAACACATAATAACTGCCATGATATCACACACCAGGAAAGAACTGTCTAGGGAACACAGGACTGACACTGAAGGGCTCCAGTCTGTGCCAGATAGGAATGGGGTGGGTTAGAAGTGCAGCTTCCAGGAAGAGGCGAGTGAGGGGAGGGGAGGGTCAGAGATGGCCTGGGGGTGTAGGTTGTTGAATGTTATCCAGTCATACTGACTTACAACAACAGACTGAAACTCTGCTTTGGGCCTGTACCTTCCTCACAAATAGTGCCATGTTCGAGCCCATTGTTGAAGCCACTGTGTCAGCTCATGTCATTGAGGGCTTTTATTTCAGTGACCCTCTGTCAGGTATGATGTCCACTATTAGCTGGTTCTTCCTGATAGCAGTGCAGGGTTTGACCACTCTTCTCAGAAGCATCCTGGCTGCATTCCTCCTGACAGCTCATAGGATAATCACTGTTCTTAATGCCACCATAATTCAACAGCATCAATTCTACCTGACCTTTCTTTGTTCTGATACGTGAGCCAGTTACTATTTGAGTAGAGTTGATGCCAACCCATAGGACCTGGGTGGCAGAGTAGAATTGTGCTTCCAAGGGGCTTCAGTGATTGTTTTTTCCAGAAGTGGATGTGCCTCTGTGTGGACTTGACCCTCCAATGTTTTGGTTAGGAGCTGAGTGTATGTACCACTTGAGTTCTTAGAAGTTCCAGAATAGGTGAGATGAGGCATTAACTGACCCAGCAGGAGACGACTGAGCCCCTGGAGGGGAGGTTGTCTTCCCTGTACCTCAACTGTCCCAGTCAAGCCCCTCAGACTCCTCTGGTGGCCTCTAAGGCTAGTGTTGACATAGGTAGCCTTCTTTCATGTAAAACTGGAGAAGTTCCTTCAGTGGTCTTGGCCTCTGGGTGTGTGTTCCCCAGAACTTTCCCCTGAACTTGGCAACCTGTGTTTGGAACTTATCTGCAGACTCACCCGGCGTGTCCTGGGAAGGGGAGGGTTTGAACGAGTGTCCCCCACACCTTTCATAGACTCATCCTCCCCATGAGGGTTACCTGGGGTCCAAGACTGGGCAAGTGTCTGCCACACACACCATTAACGACATGAATTACAGATGATCATGTAAAAACAAACAAAAAACCCCAGCTGCTCTCAAGTTGATTCTGACCCATGTGACCTTTTGGAAGCAGCTCAGTAGACTTTTTTTTTTTAAATTAATTTCAATGAACATTTACAGAGATTTTGGATTTCCAATATAGCTCAGTAGACTTTTGAGGTGGGTTCGAACTGTCAACAGTTTGGCTAGTATTCAAGTGCTTAATTGATTGTGCTACTCAGTGACTCCTGGATGGTCATTCGAGGCTTCTGTTTTATTTATTTTTAAAGAAATTATTTCTTGGTGAAAGTACACAGCAAACTGGTTCCCATTTAATAAGCTCTGGTAGCTTGTTTTTACATGCGATTAGTTGCCTGTGACCCATGGTGACCCTATGTACAGCAGCTCTGAATCCTGGCCTGTCCTGAGCCAGTCTCACTAATTCTCACACACCAACCCTCATTGCTCCAGTTACTGTGTCAATCCATTTCACCTGAGGTCTTTCTCTTCTGCACAGTCCCTCCACCCTTCTGAGCAGGATGTCTTTCTCCAAGGATTGGTCTCTCCTGGCCACATGCCCAAAATGTGTGCGAAGAAGCTTCAAAATTCTAGCCTTCAAGGAGAAACTTGATTTCACCCTCTCCAAGACAAACCTGTTTGTTTTCTTGGCAGTCTATGGTATGTTCAAGATTCTTCTCCAGCACCACAACTTGAAGACATAGATTCTTCTTCTATCATCCTTAGTCATTATCCAGCTCTCTGATGCATAGCAAGTAATTGTGAAGACTGTGGCCTGGATCAGGTGCATCTTAGTCTCTAGACTGACATTGTGCTTTTCAGCACTCTGGAGAGGTCCTTGACTGTAGATTTTCCCAATGTAATTCATCTTTTCTCTTGGCCAGGAAATTAAAAGGCATATTTGTTGTTAGGGACCTCTCCAAAGTACGATGAGCAATGGTGTCTCTCTGGAGACTAAGGTGTGTCTTTGCAATCACTTGTTATGCATCAGAGAGTTGGACAATGACCAAGGAGGCTAGAAGGAGAATTGATGCCTTTGAGCTGTGGTGCTAGAGAAGAGTATTGAAGGTACCGTAGACTGCTAGGAAAACAAACAGATTCATCCTGGGAAGGGTTAAACCGGGTGGCTCCGTGGAGGCAAGGATTCTGAGGCTCTGTCTAACATACTTTGGACATGTTGTAAGGAGAGACCGGTCCTTGGAGAAGGACATCATGCTTGGGAGGGTGGAGGGATAGCGCAGGAGAGAAAGGCCCTCTATGAGGTGGATTGATTCAGTGACTGGGATAATTGGGATGGGAGTGTCAGAGACAGTGCGATTGGCACAGGACAGAGCAGAGTTTAGGGCTGTTGTACATAGGGTCGCTATGAGTCACAAGCGACTAGATGGCACATAAGAACAACAATTCATCTTTTGATTTCCTGACTGCTGGTGTTAAAGAGTGTTGATTGTGGAGCCGAGCAAACTCTAAATGTTAACAATTACAGCTGGGAGATAAGTGTAAGAAGTTGGGCTGCCAACCCAAAGCCATGCGGTTCAAAAGAAAGAAGGATGGGCAATCTCCTCCCATGTGGTTTACTGCCCAACTGACTGCCTCTGAACATAGATTTATTGTTCAGTGACTTTGGTTACTCAGTGTGTCAACATTATCATTATTTCTCAATGTGTCAACATTTTCATTATTTCCATAATGGCTGTTCCCGTTTATCCAGCTTCCCTGCTACTTGTGCATGTGTGGCAGGCATCCCCATCCCCCTTCTCACCTTTGCCTTTGGGTAAATGTTGACCATCAGAGGTTTTCCAATAGAAGGGCTCAGCTCTTGAAAGGCTCAAGAGTCTTGTGAGTTGAACCATTTTGATAATTTGCCATAGTGTAAGTTTTGGGTCTCCAAATCCATTTCTTTTGGACTTTAATGTTTATGCATTTATTTGTCAACTTCCCCTCAACCACTGATAATGGATTCTTCTATTTTGTTCAGGCTTCTACTGAAGCAACTTTTAAATTCTCTGAATGCAAACTGACTGTGCTCAAATGGGAGTGGAAGACAGCAGGGCGGAGGACAAAGTTTTGCCACAGACACTATCACCCCTGAAAACAAGCTGAAGGTATTTTCCCTCCTCTTGAAGTTTGACATTTACTCTGATCTTTGTTTTATTATTGGCTTGCCTTTTCCTTCTTTCTTAAAAAGTTGTTTTATTTGTTTTTTGCATAGATAGTACATGCACACAGTATAAAATGGAAAAGACGGAAGATTTAAATAAGTTATTTAAAAGCACCACCCCCCTTTCCTGTTCTTCAGCCTCCCAAGTCCCCTTTCTGGACACTATAGTGTGTCATTATCATCTCATATATTTTTCCAGAAACATTCTATGTGTAACGTGCAAAGGCACGTGCAAAGGCTGCTTATATTATCTATCTATCTATCTATCTATCTATCTATCTATCTATCTATACACAGTCTTCTTATATAGTAGTAGATAACAACATAAATAATCCATGTTGGTGTTTTGGTCCCCCCCACCCCCTTCTAGTTTATTTGGTCGCAGTTCTATGTTAATAATAAAGACCTTCTTCATTCTGTTGTATGGCTACATAGTGTTCCACTGTATGGCTCGACCTTGACTTACTGAACCAGTTCCACTTACTGTATAATAAGTTATTCAACTTAACAGTAGTGAGAAGTAGCTTCCAGCTTTCTGCTTCTACAATTAATGCTGATATAATGCACAGCTTTGCACATGTCACTTCATTGTGCCTGTTGAATGTGAAGAGATATTACCTAGTTCTTCTAAGAAGAGGTACCAACTTAAACTCCTGCCTGAAGGTCTGTTTCCTTATATTCTTGCCACCTCAGTGTCTAAAAACTTGAACTTTAGATCTTCCCAAGCCACCGTAGGCTTTTGACATGGAGACATTGGGAAGTCCACTGCAATAGGATGTGCAGTCCTTAAAAAGGTTGAAATATTTGGCAATACAAAAAAAAAAAAACCAAAAACAAAAAAACACCCACCAAAACCCCAAAAAACCAACT
>NW_006399767.1:15599799-15603333 GCF_000299155.1 Elephantulus edwardii | reverse complement strand
GTGTGTTCAGTTGTGCATAGGGTTTTCAGAGGCCTGTTATTTCAGAAGTGGGTGACCAATCCTTCTTCCTAGTCTGTCTTAATCTGAATGTTCCGATTTAGAGGAGTATCTGACAGACAAGCGATTTGTGGAGCAGTGAAAGATAAATCCCTCATTGTTGTATTCAGCTCATTTCACTTAGAAATGTGTCAATGGCAGCGTGAAGTGCCTATTTTTCATCAACATAAATAATATGGTGATAAACATCCATGTCAACAAATTTTCATTTGTATCATTGCTTATTTATTTCCTTAAAAGAGATACCTAAAAGTGAATAAAGCAGAGCCAATAATTGATTGATTGATTGTTGTTGTTGTTATGTGCCTTCTAGTTGCCTGCTACTCATAGCGACCCTATGCACAACAGCCCCAAACTCTGCTTTATCCTGAGCCAATCTTATTGTCTCCAACACACCTTGCCCCATTACACCAGTCACTGAATCAATGTACCTCATCAAGGGTCTTCCTCTTCTGTACTGTCCCTTCACCCTCCCAACTATGACATCTCTATCCAAGGACTGATCCCTCCTTGCAACATGTCCAAAGTATGTCAGATGAAGTTTCAGGATCCTTGCCTCCTAGGAGCAGCTTGTCTAAACCCTCTCCAGAACGAACTTGTTTGTTCCCCTGCAGTCCATGATATATTCAGTACTCTTCCCCAGCATCACAGCTCAAAGGCATCAACTCTCCTTCTATCATATTTGGTCATTTTCTAGCATTCTGATGCATAGCAAATGATTGCAAAGACCATGGCAGGGATCAGGTGCACCTTAGTCTCCAGACTGGCATTGTTGCTTTTCAGTACTTTGAAGAGGTGTCTGACAGTAGACTTCCCCAATGCAATTCATCTTTTGATTTCCTGGCATCTGGTACCAAGAGTGTTGATTGTAGAGCCATGCAAACTGAAGCTGTTTAACAATCTCAACCTTTTCACCATCCATTATGATGCTGTCATTTGGCGCAGTGGTGAGAATCTTTGTTTTCTTGCTGTTGAGCTTCAATCCATATTGAAGGCCATGGTCCTTGATCTTCTGCAGCAAGTGCTTCAGGTCTTCTTCAGTTTCAGCAAGTAGGGTTGTTTCATCTGCATAAGGCAGATTGTTATGAGTCTTCTTCCTCCAATCCTGATGCTACACTTCTCCTCATAAAGCCCAGGCTCCCAGATAATCTGTTCCACTTATAGATTGAAAAGACACGGAAACAGGACACATCCCTGGCATATATCCTTCCCAGTTTGGAACCATGCAGTGTTTCCTTGCTCTGTTCTGACAACTGCCTCTGATACAAGTATAGATACATATTGCTTAATAAAAAAGTAGTAGGCATTTAGACCTACACCCTCTGTGGCATGTACATTCTTAATATTATTTTCTGAGGGCACTAATTTGAAAATATAGATGAGGAATACTGCTAATCTTCCTGTTTATTTAGAAACATCCAAACAATAAAAAAAGAGAAAATTTTACAATGTCTTTGGGGAAGTAGGAAAGAATGATTGCTCAAGGAAAGAAAGTTGATAAAGAAGTAGACCAGTAATCACAGGGGTAATCCTAGAACCAAATATTCAGATAACAGGGTGACTTAACTTCTCTATCAATTTCTAAATCTATATTGGGAAATTTCTACTGTCCCTTCCATAGATATTTTCTATAATTATGTAGGAGTGTATTTGTACCTAGACATTACTTGTACTTATGCTTGTATTTGTATCTAGATATTAACCTGAATTTGTGATAATGATTTCAGAAATCAAGTCCAACTCAGCACCTTACACCTTCCAAAGCAATGTGAAATACAGCTATACGAGGGTCGTCAAAAGTCAGTGCATCCTGAATGACATCCTTACTCAAAGTTTAATTCGAGACCCAACTGGTCCATACCTCAAGGCGACTGCATTGCAAAACCTGGAATATGCAGGTGAATGGCCAGCTCTGTTCTTTCCCCTCCTTGTCTTTCTTTACTTCTTACTATTTCTATTTTAAAAGAATAAGCCTCTCTAGATTCCTGGCTTTGTACAAATCTAGAATAGGAGAAGCCTATAAGCCCTGATAAAAATTCCTAGTCAAGGACATATTTTTAGCAAAATCTAGAAGATCTACAAAAGAAAAGTTTCTTGTCTTTATTTTTTATTTTTTTTTCCAAGTATCACCTTATTTATCAAAAATACTTTATTTCCACTGCTTAGCTGATGAGGAACAGTGATTTAGAAGGTTAAGAAACTTATCCAAGGTCACAAAACCCCCAAAAGATGCAGCTGGACTCCAAGGTTTCCTCTCTCCCAACCATGCCTAACCACTCCCTCTGAAAGCTGTAGGTCAAAGTGGGCTCAGGATGGCCTGGGGTGGGGGCAATACTGCCCATGCCCAGCCCTAAAGGGATGTTGCTTTCTTCTGGGAGCAAAGTAAGGTTGTTTTACGACCCCTCAGATCCCAATGTGGAACCTTTGATACCAGTTTCTGAAATGTCTTTCAGAGTAGAAGTGCCCAATTGAGTTTCCCAAACTGTAAATTTTTATGGATGCTAACTGCTTCATCTTTCTCCCACACAGCAGGTGGGGGGTTCAGATCACTGACATTTTGATGAGCAGCCAAAATGCCTTTTTCTGTACACATGAAGCAAATACATGCATACACCTTTCCCCACTCTTCTGCTTTTTAGTAAATAGCTGTCTACCATATACACTCTTCTGGTCTGTTTTCCTCACTTAATCTCTTGGAGTTCATTTCATACCGATACATAAAGAGCTTCCTGCTTTGTTCCTATGATGATTTATTTTCAGTTCTCAATTTAGAGAAATTTAGAACATTTCCAGTGAGCAATGCTGTAATGATGTTACGTGGCTCATATTATCTGGAGGTAAATTCTTAGAAGTGGAATTCCTAGTCCTCGTGTAGAATTTTGTTAGCTGTTGCCAAATGCCGGAGGGCTTGTGCCAATTTAATCTCCTACCAAGAAAGGAAGAACCTCTCTCTATGCCCTTGTCAATGCAGTGGTGATAAATTTTTAAAAAATATTTTATTTATTCATTTTTACACTTTTTCTCCCCTTTTAATCCCCTCCCCAGCCCACTCTGCAATGCATATCTTATTCCAGATTGTTTCCATACATATAATGCATAATCATTTTCCCCTTCATCTGTTATAATGCAGTGTTATCTATCCACTCTTTCCCCATTCCAGCCCCCTCATGTCTGTCCTATTTTATAACAGCAGTGCTATGCAGTATTTATCCTTTTTTGTGGCTGAGATATTTTACTTAGCATAATGTTCTCAAGGCTCCCTTATGTTGTATAATGTTTTACTATTTCATTGCTTTTCAAGGTTATGTAGTATTCCATTATGTGGACTAGTTTTTTTATCCATAGTTTTCCTATCCATTCATTTATTGATGGGCACTTGGGTTGCTTCCATCTCTTTGCAAATGTGAATAATACAGCAGTACCATGAGTGTGCATACATCTGTTTGAGTTGTGGCTCTGGTTTCATTAAGGATGTTC
>NW_006399767.1:15593169-15598369 GCF_000299155.1 Elephantulus edwardii | reverse complement strand
CTCTCACCAGTGGCTATGGATGAAGTCACAGGCGATTTTCAGCCAGTGCCCGTGAACATTTCTTCATGTGTTAGTTTGTCATCTCAATATCTTCTTTGGTGAAGTGGTTATTTATATCCTGTGCCTATTTTGTGATTGGGTTGTTTTCTTTTTTTCTTGTTGAGGTGCTGGACAGTTCTATACATTTTAGATCTAAGTCCCTTATCAAGATATGTCATCGCCAAACATTTTTTTCTCTGCTGGAGAAGTTTTTTGATGTGCATAGGGATTTGATTTTTAGAAGGTCCCAGTTGTCTATTTTAATTCTCTCCTGGTTGTAGGTTTTTTGATCAAACTTTTACTCTTTTGCCATTCTGAGAAATGGGGGGGGCGGGAATGGTATTTCAGGGGCAACTTTAGTTTGCATTTGTTATTATATTGGACGTGATTTCTGCCTGATGTGACTTTAAAATACCATACCACAGTCTGGCAAAGGGACAAGCCAAGATGCAGCCCAGCACAGCTTCCTCCACCACCTGTGGGTGCTGTGGGACAGTGGAAGACCTTTCAACTTGAGAATTGTTCCCAGATGCACACACAGGTATGTGAAATGAACTTCTCCATCTAAAACTACACTGGCAGATTGAGAAACAAGCCGGCTACATCACTACAGCTTGTCCTCTTCCTGTTTTCATTATCACTGCTCAATGCCAGAAGGTGCCCATTCGTTGCCCACCTACCTGTGCCATAAAGTCCATTCCAGCTTGACTGTGTAGAACAGTATAGAACAGCCCATTGTTTCCAAAACTAGAAATCTCCATGGTCAGTCTCCTCGTTCTCCTTCAAAACAGCTAGTGAGCTCTGAGCTCTGGGCTAACAGCACAAAGATCTTAACCACAGTGTCACCAGGGCTATTTTCTATGACAACACTCCATTGAAAATCTGAACAGAATGAGCGAAATGGTTTTCCTTTCTGTCTAACAACATTTTTGGGGCCAGATACATTCTCAAGAATTATTAAACTTGATCCTACGCTCCTAAGTAGTCCTCAAGGTCATCCGCCTCCAGGAAAGCAAAGGTCCAAAAATTGACACACATGGTTACTAGGGGTAGCTAGGGAGAGAGAGGGGAGTAAATATCAATGGGGGGGGCAGATATTTAAGCACATTTAAAGAGCTTTGATAGCATAGTCCACAGGAAATTGCACTCACTGCCCAAAAGATGGGTAATCTCATCACATAGGATCTATAGTCTCCTAAAACCTGATGGATACACAAGGAGAGGATAAAATTGATGAATGGGGCCTTCTAAAGAGTAAATGCCTGTGCACATCAAAACCTTTTCCCAATAGAGTGAAAAGAAAACCCATAGACTGGGAGCAAACATTTGGCAATACCATCATAGATATGGGTCTCATATCAGAAGTTTACAGAATCCTGCAGGGCTTCCAGAAGAAAACTACTGATAACCCAATTACAAAATGGGCAAAAGACATGGAAAGGTTTTTTTACAGTGGAAGACATTTGGATCGTCAACAGACACATGAAGAAATGTTCAAAATCACAAGCAGTAAGAGAGATGCAAATCAAAACCACATGAGATACCATCTCACCCCAGTAGCAATGGCAAAATTTAACAGCACAGCAAGTAATAATGTTGGTGAGGATGTGGAGAAATAAGAACTCTTATATGTTGTTGGTGGGATTGTAAAATGGTATGACCACTCTGGAAGGCAGTTTGGCATTTCCTCAAAACACTGAACGTACTGGTGTATGTGCTTGGTTGAAGAGCCAGTGGGGTGAAGCTACCATCTGTGGCATTATGAATGAAAGCCTATAAGTCAGAATCCCCCGAGGAGGAATGATAAGGCAGCGCCTCCACTAGCTCTGTGCGCACAGGGACCAGAGTCTGGTGTGGTGCGCCCTTCATCCTGGGAACACTGGGAGCGCTGGAAAGGTGGCCGCCCCCTCACCAGTCACGCTCCGCACGTTCAGAGCCTGGTGCTAAACCATTCATAGACAACCTGCTTCTGGGCTGAGATTTCTTATGTAGCAGAGTAGATTCCCTCGCAGCGATCTATTGAAAGTCAGCCCTCAGCTCTGAAGAGACTGGCTGACCGTGGTCTCCACGGTTCCCCAGGGGAATGCAGGGGTCATCACTGAGCCAAAATAAAAAGAAAAAGCTGAACATAGAAAATCCATATGACACACTATTATACTGCTTGGGATAAAACCTGAGGAAATTAGAACTAAGACATAAAATAGAGGTTTGTATACCAATGTTCATAGCAGCATTATTCACAATCACATGTAAACAAACCAAATGTCCAACCACAATCAAATGGATAGAGAAATTATGGTATGTTCATAGGATGGAATGAATACTATGCAGCACGCAGGAGTAATTTCAAAAATTACTACATAAATAAGACTGGAAAGCATTATGCTGAGTGAACTAACTCAGTCTAATAAGGACAAATACTGCATGTTGTTATGTGCCATCGAATCACCTGCAACTCATAGCTCCGCTGTGTACAAGAGCCTTAAACCCTGCTCTATCCTGTGTCAACCTCACTATCTCCAACACACTCACCCCGATTACCCCAATCACTGAATCAATCCACCTCATAGAAGGTCTTCCTCTCCTACGCTATCCCTCCAGCCTCCCAAGCATGACGTCTTTCTCCAAGGACTGGTCCCTCCTTGCCACATGTCCAAGTATGTCAGATGAAGCTTCAGAATCCTTGCCTCCAAGGAGCAGCCTGGTTTCACCCTCTGTAGGACGAACCTGTTTGTTTTTTTAGCAGTCCATGGTATCTTCAATACTCTTTTTAAAAAAAATTTATTTTATTTCATTATTTTTTGTGTGTGTACTGTCAAATCAGATCTGACTGGTACAGGAGGAGATTGTTCCTCCTTCAGCTTAGCATCTGGTGGATTTGAACTGCGTACCTCTGAGATTGCAATACTCTTCTCCAACACCACGGCTCAAAGACATCAATTCTCCTTCTATCCTTCCTAGAGATTGTCCATCCTGTAGCAGGCACAACTTAGTCTCCAGAGTGACATTATTGCTCTTCAGTACTTTGGAGAGGTCTCTAACAGCAGACTTTCCCATCGCAATGCGTCTTTTAATTTCCTGTCTGCTGGTGCCAAGAGTGTTGACTGTGGAGCCAAGCAAACTAAAGCTGTTTACAATCTCAATCTCTTCACCATTCATCCTGATGCTGCCAATTGGCACAGTGGTGAGAATTTTTTTTTTAGTGGTGAGAATTTTTGTTTTCATGACATTGAATCTCAATCCATATTGAAGGCTGCAGTCCTTGACCGTCTGCAGCAAGTGCATGAGGTCCTCCTTAGTTTCAGCAAGCAGGGTTGTGTCCTCTGCATAATGCAGACTGTTGATGAATCTTCCTCCAATTCTGATGCCACACTTCTCATACAGCCGAGCCTCCTAGATAATCTGTTCTGCATATAGGTTGAAAAGGTATAGAGAACAGAGCAAAGAAACACTGCATGGTTCAAAATTGGTGAGGGTGTACGCCAGGGATATGTCCTGACACCTGCTTCCTGGTCCAAGTATAGGTTTCGCATTAGAACAATCAAGTGTTCTGGGATTCCCATTCTTCTCAGAGTCAGCCACAGTTTGTTGTGATCCACACAGTGAAATGCCTTTGCGTAATCCATGAAACACAGATAGACATTCCTCTGGTACTCTCTGTTTTCAGCCAAGATCCATCTAACATTAGCCACAAAATGCCTAATACCATGACCTCTTCTAACCCCAGCCTGCACTTCTGACAGTTCTCTGTTGATGTGCTGTTCCAGTCATTTTTGGACAATCTTCAGCAGAATCTTGCTTGCATGTGATATCAATTATATTGTTCGATAATTTCCACACTGTCGGATCACCTTTCTTTGGGATGGGAACAAATACAGATCTCTTTCAATCAGTAGACCAAGTGATTGTCCTCCAGTTTTCTGGACACAATTTGGTGAGCACATCTAGGGCAGCATCTGTTAGTTAAATTACATCAACTGGTATATCATCAATTCCTGGGGCCTTATTTTTTGCCAATTCCTTCAAAGCAGCTTGAACTTCTTCTTTTATCACCATGGGCTCTTGCTCATGTTTTTTTCATAAAATTCTTCTGTGTCTGCCAATTTCTTTCAGTACAGTGACACTGTATATTCTTTCCATTTTTTTATTATTTTTTTATTATTTGTGTGTGTGTGTGTGTGTGTACCGTCAAATCAGATCTGACTGGTACAGGAGGAGATTGTCCCTCCTTCCCCAGCAGAGCATCTGGTGGATTCGAACCGTTCACCTCTGGGATTGTAGTTGCAGCTCCTTGCCACTAGGCCACCAGAGCTCTCCACTCTTTCCATTTTTAATACTTCCTGGATCATTTAATATTCTGTCCAAAGCATCCTTAAGTATCCAAACTTGAGGTTTAAATTTGTTCTTCATTTCCTTGAGCTTAAGAAATGCTGAGCAAATTCTGCACTTTTGATTTTCTGACTCCAGCTCCTTGCACATTTCATTGTAATATTTTACTGTTTTCCTGCATTGCCCTTTGAAGTCTTCTGTTCAGCTCTTTAATATCTTGAATTCTTCCCTCTGCTTTTGCTTCTCGGTGCTAAAGTGCAAAATTCAGTCCCTTCTGACTTCCATTTTGGTCTTTTCTTCCTCCTCCGTCTTTGTAATGACCTTTTGCACTCTTCCTGGATGATACTCTTGATATCCTCCCATAGGCTCATCTGGTCTTTGCTCATTAGTGTTCAAGGCCTCAAATCTGTTCCTGAGATGGTTTTGAAATTCAAGTGGGATAGACTCAAGGTCATATTTTGGTTCCTGTGAATATAATTTTCCTTAGCTTCAGCTTGAACTTGCATTTGAGTAGTTGGTGGTTCCGCAATCAGCACCTGGCCTAGTTTTCACAGCCGATATTGAGCTTCTCCAGCTGTTCTTTTCCACAGCTGTAATCAATCTGCTGCCTGTGTATACCATCAGGCAAAATCCATGTGTATAACCTGCGTTTATTTTTTTTATAAAATGTATTTGCAATTAATAATTCGTTGATTGTGCAAAACTCAATCATTCTGTCTCCAGCTTCATTTCTGTCACCAAGTCCATGTTTTCTAACTTCTGATCCTTCTTCTCTGTTCCCAATTTTTGCATTTCAGTCACCCATTATTATTAATGCATCTTGATTGCATAT
>NW_006399767.1:15529003-15591189 GCF_000299155.1 Elephantulus edwardii | reverse complement strand
CTTTTCAATTTCTTCTTTTGTAATGGGTCTGTTGAGATGTTCAATTTCGGTTTGTGTCAGTTTAGGTAGATTGTGTGTTTCTAGATATTTGTCCAAGAAATGACTTTTTTAACTATGAAAGAAACCCCATTTTTATTCACCTTTTCATGTCCAGAATAATAGATCATATAATTTTCCAACTCACAATGCCCCATGGCAGTCCATCTCATCTCACCAATACCTAGTATGTGAATATTTATGCACTTCATTTCTTCCTTAACAATATCTAATTTTTCTACATTCATGGTTCTCACATTCCATGTTCCAATCACTAGTGACTGCTTACAACTGTTCCTCTTCCTTTGTATTTCCATACCTGAAAGCTCCACCTCAGTTGCCCTGTTAGTCTACATGTGTTCTGTTGTACATAGGGTTTTCAGAGGCCTGCTATTTTGGAAGTGGATGAACAATCCTTCTTCCTAGTCTGTCTTAGTCTGAATGCTCAGATTTAGAAAAGTATCTGACAGACAAGCATTTTATGGATAAAAGCAGATAAAAGATATTTCCCCAATTGTGGAATTAACAATTATTTTCAGTGTTGTCCCCACCCTTGACACAAGTATCTTGACCCAGTTATTTTCCTGCTCCACTATCCACCAGCATTCCCTTCCACTCCCACCCACTCCCTTCAAGACCTATCTTCCATTGTCCAGCCCTTGATCTGGTAGCTTATATCTCAAGCTTTATGGGCTTCTGTGATTCCAAACACTTCAGCTGCTGACATTTCTTATGCTGTTTCTTTAGTGTTTCTTAAGAATAGATGGATAACTAATAAAATGTATATGGGCATCCAAGGAGGGAAGGAGTGGGAGCAAAAGAGTGAGTGAGGATGAGTAGGGAGGAAATCATAGGGTTGCACGATTTGGTGAGTGAAGGGAGTGGGTAAAGGAAATGGGAAAGATCCAGCAGGGATCTGAAAAGATGGGGTAATAGTGGGCATAGTTCCATGTGGATTAAGTTTATAAAACATATGGGAATGATTGTATGAAACACAATGTGAATGAAGGAAAATATGAAACACAATGTATATGAATCTGTATGCAAACCAATAGAAAATAAAAATTTAAAACTTGTGAGTTAAGGCCTATGCAGCAGCAGTGAGTTTTGAGTTTTGCTCTGCTCTCATCCATCCATCCCTGGTCCAGGACCCTGTTCCTACAAGTTTGTCAGTGGTAGTGAGGCCTGGAAAGGTAGAGAGGATCCGTGACATAGAGTAATACCCCCCAAAAGATGGACTGGCATGGTGACCGCAGTAATGGGCTCAAATGTGTCAGTGATGGTAAGGATGGCACAGGATAGGACAGGATTCACATCTCTTGTTCATAGGGTCACTATGAGTCCTACTTGACAGCATCTAACAATGGGAGAGCTGGGTCATATCCTGATCACTCATGTGCAGCCCTTTGGCAGGTTGTTCAGTGAATCCCAGGGTTGTGGACTCCGCCCTGAAGGAGGAGCCTGGTGCCAAAGACTAGACCTGCCTGGACCCTGTGGTGTGTTTAGTTTCTGTTCCTCCTCTCAGGAGGCTTCAGTACAAGCCTGAGGGCACCATGTACAGCTCAGGACACTTATGGATCAGTGGCTTCACTAGAGTTGGTGTCACCCTATAAATATAACTCATGGTGTTAACTCTTCTGTCTATATTTGACCTCCTCCACCTCATACAAAACGTTTATTATCACTTTCAGTCATGGAGTAATATGTAAAAAAAATAGTTGTAAATTATTTGTAGTATTTCTTTTTCACAAATAATAATTTTAATTTTCATTATTAAAAGTCTGAATTTTAAACAGATTCTTAAACTGGTGGTTCATAGCCATCAGCTCGTTCAATTTTAGCACCTGTCTTATCTCCAGTAGCTTTTCCAGGGCTTCCACCTTCACCATGAAGCTCCATGAGTTTGACCAACTCAGACTTGGGCTTCTTCAACATTTTTACTTTGCTAACAGATACACCATGGAGAGATAAATAGACAGGCAAGCCTTTTCTGTGTCCTTCTCAATGCTGTCTGGTATCAATTTGTTGACCACCTCTTTCAAGTCATTTATCTGCACCTCTCGGGTCATGATTTCCGTCATTTTCTTCCGGATTTGGTGGACCTGTTGGTGCTGAGCATAAGATGTCTTCTGAATCTGATTGTTGTGTTTTTGGTTTTTTGGTGTATTTTTTTAATGGACATTCCTCTTTTTTTATTTTGCACTTTGAACATTTGTTTAACAATGTTTACCATTCATAAAGATCTATAGTAGTAGCTTCAGGCCTTTTGTTCATAGGGTTGCTATGAGTCGTGCTCTACTCGAAGGCAATCAACAACAACAACAACAACAACAACAAAGGCCTACCAGTTTTGGATTCTTTTTTTTAAATCTTATTATTTTGCATACGTGTACTGTTAAATCAGATCTGACTCGTACAGGAGGAGATTATCCTTCCTTTTCCAGTAGAGCATCTGGTGGATTTGATAGTTTTGGATTCTTATTATCTATCTTTTTATTTTTAAAACTTTCTACTAGTTTATTTAAAAAATTCCAAGAAATTGAAATTGGGGTTTTTTTTATTGTAAAACCAACACAGAACAGACAAAGCAAATAACCATCTGTAGTCTTGACATCAACATGAGCTTGTCCATCATTTTTTGACACATTTTTGTCACGAGTAAGGCAGTTTTTGCCTTGAACATCCTTAGTAATTAGCTTGAGTTTTCTAAACGCAGCCCCATCGTTTTGCAGATCAGCAAGACTCACTTCACAAACATGACCCTTGAGTCCATCAGATGTAATTTTGGTTCCTTCAGTCTTTGTGACTAGTGTCTTCCCAAAATTTCTTGTATTGAACATAGCTGGTGCCTTTACATCATACCAGTCCTTCTTAGAAAATGGATCAACCACTTTTTTTCTTAGTTCCTTTTTTGCCACCTTTTGTAAGGCACTTGTTCTGCCGACCGCCATAGTGGTGCACAGAGAGCCAAAAAGCACTTGTAGTATTTCTTATGTGAGCTTTGTTGTTATTGTTATGGGCTTTTGAGTTGGAACCAGCTCATCGCTGACCCTCCAGGGGGTTTTTAGAGGCTAAAAATCACATGGGAGGAAACGGCCCATCTTTCTTCTTCAGAGCCACTAGTGAACTTTGGGTTGGCAACACAACTCCTTAGCAGTAGGCCACCTGTGCTCCCTATTATATGATGACTGAAAACAAAATTAAGGAGCCCTGATAGCACAGTGGTTGAGTCCTGAATTGCTAAAGAAAAGGTTGGCGGGTTGAATACATCGGCCACTCCACGGGAGAGAGGGTTCAGTCTGTGTCTGTAAAGACAATAGCCTTCGAATCCTAGGGTCTTTCTGACTCTTTGCATCATTAGGAATTGTAGTCAACTTGACCGCAATGAGTTTGGTTCATTGTAACAACAAAACTGTTTTGTAAAACCTTTCTACATTAAATTACAACTTTGTTAGTAACTGAGCAGAAGTAATTTCATTTTTCTCCTTCTTTCCCTTTCATTACTACTTAGTTCTCAAAAAGATATTGCTATAGGTTCATAAATACAAATAACCACAATATGGTCGCTAAAGCACCAGAAAATGTTATGAAATCAATAACTAAAAATACCAGCTTGACTGAAAACACCCTATGCTTATACCACAGATAAATCCACATGACTCAGAGGGAGGGAGGAAATGTCCAACAATGAATGAAGGAAAGTCCAACTTTCCTGGAAACTTCTGTTAAAATCACAATAAAATGGTAGAAAAAACCCCAACCCACAACAAAACCCCACGTAATTCAGTGTGATTGTAATTATTAGTGACGGCTCTGAGCAGAGCTCATTAGAAGGCGCACTTCAAGGTAAAGTAGCATAGAGCTTTGGCCTTGTTGACATAATACATGTGTACTGCGGTTGCAAATAATTTTTATTGTTGTGACTAACTGCAGGGATATTTTTATAGTTCCTCTTTCATTTATCTAAACTCACTGCTCCTTAAGAGTCCTGCTTTTCAAGATATTGTTGTTAATTTAATCCCATAGAGAGAGCTCTTAAAAGACCATAATGCAGGGAGCTCTGCTGGAGAAGGAGGGGCAATCTTCTCCTGTACTAGTCAGATCTGGTTTGATGGTACATGCACACACACACACACACACACACACACACACATACACACAAAAAAAAAAAAAAAACAAAAAACCGCAAGCCCCATAATGCCCAAAGCAGATTTTTTTCCACTAGTTAAACTAAACTAGTAGAAAACTTCAGTGAGTGGAAGGAGGGAGCAGGGTGGTGGAAAGTGTACATGAATGAAGCATAATTTGATTTGGTTTTTTTTTTTTTAAAGAAAACGTCAAAAGTTATTTCTGGTTAAGTCTAAAAGATTATCCAAGGATCCATTGATCCATTGTTCCAGGGATCCATTGTTGTAAAATGAGTGTGATCAGCATGAGGGACGCCAAGTTGGATCCCCACAAACTATACAAGAGGGGACAGTCCCCATCAGCAACACTCACAGCACAAAACCCATTTCCACGAGGTCTGACCAGCCCCCGCACTCCCACACCTGCTTCTCAGCAATGGCCCTCTCTCCACTCTCCCAGGGTGCTCACTGTTCCAGCCAGATCTGAGAATCTATTGCAATGGCCACTCAGAACTCACAGCATCATTCTCACAGTTATGGGGCCTGTTAGGGTAGTTTACAGGATACAGTTCCTCAGCCAGAACAGCGAATCAAGTAGGCTCGCAGGGCCTTTGCCCTTCTGTCTCATGGCTTTAAGTCAGCGCTTCAAAGCTCTTGTTGTTATTGTTATGTGCCATTGCATTGCCTGCAACTCACTGTGAACCTATGTACAACAGCTTTGAAGGCTGCCCTATCCTAAGCCAGTCTCACTGACACACCTAATCCCATTACCCTAGTCACTGTATCAATCCATCTCATCCAGAGTCTTCTTCTCCTGTGCAGTCTGTTCCTCCACCCTTCTGAGCATGGTGTCCTCCAAGGACTGAACCCTCCTGGCCACATGCCCAAATTTTGTGAGATAGAGCTTCAAACTCCTTACCTCCAAGAAGAAACTTGGTTTCACCCTCTCTAGTACAGATCTCTTTGTTCTCCTGGTGTCCATGGCATGTGCAAGACTCTTCTCCAACACCACAACTCAAAAGCATCAAAGCTCTTAGTCCTGCCAGTTATGGTGTCTCCTTCCCAGTCCTCCAGCAAACCTGGACGAGGGCCCCTATCAGCCCCAGATTAGCTTTGCCTCGTGTCCGTCTCTGGTTTTCCTCTGCTGTTGCTGCTGCTGTTCTTGTCTAGGTCCCACTCTGATTGGTGCAGGAATCTCCGCCCTTGAAGGACTTGAACTGCATTCTCTGTTTTTTCTTTCTTTCTGGTATGGAGATTTCCATTTTCTGTGGCTAACACATGCTCAATTTAAACCTGGTAGAATGGTAAAAATGACCAATCCAATCCACCTGGTTTGCATATTCTCCCCCAGCCATGTGGTGGAAATAAAAACTAATTGGTTAGAGAAGAAAAGGCATATTGCCTATAACACAGTCTACCCTCCATGGCTCCATACGGTCTATAGTACATGAGGATTTGAGATTCAATTCTACATTTCCACTTGATCAAGATTTTTCTGTAGAGTCTTGATCAAAGTGTTCAGTAATAGTCATTGTTTTTGTTTTTAGGTGCCATCAAGTCAGCTCTGACTCAAAGTGATCCTGTGTAATGCAGAACAGAACACTGCCCAAGCCTGTATGTGCGTCTTGCAGTTCTTCTGCTCTCACGTCAGAGGGGGGGCAGTTAGCCATATATCCTATTGTTGTTGCTTGCAGTCAAGTAAGAACTGACCCATAGCTGACCTTCCAGTGGGTTTTTCAGAGGCAGTAAATCACACAGGAGTCTGCCCATCCTTCTCCTGTGAAGCAGCTGGTGGATTTGAATCATGTGCCTCTGACACAACACCACTTCTTGCCACTAAGCCACCCTCCTCTTTCTATTCCTGACTCTTTTTCTTCCATTGCTCCAGGTGAATGGAGACCAAGTGTTGTGCCTCGGATGGCAACTTGCAAGCTTTTCAGACCCCCAGGCACTACATGAAGAACCAGGAGATAGAACAGAAGTAGTAAGTGCATGGTCTTTGCAATTACTTGCTGTGTTTCAGAGAGCTGGACAATGACTTGGGATGATAGAAGGAGAGTTGATGCCTTTGAGCTGTGGTGCTGGAGAAGAGTACTGAATATACTATGGACTGCTAGGAGAACAAACAGGTTCATCCTAGAGAGGGTGAGACCAGGCTACTTCTTGGAGGCAAGGATTCTGAATCTTCATCTCACATATTTTGGACATGTTGCAAGGTGGGATCAGTCCTTGGAGAAGGATGTCAGGCTTGGGAGGGTGCAGGAGAGGAAGACCCTGGGTGAGATGGATTGATTTAGTCATTGGAGTTATGGGGGTCAGTGTGTCTGAGACAATAAGATTGGCATGGGATAGAGCAGGGTTTAGGGCTGTTGTACATAGGGTCTCTATGAGTCGCAGGTGACTCAGTGGCACATAACTACATCCCATGAAACCATGACCCTAAGCCAAACCAAAGAGTTAGGTCTCATGAGGTATTTAACTGTGTATAAGCAGTCTCAGCAGCTCCTCTCATTGGGGGGATTGTGGCTGTTTTGTTACATGGTATACCAGCCACCTCCTAGCTCCCCTAAACACATGTGCAGTGTCGGGTGGGGTGGATGGTGGTTTTCTTGGTGAAGCCTGGCACACAGAGGCACAGAACTAGCCACTTGTATCACCTGGTGTCCTGGATACCTTTGTGCAACCATAACAGAGATACCACAAGTGGATGGCTTGAACAAACAAAACTGTATTTTCTCACAGTTCAGGAGGCTAGATGTCATTGCTAGGAAAACTTTGTCAGTTGTGAAGAAGGGAAGTCCTGTTTCCTTCAACATTTGTAGCCCTGATGTTCCCTGGAGACCTCCATCTATTCTGACCCTCCCTGGGGCCCAGGTCCAAAGACTCACTCCACCCCTAAGGATTATTTCTCAGTTATACTTGACTTTCTTTCCTTCCCTTTTATCTCCAAGGAGAGAAAAGATATTTAAGGGAACTCCCCTCACATCCGATCCAGGTTGTGATCAGATTAGGGAGCGTTGCGTTCCACTCTTAAGCCTCTCACAACCATCACACTATGAACTCAATTAAACTCATTGCTGCCTAATCAGAACCACCTTACAGCTGACCCTCCAGTGGGTGTTCATGAGGTTGTAAATTGTGTGAAAGATGAATGCCTGTCTGTCTCCTGAGAAGCTATGGATAGATTCAAACTGCCAGAGAGGCATCACCTTTGGGTGAGTAGCATAACTCTGTATGAACGACAGCACCAGAGCTCCCTTATCAGACTGTAGGGCCATCGCATAGCTTCCACATCATGTTCTTGTTGTTAGGTGTTGGCAACTATGACTCACTGTGACCCTACGAACAGCAGATCTGATCCTTGCCCTCTCCTCAAGACCTCTGATATGCTTGAAGCCATTGTCACAGTAACTATGTAATTCATCATGTTGAGGATTTCCTCATCTTTCTGTGACCCTCCACCTTTCCCAGCATAATGTCCATCTCCAAAGACTAGCCCTTCTTGTCAACATGTCCACAGTATATGAGACGAAGTTCCACCATCCGTGCCTCCTAGGAGCACCTTATTTGCATTTTCTCCAAAACAGATCTGTTCTTTTGGCAGTCTGAGGGATATTCAGCACTCTTCTCCAACTCCCCAACTCAAAGGCATCGATTCTTCTCTTGTCTTCCTTATTCATTGTCCAACTTCTAGATGCATAGGAAGTAATTGAAAAGACCTTTGGGGTGGTGGGGAATACAGTCTATGACACCTGGCTATGTCAGTGTAGAATAAGATTTGTTATAGATGCAGCCATAAATGTACAGTCTGAAGAGGGAAAAATTAATTAATGGGACCTTCTAAAGATGAAATCCCTGTGCATATCAAAAACTTTTCCCAACAGAGTGAAAAGAAAACCTACCAATTGGGAACAAACATTTGACAATACCATCTCAGACAAGAATCTCATAGTGAAAGTTTATAGAATACTCCTGGGCCTCTACAAGAAAAAGACTGATAACCCAATTACAAAATGGGTAAAAGACATGGAAAGAATTTTCATGGAGGAAGATATTTAAAAAGCCAACAGACACATGAAGAAATGTTCAAAATCACTAGCAATAAGAAAACTGCAAATCAAAACCACAGTGAGGCTGAGAAAAAAAAAACAAAAACAAAAAACCACAGTGAGATACCATCTCACTCCAGTAGCAGTGGCAAAGTTTAACAAGGCAGCAAGTAATAATTTTTAGAGACAGTATGGCAAGATAATAAGTCTTATACATTGTTGGTGGGATTATAAAATGGTACAGCCACTTTTGGCGCTTTCTCAAAATAGCTGAACATAGAAATTCCATATGACCCAGCTATTCCACTGCTTGGAATATACCCCAAGAAAACGAGAACTGAGTCTAAATGGAAACTTGTACATCAGTGTTCATAGCAGTGTTATGCACCATCATGAGAACATGGAAACAGCCCAGATGTCCAACCACAACCGAATGGATTGAGAAGTTGTGGTACATTCACACAATGGAATACCGTAAAGCATGCAGGAGCAATGATTTTATAAATTACTACCTAACTTGGGAGAACATTATGCTGAGTGAATGACTTCAATCCCATAAGAACAAACACTGTATAAAACCATTATTGTAGAGTGAGTATGAGAATCCAAGGTGGGGAGGGTGGAAACAGAGGGCTGAGGATGGGTGAGGAGGAGGGATGTTAATCATAGGGTCGCTCAACTTGATGTATGGGGGCTGAAGAAATGTAAAAGATCTTGTGTGAAAAACAATGTTTTCAAACTTCGTAAATAAATCAGGATAAAAAAAGGTAAAACCACAATCTGAATGAAATGGGGTTAATAAAGAGTTTCTTTGGACCTGTAAAAAAAAAATTTGTTACAGAGATTTATGGGTGGAAAACTAAAAAAGTGACTTTCTTCTTTGAGCTTTGTTACCTCAGGAAGAGGAGTCTATTGGGCAGGATGAACAAGAAGCACTGAAAGCAGTGTGTGACAAGGAAATACATTCATGATATGGTTGGAGCAGGATAAGAGGTGCCTGGTCTACAATATAACACTGGGAGCTTCCTGATTGAGGAAAAGGGGCACTTTCAGAACTCAGCCATTGGAATCAACCAGAAGCCTTGGGATTGTCTTTTAAATCACCTTGTTCCTCCTGAGCTGACTTCCAGCTAGAGATGTTGTTGTTGTTGCTCATTGCCTTCAAGTCGAGCGCTATTCATAGTGACCCTATGAACAAAATGCCTGAAGCTCCTTTACGACTATCAAATTTATCAAAGTTCATAGAGTTTCCTGAGGCATGTTGTTTACGAAGTGGATGCCACCCCTGCTTCCAAACCTGTCATAGTCCGTTATCTTTTTTATGTGCCATTGAGTCACCTGTGATGTATAGTGACCCTATGTACAGCAGCTCTGAACCCTTCCCTGTCCTGAACCAGTCTCATTAATTCTGACACACCAACTCCATTGCCTCAGTTATTGTATCAATCCATCTCATGCGGATCTTCCTCTCCTGAGCTGTCCCTCCACCCTTCCGAGCATGATGTCCTTCTCCAAGGACTGGTCTCTCTTGGCCATGTCCCCAAAGTAAGTGAGGCAGAGCTTCAAAATCCTAGCCTCCAACGAGAGACTTGGTTTCACCCTCTCCAAGACAGACCTATTTGTTTTCTTGGCTGTCCATGGTATGTTCAAGATTCTTCTCCAGCACCACAACTCGAAGTACTCTGTTACTCTGTGTTCCAGCTAGATATAGAAGAGGCAAGGATGAGCCTTCAGAGCCATCAGGGTTTCTCTGTTATCAACTCTCCCATGACAGAAAAAGAAAGAAAAATAATATCATCATTGTTTACAATTTAAAAAATTCTCATATGATTTTGGTGCTCTGGTTTTCTCACTTGTCAAAATTGAGGTGATACTTATCCTTCAAAATGGAAACTCAAATTCATTGCTGTCAAGTTGGAACTGAGTCATAGCTGAGCCTCCAGTGTGTTTTCAGAGGCTGTAAATTAATTGCGTGGGAGGAGATTGCCCATCTCTCTCCCATGGAATCCCTGGTGGGTTCGAACAGCCTGCCTTGGAGTTGGGAGCACACCTTCCTGTCCACTAGGCCACCATTCTCGAGTGTCTCTGTCCCCCTCCCCCATTCCTCCCCCTCCCTATTCCCAAATAGCCATCATCTCAGGACTCCTTCAGGAGTCTTCAGGCCAAGAGGAGTCAGGGCTTTAAATCAGATCACTTGGTTTCTCCTCAACCTCCACACAATTGGTAGTTTGTGTTGGATAATCCTTTTTGGTGGGTGTTGCTCTATGCTTTAAGGTAGTATATTAATAGCATCCCAGGTCTCTAACCACTAGATAGGCTGAGGATCCTCCCATGTATGACAACAGTGTCACCAGACATTGCCAGATGTCCCCTGGGAGGCAATATCGCTCTGGCTGAAAACTGCCTATCTGCAATAAAGTTCCAGGGCTACATATTCAGGCCCAGCTAGAGGCTGGTGGGAAAGAATTTGGGGCAACAGACATTTTCTTTCCCTCAAATCATAATTTCTCTTCACTCTTTCCTGTTTCATTTCCTTAAGGCTAGATGACAGGAATGTTCTAAAAGACAATATTGCCTGACACTTAAGAGCACCAGAGGCCCAGCTACCTCCATAGGAGTCCTGGATCTACCTCTGCCTGGCTCTGTCACGCTGAGCAAATCAGTTTGCCTTTTGGTTCGTCTTTTAAACTCAACTAAAGTACCCACCTCCTGGAGTCACTGGAAGGATGCTATGAAATGATTGATGTAAAGTGCTTAGAACATTGCCTCACAAAACAAGCTGTTGCAGCCAGATTCTCTGGGAGACAGGTTTGTGTGCAGGGATCTTCTTGGGGGACAGTTTGAGGATCCACACCTGTGGGGGTGGGAGAGGAAAGTCAGCAGCGTAGGGTGGAGAGGGAAACTTGGGATGCCACATTCTTCCAGCTGAGGATGGAGTCAACCTTTTGGGGGGCTCTAGAGCCAGGAGGACCTTTCAGAGTGGTCCCTGTGTGAGGAGAGTGACCAGCCAGTCACTGTGTGTGGGCTTCCCCCCAGGGAAGGAGCATTTCCTGAAGAGAAATGATAGGAGGGCAGTCAGCTGCAGCCACACTTCTGGTTGGGGCAGTGAGAGGTTCTCTTCAACAATGGGAGGGGCTCTGGGTTGCACAGCGCAGTGCCCTCTCTGTGCTTACTAAACAGAGGCCTTGATGGTGAGGCTAATTTAGCTAGTAATAGAAGTAACTCAGCCTCTCACTGGCTCAGAACTCAAAATAGACTCATAACTGACCCTGCCTTGGGTTTCTGAAACTGTGGATCACATGGGAGGAAATTGCCCACTTCTCTCCACGGGGCCACACACCTTTGAGCTAGCAACCCCTTACAGATGATGCCACCAAAGCTCCCTAAATAGATGTAAAAGGGCCTTTAAGGCACTGTGGAAAGCCAAGGAATCTGAGGCAGCGCTAGGTAAGCTTGAAGTTCTTACCTTTCAGTTAGCAGTAAGCATAGTAACCATTTACACCACCCCTTTGCTTTCCGGTGCTCTGGCCATGTGTGGCTCATGGCAGCTGACAAGGCACAGCTCATGAAAGGCTCATGGCCCAGCCTGTTGTGCTTACTGAACAGAGGCCAGTATGGTGAGGCTAAGTTTAGAGTCACGATTGACTCATGACCGACCTTCCCTGGCTTCTGAGGCCATGAGTCACATGGGAGGAGACAGCTCATCTTTGTCCCATGGAATAATGCATGGCTTCCCTTCCCTTTGACAGAGCAGGCCTTCCTTCCCCACAGGGTTTCTTGTCTGCAGTCTTTATGGGAGCTCATCGTTGGCTCTTTCTCCTGTGGAATGGCTGGTTGTTTTCAGTTCCAGCTTTTAAGCTACCAGCCAGGCACTTAATGCTTGAGCCACCAGGAAGCCCTCTCACTCTAACACCCTCCCCCCACCCATTACCATCGGGTCAGAACTAACTCATAACCGAACCTCCAGCAGGTTTTCAAAGGCTGTAAATTGTACCAGAGGGAAAAAGATGGGAAGTTTCTTATTCCAAGGCCATTCCCTCTTCTTAATGCCTTCTTTGTGGGTGGGCATGTAGATCACCAGCCAGGGCACTTCATACCCCAGTCATGCTGTCCATAGCAGTTCTCATGTGGCCTTCCAGCCGTGTGAACCTGGGAGAAACCACTTGAGGTGTCTGGACCCCAGTTTCTTCCCTAACAAACAAGGAGCGGTACCTGCTGCTTAGGAGGGGTCTGGGATGATGAGATGTGACGCTGCCCAGCAGAGTTCTCTGGCTGTGCTCCTTCTTGGTACCAGCACTGTGACCACCACCTGGGATCTTTCTGGGTGTTTTTGGTTCACTGTCACTGTCTGTGTCTCAGCAGACTGATAGCTGGTAAATCACTTGGAAGGAGACCGCCCATCTTTTCCCTGAGGAGCAGCTGATGAATTAGAAACGCCTGCCTTTGGGTTAGCCGCGCAATTCCCTACCCACTTGGCAGCCAGAGCTCCCTGAGAGTTTGTTAGAAATGTGAATTCCCAGGCCGACTGCAAAACCACTGAAGCCGAGCCTCTGAGAACAAGTCTCAGGAATCTGTGCTTGAACAAGCGTCCCAGTGCTGCTGATGCCCACTCAAGCATTGCCTCTGCCTGGAAGATTCATGGGAACACTGAATTTTAATCTGAACTTGAATTCCTGCACTTGCCTTGAACTCGAGTGGTGGCATAGTCAGTAGGGAATTACACAGCTAACCCTATGGTTCTTTTCTGGCGGTTTGAATCTACCAGAGGATCTTGAGGAGAAAGAAGGGTCGTTTCCTGTGATGCAATTTATAGCCTCGAAAACACAGTGGTCACCTAGGGTCCCATTCCCGCTATGAGTTCGGGGAGTTCAGGTGCCCGGTACCACAGCACCACCTGCCGGCCAAAGTCTGTTCCACATGCACGCATTTTGGGGGCGTGGAGCTCTGTTCCATCTCAAAAGGACCCTACGTATTAGAGAGCTGCTTTGGGCGAGTTTTCTTGGCTCCAAGGGAGAAAGATGGCCAGTCTCTTCTATGTGATTTACAGCCTCTGAAAATCTTGCCGGAGGATCAGCTATGAGTCAGTTCTGACTCAATGGCACATAACAACCACAAACATCAGCCTTAATGAAAGATGATCATACCTTTTCTCCTGCAGTAGAACTGGGTGTGTTCAAGCTGCCAACCTTTAGGTTAGCAGCTGAGCATAAACCATGTTCTCCACCCATCAGGATCACACGGTACAGCCATGAGACAAGGACAAGCCTGTCCTCAGGCCCCATCCATCATCCCCCCCCCAGAGAAATCAGGTTAAAGTGAATGTCAAGGGCAGATTTAAATGTCCACAGTGTTGTTATTAGGTGCTATCAAGTCAGCTACAACTCATAGCAGCCTTATGAATGAGACATCTGAACCCTGCCCTATCCTGTGCCATCCTCATCATCTTTGCCATTTGAGCCCATTGTTAAGGTCACTGTGTCCATCCATCTCTTTGAGGGTCTCCCCCTCGTATGTTGACCCTCTACTTTTTGGAGCATGAGGTCCTTTTCCAAGGACTGGACCCTTACAGTGACATACCCAAAGTATGAGTTGTTGGGTACCATCGAGTCAGAACCAACTCATAACTGACCCTCTAGTGGGTTTCCCGAGGCTGTAAATCGCACAGGAGGAGACTGCCTCTCTTTCTCCTGTGGAGCAGCTGGTGTACCTTTGTGTTGGCAGCACAGTGTGTGTGGTTGTGTTAAAAATAGGTTCCTTTTATTATTAAGTGTTCAATGATGAACTTGCTGTAGGAAAAACTGGTAAGTGCATTTCTGCTTCCTCCCCTTGCTCATCCATGTGTTCCCCTCAAGGTCTCTCTGAAGTCATAGGCCAGCAAGTAGACCACAGTATAGGACAGGGCTAATGATCCCATATGCCCTACTCAGTTTGGCCACCTCCATGGAAGAACTAGTTTGTTTGGTTGTTTTTTGTTTACATGTCTATCCCCCATAACTCATCTGGTCTTTGCTTATTAGTGTTCAAGGCCTCAAACCTCTTCCTGACATGGTTGTAAAATTCAGGTGGGATAGACTCAAGGTCATATTTTGGTTCCTGTGGATTCGATTTAATTTTCCTCAGCTTTAGCTTGAACTTGCATATGAGTAGTTGGTGATCTGTTCCACAATCAGCACCTGGCCTAGTTTTCACAGCTGATATTGAGCTTCTCCAGTTGTTTTTCCACAGATGTAATCAATCTGATTTTTATGCATACCATAAGGTGAAACACATGTGTATAGTCTGAATTTATGTTTCTTGTAAAACATTTGCAACGAATAAGTTGTTGATTGTGCAAAATTCTACCATTCTATCTCCAAATTAATTTCTGTTACCATGTCTGTGTTTTCCAACTACTGATCCTCCTTCTCTGTTCCCAACTTTTGCATTCTAATCACCCATTATTATTAATGCATCTTGATTGCATGTTCGTTTGATCTCTGACTCCATAAGTTGGTAGAAGTCTTCTATTTCCTCTTTTTTGGCTTTTGGTGCATATATCTGATAGTGGTGTTCACTGGACTTCCTTGTTTCCGTATAGATATTATCCTGTCACAATATTGTGTTTCAAGATGTATCTAGAAATGACTCTCTTAACTATGAAAGCAGCCCCGCTTTTCCTCACCTTTCCATCTCCAGCATAGTAGATCATATGATCATCTGACTCAAGTGCCCCGTGCCAGTCCATCTCATGTAGCCAATACCTAGTATGTCAATATCTGTTCCATTTCTTCCTTAATATATAATTTTCCTACATTCATGGTTCCCATATTCCACGTTCCAATCACTAGTGTCTGCTTACTGTTCCTCCTCCTATGCAAAGGCATTTGATTGTGTGGACTAAAACAAGCTGTGGTTAACTCTGAGAAGAATGGGAATCCCAGAACACTTGATCATGCTAATGAGAGACCTGTACTTGGACCAGGAGGTGGTCGTGAGAACAAAGAGTAAGGAAACAGTGCACGGTTCAAAATTGGGAAGCATGTATGCCAGGGATGTGTCCTATCTCCATACCTTTTCAATCTACATGCAGAACAGATTATCCGGGAGGCTGGGCTCAATGAGGAGAAATGTGGCATCAGGATTGGAGGTAGACTAATCAACAATCTACATTATGCAGATGACACAACCCTGCTTGCTGAAACTAAGAACCTGAAGCGCTTGCTGCAGAAGGTCAAGGACTGCAGCCCTCTATGGATTGAAGCTCAGTATCAAGAAAACAAAAATTCTCACCACTGGGCTGATTGGCAGCATCATGATGGATGGTAAAGAGATTGAGATTGTCAACAGCTTTAGTTTGCTTGGCTCCATAATCAAGTCTTGGCACCAGCAGCCAGGAAATTAAAAGACAAATTGCACTGGGAAAGTCTGCTGTCAGAGACTTCTCCAAAGTACTGAAGAGCAATGATGTCAGTCTGGAGACTAAGGTGTGCCTGATGTGGCCATGGTCTTTGCAATCACTTGCTATGCATCAGAGAGCTGGACAATGATGAGGGATGATAGAAGGAGAACTCATGCCTTTGAGCTGTGGTGCTGAAAAAGAGTACTGAATATACCATGGACTGTTAAAAGAACGAACAGGTTTGTCCCAGAGATGGTGAAATCAGGCTACTCCTTGGAGGCAAGGAATCTGAAACTTCGTCTGACATACTTTGGACATGTTGCAAGGCAGGACCAGTCCTTGGAGAGTGACGTCATGCTTGGGAGGGTGGAGGGACAGCGCAGGATAGAAAGACACTCAGTGAGATGGATTCAGTGACTGAGGTTATGGGGGGTAGGTGTGTCTGAGACAATAAGATTGGCACAGGATAGAGCAGGGTTTAGGGCTGTTGTATGTAGGGTCCCATGAGTCGGAGGAAACTCTACAGCATATAACAACATCCCCCACACTTTAAAAACAATTTTTTTTATTGGTTTGCATATCTCCTACTTTTAGTGGGCTTTATTGACTGGCAACTTGGCTGTACTGATAATACCCCCAGCAGTTTTTAATGTAATTGATATGGTTTGTGCTACCTGGGGCATCTTTAAGGAGCCCTGGTGGCATAGTGTGTAATGCATTGGGCTGCTAACCAAGAGGATAGCAGTTCAAATATGTTTATTTTTTTGGAGAAAGATGGGCTGTTTTGTCCAGTAGAAAGATTTACAGCCTTAGAAACCTAAGGGAGGGGTGCTGTGAGACAATCTGTTCAGTGACAGTAGGTTTGGTTTTGACATCTTGGGTGGTACAGTTACCATCCTTGGCTGCTCACCAGAACACTGGAGGTTCAAGTCCAAGGTGCCTTAGAAGAAAGGCCCAGTGAGCTATTTCCCAAAAAACCATCATTGAAACCTCTGTGGAACATAGTTCTACACAGACACACCGGGGCCACCATGCGACAGTTAATCTGAAGGTAAATGGTCCTGCTCTGCTGAGATATTTGGAGCAAATCCGGGCAAACCCTCTCAAGTGACTTAGAAAATAAACTAAGGGAACAATAGCAGAGTGTGCAGGAGTGTCTAATGCAGATTGGACAGTGAAGAGATCTAGAAGTTGTCTGTGTAGACAAGATTGAAGGGACTTAGCTTCCAAGTTGAGAGGGGAATGCTGCACAGATGGGCTGCAGGCCATGTCACAGGGCTTCAGAAGCCTGGAGAACTGTCCTGCATAGCATAGAGCAGGATCAGAGCTGTTATGCATAGGGTCACTATGAATCACAAACTACTCAACAGCACATAACAACAATGTATCAGTCAGGAGCCCTCCAAGACATCTTGACGTTTTTATGATCAAATCGTAAAGATTCACCCCTAAAACTTTGTCCATCAGAGAACCTCCACATCTAGAAACCAGAGGGTTAGGCGGCCCAAAGACCACTAGAGACACGTACATTTCTTATCCTCAAGGAGATTATTGTCTGCTTGGTAAGAGGAGATTTGTCCCAGTGAAACAGAGACTGGTGCTGGACAGCATTTGGTCAAGTGCTGAAATGTTTTCATTCAACAAACTGAGCATCTACTCACTGGAGCAAGGAGCAGCGCTATATGTTGAGGACACTCTAATGGATAAGACCGGCAGCCCTTGTGTGTACAGTGCATAGGATCCTGGGGCGCGTGAAGCAAGTGATGCCAGTGATGAGGGGACTGTGGGGACCTTTAATAGTAGCTGATGGGGAACTGGGGGGATGTCAGGGCTAAGGCCTGATGATGACACAGAATGGGTCAGAAGAGGGGGTGCAGAGATGTGGGGGAGATGAATCCCAGTGAAGGGTTGGGAGGACTTCCTCCGGAAGCTCTGGGTGAAGCTGGGCCTTTAAGAGTAATTTAGGCTGAAAGAGGCTGAGCAGACAGAAGGAATAAGAGAGGAACGGCCCTGTGGGATGATGGAGGCATTGGTCTGGCTGCTCTGGTCCTAACAACTGTGTGAGAAGGAAGTTAGAAAATAGAAAGTCCCTCTTAGAGTGACTGGAGTGGAGGGGATGGCCACACAGGCACGTGGAAATGTCCCAGAAGCACCTTCAGAGTCAGACACATGGAGCTCAGGTGCCAGTGAGAGGCTGACTGAAACTTCCAGGTTTCCGAAGAAAGTGCAGAAGAGAAGGAAGACTCTGGTGGAGCAGGGAGAAGACGTGGAAGGCAGCAGAAGGACCGGCATCTGAGAAGCTCTGAGGGCAATTCTCCAGGGGGAGGGACTGGCAAGGGTGGCTTCTCTGTGGAATTAAGGCTGATCATGGGACTCTGAGAATGGGACTGGGAGTACAGGATTTTCCACGTAAAGGGAACTTGCATCATGTATTACCATTTTTGGACACACCTTCTCCTACCTTCCCAGCCAAAGACAACCCCAGGCCCCAAAAGCAGGTCCTAGGCAACTGGGAGGCTCGGGCTCTCAGCCAGGTGTCAGCAGCCACCCATCTTTGGCACCTGCTTAATGACGGGACGCCAGCATCACTTTTGAGCCTCGAGATGAGTCGTCACAGGCCGCTGTGGGTGACCGGGCAGGGACAGGCCGGGCTGGCAGCTCAGCAGACTCTCCCTCCCGCCTCTAGTTTCCAAAGTTCTATTTATAGAAGGGAGGCCCGGGCTCAGGGAAGTGAGAAGGAAATTAGAGGAAGCTTCTCTTAAGCAAACCTGGCCCAAGGGGAGGTTGAGCTCACCCAGAAAAGGCCTCCTCACATGTTGCTAGCACCAGGCACCAGACTTCCAGCACAGCTGTCCTAGACGTGCCCCAGCTGCTGCTCAGGGCCGGGCAGGCCCACACAAGGAAAGTGGGGTTCTGGCCACTGGGGCCTGGGGCAGCTTCAGCAATCCAAGTGTGGTTAGCTGCTCCACCCAGACCTATTGGCATCTTCTGACACCCAGAATAGCTTTGCCCTGCTCAGCTACTCCCCTCCCCGAGATATAAACTGATGGCATGGGGTGGGGATGGGGTGAGAAGGGAGGCAGCAGGGATGAAGTGTGGAGAAAGCAGGGTTTGTACTCAGGGAGGCTCTGCTGAACAAGCCTCTTGTCTTCCTGGAGCCTTAATCTCCTCAGTTACACAATGGAATCTGTATTATTTGCCCGTCCTATTTTATTTTGTCACTAAATCTGAGAGAAATCTATGTTGGTGGCTAACATGACCACTTAGTCTGTGAACTGCCTGAAAAACTGTTGTGAAAATGTGGGTGCAGCATCTTTCTGGGGTGAGGGTCCAGCTCTTGTAGCTCCTCAAAGAGGTCTGAAGCCCAACCAAGTTTAATACCACAGCACAAGTCCATCCGTCCCCTTTTAAGATGTTAACCACAAGACCCAAGATGAGGTATCTGGTCAGAGGCAGAGCTGGGGCAGGGGGTCCTGGTCCTCCATTCCTTAGTCCAGTCAACCCACTACTCTCTGCTGCCCATCCTGTGCCAGCCAAGTTGAAGAAAAGGTGTGGAGAGACCAAGGAGATGACAGTGGTGACTTCCTAAGCCCTTCATGGCACTAGGACTTGACTTCTTTGTGTTACCAGAATAGGGACATCAGCAAGAGACCGAGGAAGCCCCAGAGATGGGAGAGGCCTGAGAGCACCTTCCTGGAAGCACAAGCTGCCAAATAAATGACTCCTCGTGCCAGTCTCTCTGCCCCAACAACCTCCCCTCAAAGGAATCAGACAGACGGAAGTGGCTGTGTCTCTCCACTGCCTTAACATGACACATTTCTCAGTTTCCTTTTCTGGAAAAAGCTGTGTGTGCACTGCAGGAACAATTCTGTGGACAGGAAGGTGAGGGAGAAGGTGGACAGAGAGGACCATGTCAGAGCTTGATGGAAGACTATGGCAGGCCACACCCAAATGTAAATTCACTCAGATCCCTGAGACATTGCTTATTGAGTAACTACAGAGTGCTGAACAGGTGGGGGGGGGGGGGCGGAGGCTGGGCCTACGTCAGGATAACCGTCACCATCTCCAGAGGCCAGACCACCCTGCTGAAGGAAACCCACCCTTGTCCCTGACCGTTATCGGCTCTCTCACAATTTATGATGGCTGTGTGTGTTCTGCTTTTTAATTTGAAGGCGTGTGTGTGGCCATCAAATTGCATCTGACTGGTACAGGAGGAGATTGTCCCTCTTTCTCCAGCAGAGCATCTGGTGGATTCGAACCACGTCCCTCTAGGATTGCAGTGCAGCTTCTTGCCACTAGGCCAGAGCTCCCTGTGTGTTCTCTTTTTATCCTCTGCTGACTCAGCTGTAATCCCGGCAAGGGCAAGGGTCATGTGGGTGTGCTGAGTGTACAGTGTCTGACATCGAGTTATGAATGTCTTTAATCTTAACAGCCTTAGGATTTCTATCACACCTATTTTATAGAAGAAACTGAAGGACTCAGGGTTGAGTTTTGTGAAGTTCCTCCTCAATGACTTCAGTTCCATTCTTTTATTATGTGCCATCAAGTCGCCTGTGACTCATAGTGACCCTGTGTACAATAGCCCTGAAGCCTGCCCTGTTCTGAGCTATTCTCACTCACTCTGACACACCTACCCGCATTACCCTAATTACTGTGCCAATCCATCTCATCCAGGGTCTTCCTTTCCTGCACTGTCCCTCCACCCTTCCAAGAATGGTGTCCTTCTTTAAGGACTGGTCCTTCCTGGCCTCGTGCCCAAAGTATGTGAGATGGAGCTTCAACCTGTTTTCAGAGACTTAGAATCCCAGAAAACCTCCCTCCAAGTCAGAAGGAAAAGTTTGACCCAGCAAAATGACTCACCAGTCCGGCCCCCACCCAGTGCTCCACCCTGCCCACTGAGCCTCCCATCAGTGCACCCCGGTAACTCCAAATCACCAGTTCACAGCCACAGAGCTGGAGGCCAGTCCAAACTGACCTATTTATTTCTCAAGCCAAGTGAGATCCAGCCCCTCCCCTCCCACCACAGAGAAATATACAGCTGGGAGACCACACCACATCCCCTTCTCTCTGTCCAGGCTTAACACAGTGGATAAATTAGAGAACTCTTTTATAAAACATTTTACAAGGAAAATACATACATACATATAGAAAGAGTGCTGGCATCTGGGAGGGGTTCACTTCTTGAACATGGGGTAACCCAATCCTGACACAACCCAAACCTAACCAAACCCAACCCACTGCCTTGGGTCGGAATCAACTCAAGAGCTGACCCTCCCGAAGTTTCAGAGGCTGTAAATCTCATGGGAGAAGACTGCCCATGCATCTCCTGAGGAGCAGTGGATTTGAACCACCTGTGTCTGGGTTGCCAGCACAACTTCTTACCCACTAGGCCACCCTCAATAACATTAGTGATCGTGTTGATTGGGGTAGTTTGAGGGTGTTGCTTCCTCCTAATCCCATAAGGGGCCTGCCCCTGTATGGCCTTTAGTGTTAAGCCCTGGGCCTCTGGCTCCTTTGGTCCAATTCCCCGAATCATAGCCACACAGATCTGGGTGGAAAAGTTGTGAAGGCAGATATGGGGAGACCTTGAAGTAGGGAGCAGGAGAGAGGTGAGGTTGATGTCTATAGCTAGTTAATCCTCACTCTTCTTATTTTGCCCAGAGCCCAAAAAGAAAATGTGGCCAAGTCCTGTTGTATCTGCCTCTCATCCTTGCTTAGCTTCCTCTCTCTAAACCCCCTAGTAGTTAAGGGCCAGGCTGAGGGCAAGAGAAACCTTCAATTCCCGCGCATCCTTGGCTGTGGCCAGTGCAAAACACTTCTGTTCCAGTACCTTCTTCATATACCATGGTACATTCCTAATTCCACCTCAGTGTAGCTCCAATGGCTTGAAACACTAGGTGGCAACTGGTGGTCTGGTTGAAGCTAAAGAGGTCAACTTACTTGTAGCTCATCACCTCCCAGCCCACATCCAATCTACTTCAACATCACAACCCTTTGTTACATTCCGGATTAGAGTTAGTGCCCTACCCCTTACTTTGAGAATCTTGCTTAGAAGGCCAATGCTTATAAACTGCTTGAAGTTTAGCTAACACAGATAGTACCAGATAGTGGAAACCCAGACGTCAGGTCCCTAAAGGTTCCCTCTTGCCTCTCCCGTCCCCAGATGAAAACAGTCAATAGCCATGCCCATTCTTGGACTTCCCTGGGCTCCTGCCTCTCACTCTCTGTTCCTGTTTTGTCTTCGAGGAACAAAGACACCTCTCTGCTCCTCCCACCCCCCACAAAAACAAGTGCCCAGATCCAACCCTTTGGAGTAGTGCTTGGACAACTCCGGGCTCAGGACGTAGCTTTCCGATGGGCCCCGGAGTAGGCATAGGAGATAGGATGGTGGGTGCCTGGTCTCACCGTGAAAGTGTTGACAGGGCTGCCATAGTGAGGCCCACTGTGGGGAGACCTGGAGGTGGGAAGGAGAAGGGGGAGGTTACCAGCTGCATGCAGTTAGTTAATTAATCACCCTTCCCATCCCCTGCAGGATACGAAAGGAAAAGATGCCATTTAGCACTGTCGTATCTGCCCCCAGAAACCCTGGGCTTATTAAGAGACCCCAAGGCTGACAATATTTGTCATGGGTGTCCCTTCTTGATGACAGGACACGTATCCAGTGCCCTTCTACTTAGAAATCTTCCCTTGTAGCCTGGTTGTGGATCAGTCAGCACCCACCCCTCCTTAACCCTACAGTTCTAGGACAACAGGGCGTGGGGACAAGAGAGAGGAGGGATGGGGGGGGGGAGCGAGAACGTCCAACAGCGCCCTCTTTAGGCAAAGTGTGCCCTCTCCCCTTCTCTCTGTCCTAAAAGCCCAAGTTCAAAACCAAAACCCATCTACAACAATGAATGAATGGAAATCCAAAGCCTCTGTAAATTTTCACTGAAATTAATAACAAATTTAAATTTAAAAAAAAGGATTAAGTTAGAGTAAGGATGGCAATGGATTTATAACTGCTCAAGCTAATAACACTATATTGTGGCATGGAGGAGGAATAGTGGAAATGTATCCACATTTACACTATTCCTCTTACCAAAACCATTTATGGAAAATAGGTACTGCATTGGAACATGTATCTCTGGATTGGAAAAAAAAACCCAAAACAAACCCTTCGCCAAGGAGTCCATGCTGACTCAAGGCGACCCCGTGCGTTACAGAGTAGAACTGCTCCTTGGGACTCTTCTCGGCTGTCATCTTTATGGAAGATTACTAGAGTGTATTCATTGGAAAGTTTGAAATTCTGAACCATCAACTTTTAGGTCACCTAAATCATTCGGACTATTCACACACTAAATCTCCTTGTACTCATGGGAGTGGCCCGGTCCTTGCGGGGGGGGGGTCCCCGATATGATCCCCCTCCGTCTCACGGCCCCCACCCCAGCTCACCTGCTGGCAGCAGGGACGAAGCCGTAGTCCGCGCTGGGTGATTTGTACTTGGTGTCCCCCGCGCCGCCCGCGAACTGTCCTCCCCGGGATCCCTCCAAGGACATTCTCCGCGTCTGCAAGCCGCCGGGGAGACCCCGGCCCACCGAGTTGACGCGTCGCATCTCTGGGCCTCCAACTGCTCCGAAGGGTCCTCCTGGCTGGGGCCCAAAACAGTTGGGGGAGCTCAGGCTGCGGCTGGTACCCCCGCAAGGCGGCCCGGGGCTGGGGCGCGGCTCTCCAACGTACAGGCGTTTCTTGATGAGCGATCGGCCGCCCGCCGAGAAGCGCTCCAGGCCTCCGGTCCCCGGGTGGTCTGCGCTCGTGGGAAAGCTGGAGAAGCCCTGAACTCGGGAGGTGGCAGGGCCCGCGTCCAGGGGCTTCCCCAGGTCCGAAAAGTTGTTCCGGGGCGGGGAGCCCCGGTGTCCAGGATACTGAAGGTCCGGGGCCGGGGGTTCAGGGTCATTGCTGAACTCTGGCGGCGGTGGGATGACCTCAAAGCTGAACTCCTCTTCCGTCTTGAGGGAAGGCGAAGAAGGGGAGGACTTGGACAGCGGGCGGCCGTGCGGGAGGTTGGAAGGGGCAGATTTTCCCCAGGGCACCGGCGCCTGGGGCTCTGCCTTGGTCCACCTGTACCAGCGGCTTGGCTCTGTACCCTCCGCGTCTCTGCAGAGCTGCTGTGGCTTCCACGGACTGGGTACCGCGGGCTGGGCTGAAAAGTCCAACTGAGGTTCCTTTCTGATCTCCTTGGATGGCTTGGGGACCACGGTGAAGGAGTTAAGCTGGCTGTCTTTGTAGGTGATGCTCCCCGAGCCTGCGTCAGGGAGTCCACCGTGGAGCCGCAGACTGCCTGGCAGGGAGGACCGCCCAGGGGCTGCCCCTCCGGGCCTGCCCTTCTGCGCCCTCTGCCGGGCAGCAAGGAGCAAGGCCATTGGAGAGCCGCGCTCCACCACCTCCCCGGTCACTGGATGCCTGAGGAGTTCATCAGTGGTTGAGGTTGAGACAGGGGTCTTGGAAGGCAGGCTTTGGGGCTCTTTCACTTCCACAGGCTCCTGTGACCCCGCAGTCTCTCTTCTGGCCCCACTCATGCCATTTTGGCTGCTATGGGGCTTATAGAGATACGGTGCCTCTTCGTGGATAGAGGATTTCTTTCGTGGGAGGCCTGGAGATGAAGTGACTCCCTGTGTAAGCAGCTTACTGGGCTCTGAGGGGGGCCCTTTTGCCTCTGGCTGCGAGTGTACTGCAGGTTCTTGAGATTCTGCTGGGTTGTCCTCATGCCCAGCTGGCCGAGTTGTGGCTGTGGGAGGTGTGGCAGGTCCAGGAGCAGCTTTAGGTGGTGTGGCTGGCTCAGTGGTGGCCTTGAGCGGTGTGACTGACCCAGGGCTGGCTTCAACTGCTTTCGCTGGCTTAGTGGCCTTAGGTGGTGTGACTGATCCAGGGGTGGGCTTAGGTGGTATGGCTGGCCCAGGTGTGGGCTTGGGCTTGGTTGGCAGGGGTGGTCTGGATGCTGTTGGCAGATTCTTGCCCACAGGCTTGGTGTATTTGGCATTGCCAGCCCCATTTTCAAAAATCCTGTTTCCTTCTAGGAGGGGTTTGGGTGGCAAAGACCCTAAACTGGGCTTGGCTTCCTTCTCTGTCTGCAAGGAAAGTCGGGCTTCTAGCTCCTTCCGGATCTGCTGGACACTGGCGGTCTGAGAGTCTTGAGGGGTGTAGTCCACTGGGGGCAGGGTCAAGCTGGCAGCAGCCTCCTTCTCTGGGAGACCATTGCTGTGAGGGCTGTCCTTTTGGGGAACACTTTGAGGAGCCTCCGTGTCTGGCACGCTTGTGAGGGGCTGCTTCTCTGGCATGCTTGAGGGGGCGTGCTTCTCTGGTAAGCTTAAGGGAGCCTCCTCTGGCACACTTAGGGGAGCTTCCTTTTCTGGCAGGTCGGGGCCCTTCTTGTCCTCCTTTCCCTGAGAAGCCACCCCTGGGCTCGGCCTGTGACTGAGGGATCGGTCCTCTTTCCTGGAGCCACACAGATAGGCTGCCAACTCTCTCCGCAGTTTCTCCATCTGGCTGGGATTCCACCAGTCCTCGGAGTCTGAAGAGTCTGATTCCTCTGGGCTGGGGCATTTGGGTTTAGGGGCAGAACAGCTGGGTTTGGAGCTTTTTGAAAATCCAGCAAGTGGGGGAGATACTTTCTCAGCAGAAAGCAAAGGAGGGGCAGCTGGGGGTAGAGGAGGTGCTGGGGGTGGGAGGGGGGGTGCAGGAGGGGGCAGAGGAGGGGCTGAGGGTGGGGTCGCAGTGTGCTCATCTGTGTGGGTGTGGGTGTGGATCTGGGTCTGGGTCCGATCCAGCCGTGGGCTGCTTGGCGTAGGTGCTTTGAGCTCCACTGGGCTGCCTGGCTCAGGCTCCTTGTCAGGGTACACCTGGGATGCAGGGCGGATGTGGAAGCTGGGGGGCAGTGGGAGTCGTTTAGGGACCTTCTTAGTGGCCCCCTCTTGCTCTCGGGAAGCCTCCCGTGTTTCCTGAGGTTGTATAGATGAAGTCCTGACTGGTGTTGGGGGAGGCACCTTGAACGAACGGGGAAAGGTGAGGTGGATCTCTTGCTTGGGTCCCAGCGAGCTCCCCTTGGGCTCAACAGGGCTCCTAGGGGGGCTGGTTTGAGGAGTCACTGTCAGCCTGCCATTCAGTGCTACATCTGATTTCCACTTGGAGGCTCCCCCAAGGGGAAAGAGGTATGGTCCTGACTGTGTATGAGGAGACACTGGAGCTGGGGGTGCTGGGGCTGGCAGAGGGGGAGGTGGGCGTGCTGAAGAGGCCAAGGGTGGGGCTGGGGGAATGAAGTCAGGAGGGCTGGGTGTAGATGGGGGGGACAGGGCTCCCAATACAGGAGGTGGAGGTGGGGCAGTGGTAGGAGGGGGGGGAGGTGGAGGTTCCAGAAGCAGGGGAGGCGGAGGAGGAGCTGTGGAAGGTGGAGGTGGGGGTGGGGACTCCCCTCGAGGTTGCAAGAAATCTGAGGGTGGCCCTGGGGCCGGGCCAGGGGGAGGTGGGGGGATGAGTGGGTCATGGTCATACTGCCCAGGCCTTAGGTCCCCCACAGAGCTGTACAGGCGGAGGTTGCCATTTACGAGGTTCCCTGAAAGAAAGGAGAGGCAAAGATGAGGAAGAGCCATGGCAGCCTAGGCCAGGTCAGAGGGCACCCTGGAGAATAACTGGCCGGCTTCCTGCCTTTAGTACTGAACAATAATCAAAAGCAACTGTATTGGCCGTCTTCTAAACTGTCCTTAGGTGTCTTTCTTCCCTCCCTATCGCTGGCACAGCCTTTAGGTCCTGAACGAAATATCCTCTGTTTGGCCCTCCAGAGGCACTGTCCATCCTTCCTGGAGCTGAGCTCCCTCACCCTTCAGTGGTTTCAGACAGTGGGAAACAAGGAGAACCAAGGGCAGGGGAAGAGCACGGGAGGGTGGAGGATGAGACTTTGCTGTTTATCCGCAGCTCCCTCCCAGTATCTGCCAGTTGGTAGCAGCTACTTTTGTCTCCCAGAGGCCCCAGTTCCCACTGGGCAGCTTTCTGGCCACAGCTCAGGGACCACAGCAGCTCCCCGCTGTTGGCAGTCTGGGGGCCATCACTGTCTACTTTGGTCTCCAGAAACCTGATCACATTCCAGTATCATTTTCTTTGATTATCCCCTTTGAGAGAGTGTGCCACCTGCCAAGTGTTTCCTGCCAAGATCCTGACTGATAGAAAGCCAAAAAAAGGCCAGGTGTTTGAATCCTAGCTCTACAACTTTTTAGTTGTCTGTTTTTGGACACACTAATCTTGCTGAACCTCAGTTTCAACATCTATAAAATGGACATAATGGTAAGGCTTTCCTCCTACAGCTATTGGGAGGATTAAATAGGAAAATGTAGGCCCATATTGGTTTTGGGTACTGACAAGTCACTTTCTACTAACAGTGACCTCATGCGACAGAGTAGAATTGACTTTCTTAGCTGTAATTCTTATGAAAGCCAATCACCAGGTCTTTCTCCTATAGAGCTGCTAGATGGGTTCAAACTATCAACCTTTCACGTAGCAGCTACATGCTTAACTGCTGTGCTATCAGGACTCCTTGTCAGGTCCATAGTGAACAATAAAACAACTCATTGCCATGGGGACCGACTCAGCTGAACTTCCAGCTGGTTTTCAGAGATTGCCCATCTTTCTCCACAGTGGCAATTGGTGGATTCAAACCACCTGCCTTTGGGTTGGCAGCACAACCAACTAAACCACCAGAGCTTCCAGAATAGGCAAATTCATAAAATACATGATAAGCACTTCGATGTCTCCCACCTATGCTTGTATTTTCCACACATTTAAGATAGAAAGTGAGAGTCAAATCAGAGAGAGAAGCCTGGGGACCTCCTCAGTAAGGACGCAAAGAACTGAAGGAGGGAGCAATTTGTACAAACAACTGTTTCGGCTTGCTGTCTAGAGACCTCTGATCTACTGAGAACAGTTTTCCTCCTCATAGAGAACTTTTGAGGCAGATTCTAGACTGATATAAAACGGGGTGTACATAAGGAAGGGAACCTGGATGCCAGAGATACTGGACCCCTCTTCCCTTTTCTTGGACCCAGTCCCCAGCCCCCTCCTCAAAATCTACCATCTCCCCATTTGTGTCTCCCATCTGTCAGTTCCTAACAGGGTCCTGCCTTGTTATATTGATCCAGATACCCAGAGGGAAAGACGTGGATTAAAGACACAGAGAAGCTACCAGCTGATGGCGGATAGCAAATTTTATTATTGAACTCCTGTCTTATATTCTGCAGTGAACAGAAAAACAACTCAGCCTCAAGGCCGACAACATATTTGTTCTGAGTTATGAGCCACCTGCTAGCAAGGCTTCCAATTAGCAAGCAAGGCCATCAGAACAGAGTCTTTGTTTGGGGAGGGACATACCATTCTGCACATCCCTGCTTGGCCTTGGGGTTCAAGGAACGATTAAACTTGTTTTTGCTCCCTTTCAAACATCTGCACATTTGAACCTGGCATAAAATGGCTGCAGTATGGCTTACTACAAGTTCCTAGCACAAAGCTCCTAGGGCTCCTAGGAGCTGCCTGACTTTCAAACTAAGAGCAGATTGAGGGGCCTGTACCTCCTGTGAGAGTGGGTCGGGGGACGCCAACACTCACCGAGCACCCGAGTGCCAGGCACTGAGTTAGGTGCTGGGATACAGCAGTCACACACCAAAACACCCAACCAAAAACCAGACACGAAGTGCTGCCTTTCTGAAGCTCCCGCTTTAATGGGAGACTCAGTGACAACAGCCAATTAGCACCCATTAGATTATGGAGGAAATACAAAGTGGCCAGGTGGCGTTAACGGTTCAGTGCTCAGCTGTGAACCAAAAGGCTGGTGGTTTGAGCCTGCCCAGCAGCCCTGTGGGAGAAAGAACTGGCCATCTACTCCTGTGAGGATTAAAGCCAAGGAACCTTTTCAGGGAAGTTGTGCTGTCACATGGGGTCACTACAGGTTGAAAGTAAATGAATAGTACCTGACAACAAAAACATGGGGGGAAATCAAGGAAGGGGTGGCAGCCGTCGACCTCACCAAAAAGTTGACAGTTCAGCAAAGATAGAAAGAGGGAGGGGCCATATACACATCAAGGGGTAGAACATTTGAGAGAGGACGGCTGTGCAAAGACCAAGAGGCGAAAACATGTCGGGAGATTTCAGGAGTAAAAGAGGCAGGTATGGTTAGAACAGAGGGAGGTCGGGGAGGAAAGCAGGAAATGCATCCAAAAGAGGCTGGGTCTGGTATGGTAATCCTTACAAGGAGAGAGACAGAGACGAGACAGGGAAAGAGAGGGAGACACAGAGAGAGATAAAGATAGAGAGCAGAAGAGAGAGTATGTGTGTGCTTCTCAAGAATTGGAATTGTTCCCGAGCTCATTGGAAGACATAGAGGTGCAAGGAGTTAAGCGATGTGCCCAAGGGAGCAAAGCCTACTTGCTAGGGAGCTGATTTCAAAGCCAGGTCTGGGGAAGCTCTGGTGGCCTAGTGACAAGAAGCTGCACTGCAATCCCAGAGATATGTGGTTCAAATCCACCAGATGTTGTGCCGGAGAAGGAGGGGCCATTTCCTCCTATACCAGTCAGATCCAATTTGACGGTACACACACCGAGAAAATAATAAAATTTAAAAATTTTAAAAAAGCCAGGTCTGGCTGCCTCCAGGGTGCTCACTATCCCTTGGTGCTGCCCTTGTTCCTTGCTCCTCTGGCCCTTGTCTCCTCACCAGCCTTCCTGCACCAGAAGCGGAACCTTAGCCAACCCTGCATTTTGGTTCCAAGCCCCTCTGCTTCCTCCCTCTGTAGCCAATAGCTAAGAGGTGTGAGGCCCACAAGAATGGCTGTGATTGGGAACTGGAAGCTTACTCCCAAGTTGGGAAGGTAGAGCAGATTCTTGCCTTTTGCATTGAAGATACAAAGAGGAAAGAAGAAAAAAATGGGCAAGGCCCAGCTCAGGGTTCTCTTACCTGTCACATCTTTGTCTGCAAAGTCGTCTGGGACACAGGGGGTGGGCACAGCCAGCCCATGGTTCTCCTGGGCATTCTGAAAGGGCACAAGGAAAGACAGGTTGTTCTTAAATTGCTGCGCTGTGAGGCCATTTTACTGTTTAAGAATGTGCAGTGACCAGGGATAGCAATGGTGGCATATCCTTGTGAGTTTATGAAAAAGAAGAGTAAATTTCAAAAATACGCTTAATAAAAAAATCCCTATTGTTTCTCAACCATTTCTGCATGTACAATTCCGTTAACATTGGTTATATTCTTCAAGTTGTACAAATCTTCTCACTATCCTTATTCAAATAATTTCACCACAATTAGCGTAAAGTCTGTGCCCCCTAAGCAAAAACTTCCTCTTTCTAAAGGATGACTTTTGTAAAGAGTTTACTGTTTACCCAGAGGTGTCACAGAAGAAAGGTGTGGTGATCTACTTGCAAAAAAGCAGCCATCTGAAACCTCCAAGGAACACAGCTGTACTCACACCCAGGAGGTCACCACAGGTCAGAGACGACTCAGTGGCAACAGGTTCTTTTATGTTTTATGGTATATGAATTGCATTTCTGTTTTAGAAAGAAAACCAAGCCAAATCAAATAAACAAATATTAAAATCAGCATGATGCCCATAGGTTAAAGCCAAACCCCTTGGCTTAGACTCCTTTTGCTTTATTTTTTCTCTAGATGCCCAGATATGCTTGTTGTGGTTAAGGGCCATTGAGTCATAATGGTAATGCAATGACTATTGCAGAGTCATAAGACCTTCTGAACAAAAGAGCTGATGTTGCCCTATCTTCACCATCTCTAATGTGTTCCAACCCACCACTGGGCCAATCCATCTTGTTGAGGGTCTTCCTCTCTTTCCCTGACCATCCACCCTTCCAGAATAATGTCTCCATAGAAAAATAAAAGTCTGGAATATTTGCAGCATTCCAGAGGCTCATCTCCAGGCTTAACAGCTTGTACATGTGATTTTGCATTCTATTTTTTTGCTCCAAAAATATATTTTCATATGTCTATAGAGGCCACCCATCTGACATTTTGAAGAGCTCTCTGCAGCTCTGGTGGCTTAGTCCACAGCGAGTTGTAATATGAAAAATGTTGCTTGTCTGGTGGTTCGAATCCACCAAGTGAGAGGAAGATAGTCGCCTCCCATGTGATTTCCAGCATCAATGGAGGGTCAGATCCGACTCGATGGCAATGAGGATTTTTTTGAGTGCGGCGTTTAATAGTCACTTTCAAGATAATAATTACCTATCTTTTGCTTCCCATTCAGCTTTTATTTCCCATTCACTCGTAACACCGATTTCATATTGGAGTTTGACTGGCCCTACCATCCACCCTCTTCAGGCTCATTTCTGACACCGGGAGTTTGTCAGCATGTGCCTCTCTCCCTCCTCCATTTCTGAAAATATTATTATTTTCCAAATAAAATTTTTATTTTATCCTGGCTTCCTTACAAAGTTCGTGTACATAATTTGAAAATAATTTTCTTGTTGTTCGATGCCTTGAGTCTGGTCTGACTCATAGTTAACTGGCATGTGATGTGACATCTCTCCATCCTCTCTTCTAAGGAGGATTCTGATTGTGCTTTTTCCAGGACATCTTTGTTCCTTCTGACAGTCACATAGTTAGCTTTTTCCACCAACAAAATAATTCTTTGGCCTTCTTTAGTCATAGTCCAGATTTCACAAGCAAATGAGATGGTTGAAAAATACCATGATTTGGACAAGGTACACTTTAGTATCCAAAGTGAAATTATTGGTTTTTTAAACTATTTTAAAGAGATCTTCTGCAGCAGTTTTGCCAAAAGCAATATGCAGTGAGAGTTTTGGTTCTGATGGCTGCTTCAATGGGCCTTAATCCAAGAATGGTGACATCTTTGACAACTTCAACACCATATCTAAGCATGTCACGTTAGCCATACCACTCTGTAAAGAAGATTCTATTACCATTTAGCAGATATGAAAACTGAGGGTCAGAAAAGTTTGAAAAGTTGCTGAAAGTTCCACATAACTACTACCAAACCTAGGCTCGTGGTTCTCCCACCCTTTGGTACTTTGTTGTGGTTTTGGAATGAGCCCCTGACTCTTGGTCGGGAAGCTGCACTGACATGTGGGAGGTGATGGAAGTTCACTGACTGGGACTCCATCCTGGGTTCCCCACATGGAAGCAAGAAGTCTACCAGTGAACCACCACTAACATCTTTGGTCTTTTTAATGATTAAACTTTCTCAACCTTCAAAAATTAGTTCAGACTCTGCAGGGAGACGGTACAGGGCTAAGAACACTGGATTTTAGAGCCCGACTGCACTGGGCTTGAATCCCAACTCTGCCAGCGACTAGCTCTATGACTATGCAAGTTATTTCCACTCTCATTGTTTCCGGTTCCCCCTCTGGGAAGTGGTGATGAAAATAGAATCTGTCGACAGGGATGTGGTATGATGCAATACACAAAAGAGAAGAGCTCTTAGCTCCTGACAGGCAGTTAAAACCCCATAAATGTCATTGTGGTGGTTATTACAAAGGTCTTGTCTACAGCAACCCACACTGACCTGGTCCTGCTTGGAGCAATCCACAGCCAAGGCCTATAAAGTGGTACTTCCTGTGCTGTCTAGAGGCTCCAGATGGTGCACACGGCTAAGTACTTGGCTAGGCATTGAAAGGCTGATGATTCCAAGAGGTGCCTCAGAAGAAAGGCCTGGCAAGCTACTGCCAAAGATCACAGCCATCAGAAACCCTGCGAGCACCAGCCCTTCTCTCTGACACGTGCGGGTTTGGCACGAGTTGGAACCGACTTGGCTGTGACTTATTTTTCATTTATTCTCTAGATGGTCCCTAGGTCTGCCAATGAGATCTGGGAGCTCCTGGGAGCCCAGAGTCCAAGTGCTGTGAGTGCCCTTCAAAGCTGGACACAAAGCTTGTCTGGTTTTTACACACAGATGGTGCTAGCCCATTGAGCATAAGATCTAGGAAGGGAGAATTCAAGGTTAAGATTTTGGGAACATCCTGATTCAGGGAGCCACCACCAGCTGTGTTGCTGGAATATCTCAGTCCCCTGGGGAAAGTGAACAGTTCATCTTCTCATGTTAAAGAACTTTGAAACCGGAATGGCCTCAAACCAAACTTTTGTCTTTCATTCTGCTTTCATTTGTTTTACTTGGCTGACACATGCCTGTCCTTAATATCTCTTAAACCCAGTGATTTTAAAACCAAGATAGGGCAAAGGCTAATCTAAATTGAAGACATGGCGAGCTCTGGTGGCCTAGTGGCAGGAAACTGCACTGCAATCCCAAAATTGAAGACATGGCCCCCAAGATAGTCTGATACGCATTGTATGCACACTCATGCGTGTGTATGCACAAAAACCCGAGCTAATAGTGTCCACCACGTGTGCCCATTCTGATGTCGGTGAGATGGTGACCAGCCCTTTGAAAGCCAGGATTGAGATTTCTAATTATTATTTCATCCCCTCCCTTTTCTCCCCCCATTGTAGACATCTATATTTATGTTTATATTTATATTTTTATTTATATCTTTATATATCTATATATCATAAAATGCCACTGAAACCATTTTAAAGTGTGTAATTCAGGGGTGTAAATTGTACCACGATGTACCATGTTGAACACCATCACCACTATTCATGAACATAATTAGAAAGGAGAAATATTGGGGAGCTTAGCTCCGAAAGTCTTAGATCTCAATGCATGTTCGGAATGTCAGTTATCAGCGATGTGACCCTGCATGAGAAGTGTGGATGAAGGGCAGGGGCTGAGACGTTAAATTCTCCTTCCATATAAATGCCCCGCCATTGCCCTAAGGCCTCTATATTATCTCAAATCCCTTAGTGGAGCCCAGTTGCAAACCTACCTTGCCACCGAGTTGGAACTAATTCTAAGGCTGTAAATCACATAGGAGACTGTCTTTCGTCCTCTGAGCCACTGGTGGATTCAAATGACCTGAGAGGGGCGGCCTTTGGGTTAGCAGGACAACTCCCTATAGACTAGGCCGCCAGGGCTCATTGAAGGAGCAGGTCTTCCAATCCTCTCTCTGGCAAGGGTGGGGAAAATGTCAACAACCAAAGCTTAATACCCTGCAATCCTAGAATCACCCCTGGATCACCCTGCGTGGTTGAGCATAATTACGCATGGAGGAGGAAGATGGACTTATGACTAAGTTGATCCTTCCCACACTTCACTCTTTGATCTTCAAGCACTCTGACAACATACTAAAAATGAGAGTCTTCAAGGCTCCCAAGATCACAGAATGGATGGAAGGGGGTTTCAGGGTACACCCACCACTTCCTGCTGTACTCATGGGAGTGATATGTTACTGTCGGAACCTTAGGGCAAGTCCCAAAGTCCAGCTTCATCTAAGGAATCCGAATACAGAATATTATGTTATATTTTTGTTGTTAGGTGCCATCAAGTCAAGTACAACTCATAGCGACCCTATGAACAAAAGATCTGAACCCAGTCCTGTCTTGCGCCATCCTCACACTTCCTGACACACAAGAGCCCATTGCAGCAGCCACATTGTCAGTCCACCTGGTTGAGGGTCTTCCTCTCCTTCGCCACCCCTCCACCCTTCCCAGCATCATGTCCTTCTCCAAGGAATAGCACCTCCTAGCAATATTTCCAAAGTATGTGAGGCAAAGCCTCATCATTCTTGCCTCCAAAGAGCACTCTGGCTGCACCCACTCCAAGACATATCTATTCATTTTCTTGTCCGTCCTTGGAATGTTCAGTGTTCCTCTCCAACACCACAGCTCAAAGGCATCAATTTTTTTCTGTCATCCATATTCATTGTCCAGCTCTTGGATGCATAGCTAGTAATCAGAAAGACCATGGCCTGAATCAGACACACCTTAGTCCTCAAACTGACATCATTACTCCTCAATAATTTGGAAAGGTCCCTAACTGCAGATTTTCCCATTGCAATGTGTCTCCTATTTCCTGACTGCTCTTGTTACATTAAACGATATTATATTAATTATACTAGTAGCTGCACTAAGACATGTAGCAACCCCAGACACAATGGCACAAAACCGTCTACATGATAGGCTGCAGACTTTTTACTGGTGGATTTTTGCAAGTCAAATGTCAGGCTTTTCTTCTCGTTTGTCTTTCAGGAGAGTCTGGACACTCTCTGAAACCTGTCCAACATCACAGCAACACGCAGAACTCCACTGACAGCTGGGTGATGGCTCTACATGAGTTGACTGGCCAGGAATCAAATCTAAGTTCTCCCCACATGGAAGCTGAGAATCCTATCACTGAACCACCAGTGAACGCTCCTAGACATCAGTGTCCCCGCCCTCGCCTGTCTCCTCCATCTGCAAGCCCCAGCTCATCCCAGCTGGCACGGCTGCTGCGGCTCACCTAGCTGGCCCTCCTACGGGGCTGTGTGTTCAGTGGAGGCAAATACCAAATCATTTCAATGTTGGTATTGTTTTGTGCCAAAGAGTCAGGACTGACTAACTGACCCTCCAGTGGGTTTTCATCAGAGACTGTAAATCACACCAAAGGAGAGTACCCACTGTTTCCCCATCAGCCCCCCAGCAAAACAGACTTGGAAGGCAATAAACCTCTCCTTTAGCTCAGCACAGGGTCAGAGGCAGCTGGATCACTTGCACTGGCTTGGCTGGTGACATACCTCAGTGCATCATACCATTGTGATCAATGAAGTTTGTATTGGCTGGTTTTCAGAAGTTGACGGCCAGATCTTTCTTCCTAGTCTGAGTGTAGAAGTTCTGCTGAAACCTGTTCAGCATGACAGCAACACAAAAGCCTTCCCGGACAGACAGGGGGTGGCTGTACATCAAGTGCCCTAGCTGGAAACCAAACCCAGGTCTCTCAGATAAAGGTGAGAATTCCACCACAGAACCACCATTATCCACTTAATACTCTGTCATCAAATCAGAACCTATTCATAGGTGGCCCTCCACTGGGTGGGTGTTTCTGAGGCTGTAAAACACAGGAGAGGAGATTGCCTCCCTTTTCTCTCACTAAGCTGCTGGTGGACTAGGTCATCAGGGCTCCCTCTGAGTAATTATTCTCACTCATTTCTGTCAAGTTGGAACTGACTCATAGCTGATCCTCCAGCAGGTTTTCAGAGGCTGGAATACACATGAGAGGAGACTGCCTATCTTTTGCCCTCACAGCAGCTGGTGAATTCGAACCACTAGCCTTGTGCTGGGAGCATAACTCCCTATCCACTAGGCCACTCACTAACTCTCCCTTTTTTAGATGACCTCTGTGTGCTGAAGAGGGAGCTCTGTTGGCCTAGTGGTAATGAGTTGGGTTGCTCTAATTCAAAGGCCAGCAGTTTGAATCCATCAGCTGTTCCAAGGGAAAAAGATGAGCAGGCTCCTTTCATGTGACTTACTGTCTCTGAAAATACGCTGGAGGATCAGTTATAGGTTGGTTCTAACTCAACAGCACATAACATGTACTAAGAGGAGCCTTGGTGGTGTGGAGATTAAGCACAAAGTTACTAATCAAAAAGTTGTCAGTTTGATTTCCTTGGGAGCAAGATGTGACAGTTTGCTTCCCTGAGACATAGAGCCTCGGAAATCCTATGGCAGTTGTACTCTGCCATACAGGGCCACTGTGAGTTGGAATTGATAGGGTGGCAGTGGGTTGAATTTTTGGCTATGTACCTGTCACTGTTCTGAGTATTTCACATGTGATCCTAAAAGGCAGGTTGATTGTATTCTTCTTTAAAAAATTTTTTAAAATTTAAAATTGTGTGTGTGTGTACTGTCAAATCAGATGTGACTGGTACAGGAGATTGTCCCTCCTCCAGCAGAGCATCCAGTGGATTTGAACCACACACCTCTGGGATTACAGTGCAGATTCTTGCCACTAGGCCACCAGAGCTCACCTGATGGTGTTCTTTTACAGATGAGGACACTGAGGCACAGAAAAGCTAAGCACATTGCCCAAGGCCACACAGCTAATCAGTGGTACAGTTTCCAAATCTCCAGCCTGCCCTGTTTGCCACACCCTCACACTTTCCCTCTCAAACTAAGCGGAACCCATTGTGTCAGCCCTGAGGGTCCTGCTTCTTAGTACGTGCCAGTTACAGATGAGCCAATTCAAGCAAACGTGTGTTCTGGTGCCAACTCTGACACCAGTTAACTCGGAGCAAAGTGACTTCTCTCTCAGTAGACTTGTTTCCTGCCTCTCACGAAAGCCCTCCTGCCAGCACCATTTTGACTACTGTGCTTCACAAGTCCAGGCTCATGACATGTCTCGTCCGCAAATGTCAGGGTGCTAGGAAGACTACTGCCTTTTGTCTCTGTCTCCAGAGACGGAAGTGGGAACCCGAGGTGAAGGAAGAGAGCTTGGAGGGATGGGCTTCTGAAACTTTTTCCAAGAGAGACAAGGTGAGGTCAAGTGGGCAGGGTAGGGTTTGAGGTCACTGTTGGCCCCAGACGTGGGACTCCCAGAGTCGGTCCCACAGCTGCAGTCATTTGGGGAGCTGACTGCACCCCACCCTTTACTTTGCCCCACCCTGGGTTTCTGCTCTGGGAAAATGACAGACCTCCGTGCCTCAGGATGCTGCCTGCAGGAGCTGGCGTGTGCCTTGAACCTACTCAGGGAACAGGGGTGTGTGGCCTTAGAGGGTGGCAGCTCCCCAGGTGACAGACCAATCTGTGGGCAGTGAAACAAAGAGCATGCAAATGAGCATCTGAGGGCACCTCCTGTGAGTGTCCTGTCCCTGGAGGCCATGGCCAGGCCACTCCCCATGCAGCAAAGAGGCCCTCGCTCCAGGCCTGGGGCAGAGTCCAGCCCTGGCCCTGCTGGGCGGAGAACTCCATGGGAAACTGGGCCTCAGCGTTTCCTTGTCCCCACACCCAGAAGCTGAGGCCATGGGGCCCCTTCAGTCACCTTATAGATGACTCTATGCTGCTCCCCAGCTCAGTCTGATTAACTCTTCAAAACCTGTCCCTTAGTAAATAGAAAAGTTAGTTCTCTAGTAGTAAATGACTAGAAGGAGGTAGGGGGACACCGTTCCAAGAATATATTAATTTGCTTCTTAATCCCATTCTTACTGTCTTCATAGCAATGCTCCCCCGGATTTGCAAGGCTGTAAAATCTTGATGGGAGGAGACTCCCCATCTTTCTCTCAAGGAGCAGCTGGTGGATTCAAACTGCTGACCATTTGGTTCTCACTCACTCTCATTGCCATAGAGTTGGAACCAACTCATAGCTGACCTTCCAGCAGGTTTCTGAGAAGCTGTAAATTGCATGGAAGGAGATGGCCTATCAACCTTGGTACCCCTCCCCTGTTCAGTCTTCTCATCTGTAAAATGGGGATCATATCACCTCCTCATGTTTGCTGGGGCACCAAAGACGACTGCACACTTAAAGAGATTCTGCAGTCAGCTCAAGAAGGGTCATTTCCTCTCAGGTGCTAACCAACGCTTGGGGCACAAATAGGCCTCGGCTCAGTGGGTCAGTAGTGGTGCAAGGTCTTGGAAACCCTGCCCTAAAGACTCTTTTTTTTTAATTTCAAATGAGTTGGTTTAATTCCAGGTGGTACAGAATTCTGGGTGTAACAAAGAATAAAGAAGAGTTTCTGACAGGACTCTGGATTTTGTTTACTTTGACTGCACAGCCAAGATCGGAATGGCTGAATGAGAACTGGAGATGGACCATCATAGGGTTTCTTCTTCTTCACTGTTTCACAAAAAGTTTCTTCTTAAATGTACAACAGGCTCCAAGACAACACTTCATTTTAACTATAGGTGCTAACAGATGTTATAGCAGAGAATCCAGATATTTTAAAAGGAAAGGAAGTAAGGTTCATCATTGCCTCGGTCTTATTTTTTGCCAGATTTCTTATTCTACTGGTGGCCAGGGGACCTTTGCCCGTGGCCTTTGCTTTTCGTTCCTTGAGTTTCTTCTTCTGTTCTTTTTTTGTTTCTGCTTGAAAGCCTTACCTTCCTCGTCCATCTCCTTGGTCTGCTTCTTGGGCTATTTCAGGGGCTTTTTACCACCTTGGTGGCCAGACATAGCACCGGCCGCGCCTTCCCCAGACCTGCGGCCAAAAACCTAAAGACTCTTCTTATGACGAGGTTTATCTGTCTGGTTGGATCTATGGAGATGAAGTGCTTGCTCAAGGTCAAGGTCAGGTCACCAAGAATAAACTGCCTGCTGCCTTTTCCACTACACAGAACAGTTGACAAGGAGGAAGGGAGGGAGAGGAGGAGGTGGAACGAGGAAAGCATTATTATCCTCACCACTGGAGGATGAAACTAGACTTGCCCTTGAAGTTGAGGGTCACTGTTCTCTGCTCACCCCTTGGCCGCGCCTCCCACAGCTCAGGGGGACTGGTTGCTCCAGCCCAATCTCACAGGCCAGGCCTCTGTGCAGTCTGTCCTTGCCTGTCAGGCTCAGTGTTCCTCATACATCCTCATGCCTGGGATTCCTCCAAGCCCAGCCAAGCCTCAAGGGTGGGTCAGCATCAGGGGCTGGTCCAGTGGGCAATGCAGTTGACCTTGGGCACTCTGGATCTCAGATGCACATCGTGGAATGCAAACCTTCTCACCCAAGTGCCTCAGGCTGTCCTCTGGGTGGGACACTGAGAGGGACATGGAGCATGTGCAGCATCATGGGGTAGGCGTGGTGACCCTGAGCCAAAGTTCAAGCTAAGCATAGCTGGGGGCACCACTACAGGCTGGGCACGTTTGGAGGCAGGACGCCCCCCATCCATTCAGAATGAGGCCCTTAAGCAACCACTAAGGCACCCTGTGCACCAAGCTGGGTGAGATCCCGCCAGTGTTTTCCTGGACTGGACAGTCTCTCCTGGCTTGGAGTGGGCAGTGTGCTGAGAAGGGATGCTGGCCAGGGGGACATGGTAGAGGATGAGCCTCAAACATATGGGGTCCCTCACCTCCTAACTCTTCAGCCACTGCCAGCCAAACAAATCAAGGAAAAGCCCATTCTAACTGCCCTCTCTGACTCACCCTCAGGAGCTCCAACCCCAAGCCCCAAAGCAGCTGTCCCTGGAGATGAGAGATGAGCTTCTGCAGCTGGTGGGTGGGGTGGCCAGAGAAGTGGGGCTGCTCCTTTGGGGGGGGGGCAGGTGTTCCTGAGCGGGTGGGGCTGCCCATCTTGAGCCCAGCCCCAAACCTTCCCTGGCACAGTCAGGCCTGCCTGACTCAGAGGGTGGGGTGACCGAGGCTCTCTCACTGCCTGGGGCGGCCACAGGGGACCTGTCCAGCCAGTTTCCCCATATTTGCCACATTGGCATTTAATTTTTAATTCCTCATATGCATCACTGGGGGGAGGGCTTGGTTCAGAGCAGGGCAGGGTGAGAGGGAGCCTTGAGAGAGGACAACCTCCCCACTACCACATTCACATCTCAGAAGCTGAGGGGATGGGCCTGGACGCCAGGTAGTGCCCCTGAGCTCTGGGTGGGCTTCCCCTCAGAGGCGGGAGTAGGATGGTTCTGAAGGGGAATGATACCTCTCAACTCCGTCCTGGTCCACAGTGGTGTGGGCAGGACTGGACAGTCTTCTTCAGTGTCTACCTGGTTGGCAATGGGATCTCTCCTCCCTGGGCCTCTGATTCCCATACTAATGAGTATGCAAGCCCTACCCATCTGTGATGCTAATCCAATTCTAAGGACCCTGGTGGTGCAGCGGTCAAGGACTCAGTAGCTAACCGCAAAGTGGATGCCTTGATTTGTGGGATAAAAGAGAGGGAGTCTGTTCCCGTGAAGATTCACTGCCTTGGAAACTCTATGGGTGCTTCAGCTCTCCTCTGGCCTATAGGGTTGCTGTGAGTGGAAATTGCTGCAATAGCAGTGGGTTTGATTTGGTTTAATCCAGCTTTAGGTGGGCTCTGGGCTGGTTGGGACACCACTTCCTAGATCTGGAAGCAGAGCAGCCCCTCCAGCTCAAGGAATGACCATGCATGACATGGATTTTCTGGGGATCCTCCCCTGAGCTGATGAGTCCTCCCTGGCCCTCTATTACCAACTACTGTGGAGTCAATTCTAACTCATGGTGACCCCACACGTGTATCAGAATACAGCTGTGCACTGCAATCCTGAAGGTGCACAGAATCCACCAGATGCTCTGCGGGAGAAGGAGGGGCAATCTCCTCCTGTGCCAGTTGGATCTGATTTGATGGTACATAAGAAAAAAGAAAAAAAAACAAAACACACACACCACCCAAAAATACCTCAGAGTACAGTTGTGCTCTACAAGGTTTTCAGCAACTGATTTTTCGTTAAGTAGACTGCCATGCCACCACAGAGTCATTTCAACCCAGACAATCAGAGAACAGACATCTGGGGACATAACTGAGGGCCATCCCGTGTAGCCCTCACTGAGATGCCAGCTGGAGGCACAGGGAGAGGAAAGGACTGTCCCTGAGCCACCCTGAAACCCAGAGTTGGGATGGGGATGGTGCCAACTACCTGAGGATCGATTCCAAGTCCCATCCCGCCCACTGAGGAATCTCAAAGGCCTCTGCATAATTGCATTTGGCTGCTGGATGCCTGAGAAAGCACATCTTAGTTCTGAGCACCTTCCCCTCAAATAGAGGGAAGAGCTCCAGGGAAGAAGCAGCTGTCACTTGACTCCACCCAGGCCCAGGAGAGTGGCTGGGACCAGACTGTGCTGCCTCTGATTCAGGGGAGTTGGCAAGGGGCCCCTCCATCACTGTTCTCACACCTCAGCACCTCACGGGGCACTCATAGTAAGGAAGGGTATGTTCAGAAGACGACCCAAGCCCTAATAGAGCTTGAGGAAGAGAGTGCTCCTTCTGGGGCCACCTGGATTCCTGGGGTGTCCTGCCCCAGGACAGGCTGGTCTGGGAGGTGCCCTTGGAGTGTGGGAAGAGAGGACAGGGAGAGGCTGAGGCCTGATGGGATGGTGTGTGCTGGGCCCGGGCGCTGGCCCAACTCCCCACCCTCCCTGCTGTGGTGGGGCTGTGGGCATGTGTATCTGGGTGTGAACTCACACCCATGTGAAGTACTGCCCTCCTAGTTCTCCCCACTTGACTCGTTTGGAAGAAAAATAAAGGACCTGGCCCTAAGCCTAGCATGGAAGGGAAGGGAGAGGAGCGAGAAGATGAGATTAGAATGAAGATGCTGGCATGAGGTCAACACAGGAACAGGTGATGAGGGACATAGGCTGCTGTGTCTTGTGACTTGAGTTGGGAGCACAGAACTGTCCCTGGGATTTAAGCCATAAGGCCGCGGTTTGCACCTAATTGAAAGGTACATCAGAGGGGCCGTGAGTGCTTTGTTAAAATTGTTGCAAGACTGTGTGCATGTGTCCAGATACCTCATGATGATCTCAAAGGGGGCCTATAACCCCAAAGAAGAAAAAAAACACCCTGGTTCTCACAGGCCCCAGCTGCTAGACAGGGAGTCTGAGAGGCAGGAGAAAGGGAGATGGAGATGGTTCTGCCAGCTGGTGTGTAAAGGGGAGGAAGGTGCTCACTGATGTGAATGGAGGAGAACTTGGACTGGAGGACCAGGCTGCGGGGGTTCAAATCCCTGTCTTTCCAGTGTAAGCTGTGCCACCTTAGATAAGTTACTCCTCTTTTGCTTCAATTTCCCCACCTGGAAAATTTTCCTCACAGGGTGATTCTGTTGGCTCAAGGAATAAGCACAGTTGAGATACCCGGGATAGGGCCTGGCACACAGGCCAAGTGTTTAATGAGTCCTCTTCCTAGGAGAAGCTGTTCCTTGCAGAGGGACATCCTGCTTGGAAAGGCGGAGGGGGTTGGCGAAACAGAGGAAGACCCTTGACCAGATGGATTAACACAGTGACAGCAGCCATGGACTTGAGTGTCTGAGAGTGTAAGGATGGCTCAGGATAGGATAAGGTTGTTCGTAGGGTCGCTATGAGTCATACTCAACTCAACAACACCTAACGGCAACAAATTCCCAGGAGAGCATCTTGTAAGCCATTCACCCTCATCAGCCAGTACTGTTGGAATAGAATGAACATCTCCTTTCTCAGTTCAATTTGTTCCCTCAGTAAAATAAAGTCTGGTGTGGACCCAAGACGCATTTCCATTGTCAGCCCACCAGGGAGGAGACCTGAGTTATCTGGAGAAAAGCCCCATCTCCTGAAACCAGCTCTCAGCTTTGCCCTGAAGGACCTTTACTAGAAGCATTTCCCCAGGAGGGCTTGGAAGTCCAGGCTCACCCAATCATCCCAGACCCACATCCACCTTGCCCTCAAGTCTCCTGCAAAGCCCGCAGGAGGGCGAGTGTGTGTACGGGGTCAGTCTGTGAGTCAGGCCTTGCTGGGCCCCCCCAGATCTAGAGAAGTGAGAGGCTAGGGCTTTGTCCAGGTCACTGGAGGAGCCCAAAGCAGGCATGTAGGTAGAGGTGCCTATCATTAACTCTTCAGTTGCTGGACGGACCTTGAGCTTGTGAAGGTCTAGGAGAGATGGGTGGCAACAGCAGGCCACACTCAAAGGACAATAGCTATTTTCTACCCCATGAAGTCAGGAAATCAGGAGATGTATTGCACTGGGAAAGCCTGAAATCAGGGACCTTTCCAAATTATTGAGGAGCAATGATATCTGTTTGAGGACTAAGATGTGTCTGATCATGCCATAATCTTTCTGATCATGTGCTATGCATCTGAGAGCTGGACAGTGAGTAAGATGATAAAAGAATTGATGCCTTTGATTTGAGCTATGGTTTTGGAGAAGAGTACTAAATATTCTATGGGCTGCCAAAAGAATAAATATATCTAAGAGAAAGTGCAGCCTAGGAGGCAAAGATGTTGAAGCCTTGTCTCACATACTTCAGGCATGTTGCCAGAAGGGACATCATGCCAGGACAGGTCAGTAAAAGAGAGGATGTCCCTCAACCAGGTGGACTGACACGGTGTCTGCCACAATGGGCTCTAGTGTGTCAGAAAGTGTGAGGATGGCACAGGATAGGACAGAGTTCAGATCTGTTGTTCATAGGGTTGCTATGAGTCATACTCAACTTGACAGCACCTAATAACAATAACCTCATAAAGAAGCATTTTAACAGCCCTCAGTCTACACCACTGTGGTTCCGAGTATGTGCGCTAGGGGTAGAAGTGGAAAAGAATGTAGTTCACTTTCAGCAATCGCTTACCTCCTGTGACCTTGGCTTTGACTCATAGTGATCCATGTACAACAGAGTAAAACCCAGCCTCGTCCTGTATTCCCCTCATAGTCTCTCCTGTGCATCAGTCCACTACTGCAGTCTGTGTCCATCCGTCTTGCTGAGAGGCTGGCTATTTTTCAACTACCCTCTATCTTTACAAGCTCTAATAGTCTTATCTTCGGAACAGACTGATGCTGACTCACATCCTTTCTACTTTTTGGCGACTGTAGCTCTCTATTTGTGTACAAATTGCTTTCTTTTTTTACTTGTGGTACGTGTGCTGTTGCTAAGTGCTGTCGAGTCAACACCAACTCTGAGTAACCCTGTGTATGACAGAACGAAACCCTGTCTGATCTTGTGCCGTCTCTGCCGAGCTTAAGTTCATCGCTGCCTTCACTGCATTACTCCATCTCGTTGCTTCACTGGCCTGCACTTTTCTAAGCATGATGCCTTTCTCTAGGGCCTGGACCAAACAATCTCAGTCATGTCTCACCATCCTTGCTTCTCAGGAGCTTTTGGGCTACAATTCTTCCAAGAAACATTTGTTTGGTCTTTTGGCAGTCCACAAATATATGTATACATATCTCTATAACCATAAGAACTTTTATCTATCTCTACCTCTCCAAAGTACTGAAGAGCAATGGTGTCTCTCTGGAGACTAAGGTGCGTCTGATAGAGGCCAGGGTCTTCGCAATCACTTGTTATGCATCAGAGAGTTGGACAATGACCAAGGAGGATAGAAGGAGAATTGATGCCTTTGAGCTGTGGTGCTGGAGAAGAGTATTGAGAATACCATGGACTGCTAGGAAAACAAACAGATTTGTCCTGGAAAGGGTTAAACAGGGTGGCTCCTTGAAGGCAAGGATTCTGAAGCTCCATCTAACATACTTTGGACATGTTGTGAGGAGAGACCGGTCCTTGGAGAAGGACATCATGCTTGGGAGGGTGGAGGGACGGCTCAGGAGGGGACGGCCCTCTATGAGGTGTATTGATTCAGTGACTGGGGTAATCGGGATGGGTGTGTCAGAGACAGTGCGATTGGCACAGGACAGAGCAGAATTTAGGGCTGTTGTACATAGGGTCCCTGAGTCGCAAGGGACTCGACGGTACATCTATCTCAAAGCCATTTTGACACTTTTTGCATGTACAATTCAGTGACATTAATTATAGTCATCATATTGTGCAAGCACCACCATTACCACCATAACTGATTTTCCAATTTTCCAACCACCCTTAACAGAAGCTCAGTTAACTCTGTTTCCCTAAACCTAGATTGCTTTTATAAGCTCTCAAACTCAATTCAAACTCATTACTGTCACATCAGAACTGACTCATAGCTGACCTGCAAGTGAGTCGTCAGAGGTTGTAAATCCCATGGGAAGAGACTGGTCATCTTTCTCCAGCAGGGCTGCTGGTGGATTCAAACAAGCAGGGAGGCCTTTGGGTTAAAAGCACAACTCCCCACCAACTATGCAACAAAGAAAAGGTAAGACTTGGCAACAATGAATGACTGGAAAAAAATGATAAGTCTTAGTCCCTCCCATCCAGGAGTTTGGAGTGACAAGAAAAGTCGGTGAAGGAGAAAGGGAATTGTCTACATCAGGCAATACTGGACAGATGTGTGGGCTCCTGGGCCCAACCATGGACGCTGTGAGGTTGAGCAGGCCCAGGAGTGCACATGTCAGGACAAGGCACCTTGTAGTCCTGTTTGGTTCAAACCCTCATGACAGTGGAAGGATGAGGTGACTCTAGTGGTAGTATCATCCCAACCAGGACTCAGGTCAGACGGTGGTAAATCTAGAATGTATGAGGCTGGCTGTTTAGATTCTGGACCTGGGCTTTTTAATACTGGCCTGAGTGGCGACTGAGCACTTGAAGTGTTCCTGGTTGAAAGTCAGATTGCTGGAAGTGTAAAACACACAACAGCTTTTGAAGACTTCAGAACAAAATAATATACTCATTGCCATTGCGTTGATTCTGACCAGACCCCTTGTATTACAGAGTAGACCTAAGGGTTTATTTGGAAACCAACTGGCAAGGCTTTTTTTCAAAGCACCAATGGGTGACTTCAAACCACCAACTTCTAGCCGTCACCTTCAAACTGCACTACCCAGGTAGCATGGGGGAAAAAATATGTCGGAGAATGTACTGCACAAAAATGAATGTAAAATATCTCAGTAATATTTTTGGGGCTGATTAAATGTTAAAATGGCATAAAGTGTGTTATGTAAAACTATATTATTCATTCATTCAGTAAACATTTCTTGAGCAGCAAAAAAACCCCAAAAACTATATTAAAATTAATTTTATATCTATATAGAGAGAGAGACAGAGAGAGACAGAGACAGAGATTGATTTAATTTTAATGAGGTTACAAGAGGGAGGTTTGAAAAAAAAAAAACAAGAGGGAGGTTTGGTGGTTTAGTGGATAAGGAGTTACAATGCCAACTCAAAGGCAGGCAGTTTGAATCTACCAGCTACTGCACAGAAGAAAGATGGGCAGTCTCCTCCCACGAGACTTACACCCTTTGAAAACCTATTAGAGGGTCAGTGACAAGTCTGTTCCAACTTAATGGCAATGAACTGAGTTGTAGCTGGTGCTACCAGAAAATTTAAAATTACAAACAAGGCTCATACTCTATTTCTACAAGACAGTGCTAATCTGGCCTATTTCAGAAAACCCAGGAATTCTCCACGGGACCACACAGCAGTCATTGTTTTTAGACCTCTCCTTTTCAAAAGACAATATTCCAAAAGGGAGTTACTGGTTTCTATAGTTCCTGAACCTCAAACACATTTGCCCTAAATGCCATTTTCAGCGGTTTCCTGGTGTTAGTCCTTTGAGGCCATTCTAATGGTATCTCTTCCAGAAAGTCCTCTGTGATCATTCTCTGTCATTGGATCAGCTGCCCTCAACCTAATTTATGTCCTAACAATCTGTTTGTTGGTTTATGTCCCAACTGGGCAGGAAGCTCCTTCAAAGCAGCAGCCCTAGATCAGTCATCTCACAACACCAATCCTAATGCAGGGTCTGGCTCAGGGCAGGAAGCCATCAATGATATTTGCTTAACTGGAGGTACCACCTGGTCCATCACTTCTGCACACCACATTTCTCCACCACTTCCCCTTGGGCTTCAGCCCCAGAAGAGCTGACATTACCAGTCCTAGCTTTCCTGCTGAGGGTCGCCGCCCTGCCTCCTCCCAGCAGCTGTTCTGGGTTGGTACCAGGAATGAATAGAGGAGGAAGCTGATCTCCACCAGGCCAGGGAAGGTAAGTCGGCCTCCTCCTCCTCCTCCACAGCTGCATGTGTCCCCGCCTAGAACACACTGAGAGCCCAGAACAGAGCCATACTCACCAGCGGTAGGAAGGTCAGCAGAGGGCGGACTCTAGGCCGAGGTTTCAGGGTGGCTATTCCACATTCACTCACGCTGTCAAACCGGTTGTCTCCATAATAGATTCCATCTAGAGGAGCAAGCAAGGGAGATCATGAGTTGAGGGCCAAGGGTGTCTGGGCCAGCTAACTTTGCTCTGCAGCTCCCCATTGAGGGAAGCCAGGCCCTGTGGCGGCCCCTGGTCAGCCCAGCTAAGTGTCTCATCAGGTCATCCTCTGGATGGAGAGTGTGTTGATGGGAGACTGGACTATGAGGACTCGGTGGGTGGGTGGGTTCCTGGGGCTTTCAGACCCCAGAGGCCAAATTCTGGGCCTTCCTCCCCACAGAACGAAATGCAGTCTCTCCTTTTGAGGCCCTGAGAGTTTTGCCACAAGCCACATTTAAAGTCTATCTCTGAGAGAAGGAGGGAAGCATGTCTGATTTTCTCCCAACTGTTTGAATCTGGAACAAGCAGCACCAATAAGGTCACCTGCTACCCATAATGGCCAGGGCTCCAATATCGTAACCTACTGCTGTCATGGTGCCTGATTTGCAGTGACCCTATTGGACTGCCCCTTAAGGTTTTCAAGGCAGCAGACCATCTCGTTTCTCCCTCAGAGCAGTTGATGGATTCAAATAGCTGTCTTTTCAGTTAGAGCTCAATACTTAACCCACTGTGTCACCAGGATGAGACGCCTCATATTTGCAATTTCCCCACCCCTGAAATGGCCAGAAGTCGAGGAACGTAGAAAGGACAGGATATAATAGTAGTGAATGGGATGTAGTAGCAGATATCCCAGCTCTGTCATGGCTTGGCCTCTCAGGACCTCAGTGTCTTCATCTGTACAATGGAGCTGATGATATGCTAACCTCATGGGACTGCTGTTAAGGAGTAAGAGTGACTGGCACAAAGTAAGTGTTCAATCAATGCAGTCCCTTCTCCTGTGGGACAATGGCAGAAGAATCAGCTTTTTAGCCTCTTCCTTATTTTTTAATTAAATGATTTTTTAATACAATATATATATATATATTTTACAGCATATTCTTTCCATTTAATTTTCCCCTATTCATTCATGGTTGCACATTTTCCTCCCTGCCTACCCCTCCCCCTCAGTTCATTTTTCTCTTTGAATAGAAAAAAATTTTCTTTGTTACACAACCCCCCTCAAGTCCACAATCCACTTTACTATGCATTTCTTTTTCTGTAATCTTGTCATGAAGATAATACCTAATCCTATATTCCTTTTAAACAGTTCTTTCCCTCATCTGTTTCAATGCAGTATATATTATTTATCCCCTTTTTTCTTAGGTTCCTTCCAATCCTGATGTCAGTACCTTTTTACAACAAAGGCAATATGCAGTATTTGTCCTTTTGTGACTGAGATATTTCACTCAGCATAATGTCCTCCAGGGTCACCCATTTTGTTTAACATTTCATGAGTTCCTTGTTTTTCAATGCAGCATAGTATTCCATTGTATTAATATACCTCAGCTTCTCTATCCATTTGTTTGTTGATGGGCACTTGGGTTGTTTCCAACTCTTTGCTACTGTGAACAAAGCCTCAATAAACATGGGTGTGCATATATCTGCTTGGGTAGCAGTTATGGTTTCTTTAGGGTATATTCCCAGTTGAATCATCTTCTTTCTCTAGTTCCCAGGTGGTACAAATGGCTAAGCAGTTACCTACTAAATGAAATGTCAACAGTTCTAAACCACCCAGGAATGCCTTGGAAGAAAGGCCTGGCAACGTAGTTCTGAAAGAGCACTGACCCTTTACTCTGAAACACATGAGGTCACAGTGAGTTAGCCAACTTGGAGGCAACTGGTCCTGGGACTTCCTCTAGTCCCCTTCACAAGGCAGGCACGACCGTAGGCCTCATGATGGCCATGTGCAAGGAGGACTTCCATCCACTTAATAGAGTGTGAGGGACTCTCTTCTTTTATAACCAGCAAGGAAAGAGAAAAGTCGGTAGCCCATTAACTAGACAAACAGCAAAACTAAATGTAATTATGGTTCCCTTTTGCATGGGACTTTGGGAAAAGAGCAAGAGAATGGGCTCATCAGGGAGCTCCCAGGGATCAGCTCATATTCCCTCTGGGCTCCTACACCTATCGTTACAGGCTTGTGTTTGAGAATCTCAGCTAAGATTTCCACTGGAGACTAGGGAACCCCACTTGTGGGAGTCAGAGTACTACAAAGGTAGAAGGTGGTCTGGGAGCAGAATTTCAAATTCTCATGGAATCCAGACTTTCTGAAGCCATTAAGGCCAAGTGGTGCCCCTCCCAAAGCTATACCCCAAGGAAATCTTTCAATCTTGAACAGAGATTTTGTTACCAGAAGTCACCTTACAGTCAAATATGAACCCGCCCACTGGCATCAAGTCCATTCAAATTCATATAGAACCTTTGTGGGTTTTCCAAACCTACAAATCTTCCCAAGAGAAGATCTTTCTCCCTCAGAACAGCTGGCGGATTTGAACTGTTAACCTTTGGAGTAGCAGCTTAATATATAACTCAATATGCCACTAAAGAATCATCTCTGTGATCAAATTGACAACAGTAAGTTGGAAGGGTTGATGTGAAACTTAGGGGGTTAATAAGTTTGTGTAAATGTTCAGATAGCTGGGAAAAGATTGTACGAAGGCAGCACAATTGAACAAACAAATAATCTCACTGAATTGTACACATCGACACACTGCTGGAGTGGTACTATGTTCACACACAATAGCAAGTTCTCTGTGTGCCCCTCCAGTCCCCTGGAAATGTCAGTTCCTAGCACTGTCCTGCCCTGTGCACTCTGGGCAAACCTGATGCCCTGGTCCTGGCTGCCAACTGGCCCAAGGCTGGAAACCACAAGATTGGAGGGATAAGAGGGGGGCTCCATAGGAGTGCAGATGTGGCCCAATCAGAAACCACAAAAGTAGAGATCACTGAACCTCTCTACCAGCCGCGACTGCAGCCCAGCTGACTCTTTCCTGCTTCCAAGAGTCTGTATGTGGGCGCTGCAATCTCTGGGACATTCTTAAGATAGTGCTGTGTGGAAGCCAAAGTCCTAGATAGCCTGGCCTTCTGTGGGACTGGGGGTGGGGAGGGTGAGGACCAACACACAGAATGTGGGAGCACCAGTGCCTGGTTAGATAAAAACCCCGCTGCTGGTGAATAGATTGCAACTCTCAGCAACCCTGCAGGACAGGGTAGAACTGATGCATAAAGTTTTCAAAGTTGGAAATCTTTACAAGAAACTAATGTGGTGTGTTCAGTTTCATGGAGCTGGAACTGACTCAGCGGGAACTGACTCAGCCTCCACCGGGTTTTCAGAGGCTGTGAATTGAGAGGAGATTGTCAGTCTTTCTCCCATGAAGCAGCTGGTAGATTTGAACTGAAAGACTGCCCAAGTTTTACTCCTGAAGTTTAAACCTTTTGGTCACCAGCATACGCTTTAACCCCTGCACCCTACCAGGGCCCCTTTCTGGTCTGCTATTTTCTCTGATTAGTGCATTTCCTCTCCACACAGGTGTTGAGATGTAAGTGGCCTCCTTTGTACAGTTAAGATATCACGAGTTAGTTATTAATGAGAACGGCTACTACGTGCCTAGGAACTTAGAAGTGTCATGGAGTAGGAAGTGACTCACAGCTGACCCTCCTGCAAGTTTCCTGAGGCTGTAAATCACACTGGAGGAGACCGCTCATCTTTCTCAAAAGCATCGAATAGTTGCAGGGGCACCACTTTTGCATGCTCCCTGAGGTAGTTACAAATTCTTTTTTTAAAACAACAACCGAAAAAACCAAAACACCCCAACAGACAAAACCAACCACCCAGATTCACTACTGTCAGGTTGACTCATCCATATTGACTCTATAGGGAAAAAACCAGAACTTCCCTATAGGATTTCCTGGGAATCATCTGTAGGAAATGTCACTATAAACCCAAAGGCAGAACCTCTCTGGTGATCCAGATCCACCAGTGGCTCTGAGGAGGAAAGAGGAATAATCTCCTCGTGGGTGATTGAGAGCCTCTGAAAACCCGCTGGAGGGCCTGTGAGGAGCTGGTCCCACCTCTACCGCAGTGAGGTTTGGGTTGGAATCTTTACAGCAGCAGAGGGCCAACTCCTTCTCTCACGGATTCCAACCACACACTTGTTGGGTAGCAGCCCAGTGTTAAATCCACCGTGCCACCATGGCTCCTTCTTACGCACTAGCAATTGATTTCTTTTCTGAAACAATCGGCTATCTGATTGGTACTGTCTGTATCCTCATTTTACAGATGAGGAAACAGAGGCACCAGAAGGTAAGAGAAATTGTCTGTAGCCTCATAGTGGTGGAGCCAGACTCTGAATCACTGGAGGAACTGACAAAGGAAGGGCTTCAATCCATTTACTGAGAAAAAAGAAAATTAACGTTCAGGTGGAAGTCCAAGGTCACCTGGCAAGTTGAGCTCCACATCAACCTCTCTTCCCTTTCCACAGGCAGCTGCTTCTTCACTCATTCCTATTGTACAGATGGGAAAACTGAGATCAAGGGCTGAGGTGGGGGGGCCCTAATTAATTAAACAAGCCTTCACTGAGCTCCTGCTGTATGTAAACAACAAAGAAGAGCTTGGTTCTCTGATGTGTCCCTGTTGTTGTTAGGTGCCACTGAGTCAAGTACAACTCAGTGGACCCCATGAACAAAAAGATTTGAACCCTGTCCTATCCTCACCATCCCTGACAAACTGCAGACCATTGCTGCAGTCACTGTGTCAGTTCATCTCCTTGAGGGTCTTCTCTTTCTCTGACCTACTATCTTTCCAAGCATGACGGCCCTTTCCAAGAAATACCTCGTGCTAACATGCCCAAAGCATTAGAAGGGGCGGGAGAGGGGGTGGAAGGGGTGGAGGGATAAGATTGAAAACTATATTCAGTAAAACTCCAATTTTATGAAATAAATTACACACACATATGCCCAAAAGCCCACAACACAATGCTAACAAATGGTCTGAAAAAAGACAACAGTTTTATTTTGTTCCTATTATGAACACATTTTCCAATCAGCCAGTCCCTGGATTAGATAAAGGAATACTGTTCCTAAGTCTGCTTTAAGTTGAATTTGTGTGTAATTTAGCACAGGTAATTACAGTTCATCTCTAATATCAGTTAATCAAATGTTTGTCTTAGTAGATAGTATATATTTCTATGTGTGGGGAGCTAATGGCTCAGTGGTAAGGAGTTGTGCTGACAACCCAAAGGGCAGGCAGTTCAAATCCACCAGCTGCACCACGGGACAAAGATGAGCAATCCCCTCCCTAGTGATCCACAGTCTCTGAAAACCCGCTGGAGGCTCAGCTATAATCAGTTCTGACTCAATGGCAATGAATTGAGGTTTCCCCATATGCATAAAAAAATTAAACACTTCTAAATACATGAGAGCATCTTGAACATAATCATACAGTAATTATAATCATGTTAAAATGTACATCAAAAAGTAGCACCCTTACCAGGGTTGGTTTATAATTGTCACCACAAGATGTATATGCATTTGTAACCCAGGCATTACCTGTTCAAGGTACATATTGCCTCTGCACTCTGAAGAGGTGGCTAGAAGATTTGCCCGCTCAAGATATGACAGAACATTTGCCCTCCCAATCAGGAGCAAGACGCGTCTTGTCCACCCTGAAACTTGGAAACTGCCTCTGTGCCTGCCTTTTTATCAGGTCTCTCTCCTGGGTGGTGCAAATAGCAGACTCAGCTGCTAACTGCAGGGTCTAAGATTCAAGCCTCCCTAGAGACATCACAGAAGAAAATCTTGGCAATTTGCTGCTGAAAATTCACAGCCATGGGAATCCCTCAGGGGCACAGTTCCACTCTGACACACGAGGATTGGATAGGAAGCTGGTTTGGGAGTTACTGCTAGAGTTTCAGAAGTTTGGTATTTGCTGCTTGTGTGTAAGTAGGAGGGAGTGGATCATCCATGTGGGATTCAGAAGACAGGAAAGAGGAGGGAGCTCCCTTCCACAGAGATGCTCCCCCAAAAGGGCCACCTGCAGCAATTCTAGTAGTAGCCAGGAAGTCTGGTGTGTGAAACCCAGGAGCAGGACGGTGTGAGATTTGGGCTATGGCTATAGAGCCAGGCTGAGCTTGGGTTTTAGTTCTTACTCCACAATATTATTAAGAGCAGGGCCTAGGGCACATCATTAGATCTCGCTGAGGCTCTTTCTCCATCCGTGTGGGCGACGAAACCAACTGCGTGGGTTGGCATGAGGCGAGCTAGATGTGCTGAGTATGCAAAAGGTTAGCACAGCACCTTACAGATAATTCAAGCTCGAGCATTGGGAGGACTGGTTATTGTTATCACCATCATCCTCTCCTGCTCTACTTCACCTCACCAGAGGTTCAGGCTCTGGGTTTGAATCGGGTCATGCCCTTGCACATGATGGCCAACATATCTGTAAACATCAGGCAACCGACCGCCACAAGGGGACAGAGGACTCTGTTCCCTTTCCAGGAAGAATATGAATCCTGATGCTTGGGGCTGGCCCCAAACCTCGAACTAAGGACTAGAGTAGGAAGGGCTACTTCAAGGTTAGAGTGTGCTGCCTCCAGGCACAGGGCTCTGGGTCTCTCCCTAGACAGGCCAGCCTGGTTCTCTTTGCCTGGGGCGGGGTGTGTGTGTGTAATAGTGTATGTTGGGAAGTTGCGGGGGTGAGGGGTGACAGAGCCAGCTTTGGGGAAGCTAGAGGCTGGACTCAAGATATCACCTCACTCCTAGCCTTTGTCTTCTCCCCTTTTCAAGGAAGCATATGTCTTACTAGATGTCTGTATTTCTCTCATAGACTTTAGGGCTTAGGAAAGTCTTAGGAAAAGTCTTTAGGGCTTAGGAAAGAGGCAGATAAAATTATCTGCTTCCTCCAGGGCCAAAGCTGTGCCTGAGTTCATGGAGAGGGATGTCAAAAAACTCAAAAAAGCTCCCCAAATCGACTTAATTCCAATGGGACCCCCAGCGGCCTCACACATGCAGAGCAGAGCTGCTCAAGAGGGTTTTCAAGGCTATGATTTTTCGGCAGCAGATTGCCAGGCCTGTCTGCTGAGTCACCTGGAGGATGGTTCAAACTGTCAACCTTTCAGCTAGTCTAACTGCTTAACCGTGGGTACCACCAGGAACTCCCCTCTAAGCCCTAGAGGTCCAGACTAGAGAGAAAATGAATAAAGCTGAAATGTCTAACATCTATTAAATACTACTAAACCTCAGGCCCTAATAGTTTTTACATTTTGCCCTCAGGATAATCCTTTAGGGAGCTACTCTAACCAGTCCCATTTTGCTGATGAGAAAACTGAGGCTAAGAGAAGTACCCTACACTACAAAGTTCTGTAGGCTGGTGCGCAAAAAGGATAAGGACGTAAATGCAGAACATCTAACTAGAAGGGGAGCAAGGAACTGACCTAGGGACTCAGTGCAATGTCTCTTCCCTTGAACTCTTTGTTTTTCAGCAATAGATTGCCAAGTCTTCCTAGTTGCCTCTGGGTAGACTCAAAAGTCCAACCTTTGGGTTGGCAGCCAAGCAACCTAGGAATCAGATCTGGGTTTTCACCCTGGGTACTGCCTAAGGCTTCATTTCCTCTCCTGTAGAGTGAGGATGACAATTCCTCCTTTGCGGGGGAGCCTCCCAGGAGAGGGAGGGAAACTAGCAGGACTGAGGGAAGGCTGGGGTGATGCTTTGCCCCAACCCCGAAACGCTGGGAAATCACGATATTCCAAGACCCCACTGTCTCAAGGGCTTAGGAAGGAGTTTGTTGGCTTAGCCCAGAGTAGCTCAGAACCCAAACCCAGACACCCCAACACCATCACCCTCTTGATGTGGGGTATTCTCAGCCACTAGGGGAGCCTGCTTTTCAGAGAAGCAGCAGAGGGGGAGGCCTGTGTGAATATTACCCACAAATGGCGTTAATGAGGCCCTTCCTTGCTAATTAACAGGTCCTCATACATGACAAGAACCTGTAAAGGCCAGTCTGTCCCAGCAAGCCCCAGCAAGCCTGACCTGAGTAACAGAGAGAGAGGCCTTTGTCCAAGGGCAGAGGGACACTGACTGCTGGGCTGGGGGAGGGGCACAATGACGGGGCAACGAAACCACAGAGCAGAGGAGGGCACAGAAGAGGAGGGGGAGAGACTGGGTTTAGTGCACAGGACCTCCTTAATGGGGACCCAAAGGGGAAGAGCACAGCGCTAGGACTTAAGATTCTGGACCACAGACAGGCTGAGTGGGCCTCTCTCAGGACTTTGGTAGAAATGCAGTGTCTGCCTCTTCCAAACCTTGCACCTCAGAATCAGGCTCACCAAGGTGACTGGATGCACTTCAACATTTGCACCGCTCTGAGTCATTTCACCTGACAGCCTTTGGAGAGAGCCTGCTGCCTCAGCTGAGAAAACATGAGCAGGAACAAGGCATGGGAGCTGACGGAAATACTACTGTCACTATTATTATGACTGTGAAAGAACTGGCCCCTCAGAGTTGGCATCCAAGGGTCAAGAAAGGGTCTGGGGTTCTGGAGTCAAACCGAGACAAGAGAAGCTTATGTAACATGGTTCGGGCAGGTGGGGTATGTGTGTGTGCAGAACTGCCGGCAAACCACAGCACACCTCAGGGGTAGAAGAGTAAACAAGAGTCTCCTTCACACCCTGACAAAGGCCCGGTCAGCTTTGGGTCTGCTGTTGCCAGCCCTGCCCTGCCTGGGAAATTGTGCTGAACTCTGGGCGCTGAGAGACAACACCACTAGGGGAATAGGGACCCCAGAACCAGCAGTCATACCAGCTAACTCTGGGGTTCTGCTCATAAACTGGCCATACTCTCTATACATTTATTTAGGGTGACAAATATTAAGGAGTCCCAGTGGTGTGCTGTATAATGTCAGGGTGCTAATCAAAAGGCTGATGGTTCAAATCCACCAGTCGATCCACAGGGAAAAAGACAAGCAGTCTCTGCCCCCCAAAGAGACATACAGCTTTGGAGATGAATTTGACTTGATCAAAGTGGATAGTAGTAGGTTAAGCGTTGGACCGTCAGCCGAAAGGCCAACAGTTTGAACTTATCAGCTGCTTTGTGGGAGAAATGTGGGCTGTCTCCTTCCATTATGACTTACAGCCTGGGCAGCAGGTGGAGGGGAAGGTCACCTGGAAGACAGTGAGTGGTGAGCCCTGCAAGGATCACCCTGAAAAATTCACTGTCATCCAGTTGGTTTTAGTGAAAAAGGTTTCTTTTAAGGCAGTAAGTAAGACAGGCAAAGCTAGCAGAAGGTGGGCCATGTAAGAGTTAAAATGCAAAAGAGGGAAGAGGGGAGGGGAAGGACCCCTGGAGAGACAAGGGGTGAGACCTCCTACAGCATTCTGTCAGTAGGAAAGAGAGCTTGAGAGCCCAAGGAGCCTTAAAGAACAGACCAGGTCCCCCCGGAGAAGGAAATCCCAGTATCCTTACATCTTCCAGTTCAAGAGTCATGTGGGAACCCTGTGCCCCAGTCTAGGGATGCTGACTTTGTGCGCGCTTGGGGTGGGGCCCAGGAATTTGGGTAATTGGGTGTCCTAGCTGTGGTTTACATTTTGGAGGGATAGGACAGGAATCTCTTGGAGAACAGGGTGCCCCACTGCTGGGGTGAGGTGGGATGGGGGTGGATAAAAGACCTTGGCTCAATTAAACCCAGAGGTAGACTGTCCAGAGTGGCTGGCAGCTCTACCTCTTATCTTGGGATTTGCAAAGATCCACATAGTCTCTGCTTTACTTTCCCAGGCATTTAGAGAAAATTGTGTGGCACCTCAAGACGCTGGGTTGGGCTAGGGGGAAGGGAGAGGCTTTAATTAGGATTTTGATTGCATTAAGTGAAGCCTGCCTAATAGTTACTGGAATACATGTGGAGAGACTTCTTTAAAGAAAACTTTACTTGTCCCCACCTTCATGTGACTGTTTGCATTTTACCCGCCGCTGCCAGCCTGCCCTTGTGCAGAGCACATATTTACAGGGCTGCAGCCCCAGAGCAATGAGTTACTCATTAATTCCCTCACACACCCCTACATTGATTTCCCCCTCCATCCCAATGCCTCTACGCCAAGAGCCAGATACTGCTTGTAACAGCCCAGACTCCAGGAGATAGTCACAGGCTTGAGCGGCTGACAGAACTCCAGCTCCAACAAACTTTGAGACCCAAGACAGCCTCAGTTTCTCTCCAGTCGACAATGTCAGAAGAACGGATGTAGGCAGGGGCAGGAACCTATGAGAGCTGAAATGCCCTCAGTAACAAATCGCGCTTTGGAGCAGGGTGGACAAACTTCCCCTGCACTGGGTCAGATGAAATACTTTCAGCTTTGGAGGATAGAAGGAAAATTGATGCCTTTGAGCTGTGGTACTGGAGAAGAGTATTGAGGGTACCATGGACTGCTAGGAAAACAAACAGATTCATCCTGGAAAGGGTTAAACCGGGCGATTCCTTGGAGGCAAGGATTCTGAGGCTCCTTTGGACATGCTGTAAGGAGGGACTGGTCCTTGGAGAGGCACATCATGCTTGGGAGGGTGGAGGGACAGTGCAGGAGGGTGGATTGATTCAGTGACTGGGGTAATCGGGATGGGCCTGTCGGAGACTGAGATTGGCACAGGACAGAGCAGAGTTTAGGGCTGTTGTACATAGGGTCGCTATGAGTCGCGACTGATGGCACATAACAATTCTGAGCCACATGGTCTCTGTTGCATATGTTGCAAAGACTCAGCTCTGCAGCATGAAAGCAGCTGTAGGCATGCGTGGCTAAGGGGCATAGCTGATTGTGTTATCATAAAACTTGATTTATAAAACAGGTCATGAGCTGAATTTGACCTGGGGCCATCGTTTGTCAGTCCTCACTTTACTCCTCTAAAGTCCTGTTGTTGTGGTTAGGTGTGGTCTCTACCTCTCTGTGACCCCTTGTGAAACAGAATGAAACCCTCCCTACCCCATGAGGTGCCACCCTCACAGTCTCCACTGTACTTTAGCCTGGAGTTAGTCACTGCATCCTGCAAGCAGTCTAAACACCATTTCCATTTCACAGAAGGAAAAAATCTGAGGCCTGAGAGTGACTAGCTCCTACACTGTTGACGCCAAACCAGAACTGACTTTGCTGTCCATCACAGCCTCCTGCCTCGGACCATCTGTCCTTCCAGTCCAAGTTTGTCCTGGTTACCTTCAACCTGGGGAGCCATCCTGACAGGTGCACATGCTCCGTTTCCAGCCCTCTATGTGCTGGGTGACCCAGACTGACTCAGCTGGAGCCCCAGCCCTGGCCTGGAGAAACAGGAACTGCCCCTGGGCTCCAGCGTTGGCTGGTAAAGGCAGCTGGCTGGGGTGACAGGCTGTCATACCCATACTTCCCCCAACAGAGGTATTTCCAAGATTTCCTCTTGAGGGAAGAAGCAGGGGAAGGGTGTTCCGAAGGCAGAAGCCCCTCGAGACAAATTCACCCTTGGATGTCTGTCCTTTCTTCACAGTCAGTTCTGAGAACTGGCTGAGTGTGTGACATCTCGTGGGTGACTGCTGGGTTCAAATATTGGTTTCTGTCTCACGGAAGAACTTGTCAGAGGTGACAACGATGTTTTAAACCACTGGATTGTAGTAATGTTACACAACTCCAGGAATCCATTTAAAATCACTGAACTGTATACTTTAAAACCTCCTGGCTCTGCCGTTTAAAGCTGAATGATCTTGGGTATGTGACTTATCCTGTCCTGGTGCTTCAATCTCCTCACCTGTCAAATAGGAATGATAATAATAGCTCCTGCTTCACAGGCTGGATGAGAGGATCAGATGAATCAACAGCACAAAGACTTGAGAAGAGTGCTTTGCACCCACTAGTGTTTATGACACAATGTCTTTATTCACGCAAGCAGAACAGTTCCAGCCTCACTGCAGTATACATGGTGGCCCAGTGGGGTAAGAAGCTGCCTGGAAATCCTGAAGGTACGCAGTTTGACTCCACCAGCTCTCTGTGGGAGCAGGATGGGCAATCTCCTCCCATGCAGTTAGCTTACCTCTGAAAACCCTCTGGAGGGTCAGCTATGGGTTTGTTCCCAATCTGTGACACACTAAAACAACAACAACAACCAGTTCCAAGGTGGAAAGTAAGAGAAAGAAGACCCTCAACAATATGGATTGACACAGTAACAGGGGGCTCGAACACATCAGAGAGGGTCAAGATGGCACAGGGTAGGGCAAGGTTCAGATCTGTTGATCACGGGGTCACTATGAGTTATAATTGACTCGACAGCACCTAACAACAATAACAACCACCAAACCCTGGCATTTTGCTGGTCTCTGGGAGTTTCGCTGCTAAGCCAAAGGCCTCTTCTGTTGTTTGAATCAACCAGCCACTCCTTGAAGAGAAAGAAGGGCACTCTCCTCCCAGGTGATTTACATGCAGCTTCGGGAACCTGGTTCAGGTGCAGACTTCCCGTGACCTGACTGACTGACCCGAGCCTTCCAGGTGCACATGGCAAGCCCACGTTTGCTCTCCTAGAAAAGCCTCTCTCAGTTTCAATGCACTTTCCACTCAGTTCATCCATTTTCTTGGTCCCTTATGCACTTAAACATCTTTTACAGCTAAGGCTCAGAAAGAATTATAGGCACCTGGTTAGTTCTGTTCACTACCCACTGGTCTGAGATCCTTGGAGAGCGAGGAGGCTACCTCGTTCACCCTTGTTCATCCTTGCTAGGGTGTCTTCTATCCTGACCATGGAGCCTGGGTGCTGAAGTGACTCCAGCAGGGAGGACAGGGGACAAAGAGTAAATGAGGAGCATGTGCTAATAGGGAGGCAGATTAACACAGTGATGGGACCTTCCATGGGAGCACAAGACCACTCTCCAGTGTCCAGAGCCCCAGGTCATACACAAGAATGGAATTCTTGTCCCCTGTCTCCCTGGTTCTCCAGGGATGACAGAGTCTCCGCCTCAAAGCCATGTGTTTTCAGATGTCTCTATTGATATCTCCGCTCCGACTCAAGAGCCAATGGCTTCCATTGCCCCAATTCTAGCTCCTCACATAGGTCCCAGGTTGGCCCAGCAAGAGCCTGAAACCTCCAGAAGTGACCTGGTGTAAAGAGTAGGCTGGTATTCTGTACAAGTAGCTGCTGCTATCCCCTAGTGCTCCCCCATACTGAACCAAACGTGCGGGCACAAGGCGAGCAATCCCCTGTACGGCTGCCGAAACCGCCCTGGGGAGACCCGAGGCCAAGAGCCTGGGACTGGGGAGAACAGAGAAAGCGCAATGGATGGGGGACGCCAAGCCTTTCCACCACCCGAGCTCTGACTCAGAGGGCTGACCGAGGGGCGAGAAACGCCGTAAATCTCGAGACACAAACACAAATATAAACTCCACTAAAGAGGGAAAACCAACACCCCGGAAGAGGCACCGGGGATCAGATCACCGGCAAAGTCGCCCCGCGTCGCTCAGGGCAGGGTCCCCGCCTCGCGCGCGCACTCGCGCGCCTCTCCCCGCTGCCCTGTCCCAGGGCGGGCGCGTCTCCTCCCTTCCCGGCAGCTCCGCTCGGCCGGCCCGCAGGTCCCGACGTGTCCCCTCGCCCGCTCCCAGCCGCGCGTTGGAGCCCCCGAGTGGGGCGGCCTTCCGGGCGCAGGGACTCCCGAGGAGCACCCCCCTCTTGCGGCGCACTTACCAAAATTTCGGCTCGCTTCCGGCGCCTCTTGGGTGAAAATCCAAGGCGGGTTGGTGGCGTAAAGCGAGGTGTTGGAGGAGTTGGCATGCTTCTTCCCGAAGAGTCTGCTGAAGGTGCCCGTCTGGCTTTTTTTCATGCTGCCGCAGGCCGCGCGCAGACCAAGGAAGGACCCTGCCCTCCTTGCCCTGCCTTGCTCGGGACTGAACTCCGCACGCTCTCCACAGGGTACTCTACCGAGTCATGTCCCCCGCGTCCTTCCTGCCCGCACACCGAGAGACAGGTGCTGCGGGCGCCGCTGCTCGCCTCGAAATGCGAGCTACCTGGACAGGTAAGAGGCTGCCTCTGAGCCCTGGCCCCGCCCCACGGCCGTCACCACAGCAGCCGCCCCATCGCCCAACTCCCCGGGCTGCATTCCTTCCTGCCTCCTTTTACAACAGGCCATTGTTGGCAGGGCCTGGTGGGCTGGGGACCTCGCCCAGCCCACGCCCTGCCTGCAAGACGTGCCACCCCCTTCCTCTAGGCCCCTCTTCCGGGCTCTTCTCCACCCTTCTTCTCTTCTGGGAGTGGAAGAAAGCAGGTAAGTTCCCTACTTCTAAGGGCAGTTCATAGCTAGGTCAACCTGTGGACTTTGGAAATAACACAAGTGTCCCACACTAGGGATATGGCAGGCTACAGCCAGCACGTGGAAGTTTCATGTTGCTGTTGTTAGGTGTCCTCTAATAGGTCCACCTGAATACAACAGCACAAAACACAGCGGGTGCCCATCCTCGCAATCTTGACCACGTTTTAAGTGCGTTGTTGTAGCCACTGCGTCAATCTATTGTTGAGGGTCTTTCTCTTTTTCACTGTTTACTAAACATGATGTCTTTCTCCACCACCAGTCCCTCCTGATAACAGTGTCCAAAGTACATGAGACAAAAATGACATCATCCTCATTTCTAAAGCGCATTCAGGCTGTACTTCTTCCGAAACCAATTTGTTTATTTTTCTGGCAGTCAAGAGTAATAGTACGTATTCTTTACCAAAACCAAAATTCTAAAGCTTTCCTTGGTCTTTCCTTCATGGTCCAGTTTTTGTGCATATAAGGTGACTGGGAGCTTGGTGACCTTGTGGTAAGAGGCTGCACTGCAATCTCAAAAGCACAGGGTTCAAATCCATCAGATGCTCTGTAGAAGAAGGATGGGCAGTCTCCTCCCGTGAGGTTAACTGCCTCTGAAGTCAGGTTAACTCTGCTATGGAGTCAGCTATGGGTCAGATTTGGCTCAGCAGCACACAAACACCACCTAAGGTGACTGAAAAGATCATGGATTGGGCTAGGAGTACCTTAATCCTCAAAATACTTTCTTTGATTTTTCCCCCCAAAACAAACAAGCCTAAAGAAACCAGGACTGCCACCCAAGCAGATATATGCACACCCATGTTTTTAACTGCATTGTTCACAATAGCAAAGGGTT
>NW_006399767.1:15521905-15528903 GCF_000299155.1 Elephantulus edwardii | reverse complement strand
TATATATTCACACAATGGAATATTATGCAGCACTGAAAAGTAAGGAACACATGAAATATAAAAATAGGTGACCCTGGAGGACATTATGCTTACTGAAATATCTCAGTCACAAAAGGACAAATACTGCATAATGCCACTGTTATAAAACAGGACTGACATCGAGGTTGGGGAGAAACTAAGAAAAGAAGGGATAAATAATGTACATTGCATTGAAACAGATGACGGAAAGACCTGTTTAAAAGGACTGTATGATTTGATATTATTTGCATGACAACAGCCCAGAATAAGAGCTGCACAGTAAAGTGGACTGAGGTGGGGGTGAGGAATTGTACAACAAAGAAATTTTTTTTTTCAACGAGAAAAGCAAACATAGGGAGGCATCAGCAGGGAAGAAAATGTACAACAATTAATGAATGGAAATCCAAGTTCTCTATAAACTTTCATTAAAATCTCAATTTAAAAAAGGGGGGAGAAAAGGAAAGGGTCAGCAAAAAAGAAGGTAACCCTCAAAAGAAAAAAAACAAAACCCAACATACCCAAACAAAGTTTTTTGCAGCAGATTGACTCAATGCAATGTCATTTGATTTTTTGCCTTCTGCTACTTCTTCTTCATACAGAATTCAAACTCGTCACTGTTGATTTGGAACTAACTCATTGCTGATCCTCCAGTGGATTTTCGTAGGCTTTAAATTATACTTGAGGAGATTGACCATCTGTCTTTCTGCCACAGAGCTGCTGGCAGAGTCAAACCAGCAGACAGGAACCACTACCTTACAACTCCTTTCCGCCAGAGCTCCTTTCATACAGACCAACTTGGACTAAATGAAGAAAAATGAGACATCAGAATAGGAGAAAGACTCATTACCAACCTATAATATGCAGATAACACAACCTTGCTTGATAAAGCAAAGAGGACTTGAGGCTCTTACTGATGAAGAGCAAAGGATAAAACCTTCAGTAAGGATATTACACTTCCACATAAAGCAGGCAGAAACCTTCATAACTGAGCTGATAAGCAAAATCATGCAATGCTGAGCAAATAAAAGAAATAGAAGTTAGCAAGATTTCATTTTCCTTGGATTCGTAATCAAGGACCATGGAAGTAGTGAAAAACTCTTTCTTAATAACATATTGTGTTGGGCAAATCTGCCACAAGATCTTTTAAAAAGTGCTGGAAGGCAAATAATGTCACGTAAAAGACTAAGGTACACTTGACTCAACCTTGGTATTTTCAGACACCTCATATGCGTGTGAATGTGGGACAATGAATAAAGAAAACCCCAGAAGAGTTGATGCCTCTGAATGTTGGTGTTGATGAGGAATATTAGATACACTAGGGAGCACTGGTGGCAAGAAGCTGTGCTGCAATCTCAAAGGCACATGGTTCAGGGCCACCAGCTGCTCTGTGGGAGAAGGATGGGCAGTCTCCTCCTTTGGCATTTACTGCCTCTGAAAACTGCTGGAGGGTCCGAGGTCAGCTATGGGTTGGTTCTGACTCAATAGTACAGAACAACAACAACATGAAATGCTAGAAGAAACGCAATTTGACTTGGAAGAAATATAGCCAGAATGCTCTTCAGAAGTGAGGATGATGAAACTTTGTCTCATCTCCTTTGGACATGTTATCAGGAAGGACTAGTTAGAGAAGGTTGTCATGCTTGGAAGAGTAGAAGGTCCATGAAGAAGATGAAGACCTTTAACAAGGTCACATGACATATAGTCTGCAACAGTGAACTCCAGCAGCAATGGCTGAGGGTGGAGCAGGACAGAGCAGTATATAAGGTCTCCATCAGTCAGAACCTAACAAAACAAACAAACAAACAAACAAAAACAAAACAACAAAACAAAAACACCTAACTAACAACAGAGCTGGACAATGACTAGGGATGATAGAAGAAGAATTGATGCCTTTGAGCTGTGATGCTGGAGAAGAGTATTGAACATCAGTACTATGGACTGCCAAGAGAACAGGTCTGTCCTGGTGAGAGTGAAGGCAAGCTGCTCCTTGGAGGCAAGGATTCTGAAGCTTCATCTCACATACTTTGGGCATGTTGCCAGGAAGGACCAGTCCTTGGAGGACATCATGGTTGAAAGAGTGAAGGGTAAGAGAAAAGACCCTAAATAAGATGGATTAACTCAGGACTGAGGTAATGGGGATAGATGTGTCAGAGATGATGAAATTCACTCAAGATAGGGCAGGATTCAGAACTATTGCACATAGGGTTGCTATGAGTTGCAGGCGACTCGACAGCACAAAACAACAATAACAATAAGTAAACATAACTTTAAAAAACGAACAACAACCCCCCCAAGATGAGTCATTTTTAAACTGGGTTCCCTTCATGCTCTAGGAAGATGACCTGAAGACGTTTAAGGCACTTTAGATACCATCCTAGCTAAGCTGAGTGTGTCTGTCCACATCAGATGAGTACCTGGAAGAGTCCCTGTAAAAGTTGCTCAGGGTGGGGTCTAAGGAGCTTGAGTTTTGACCCTTCCTGGGTGGCAGGGACAGCAGACTGGTTAGGGATGGTTACTGAGTCACAAATGGTTGGTGTTTTTCTTGAGCCGCCTCAGAACAGTGCCCACTGACACAATTCCCCCTCACTGCCCATCGTACAGTCAGAGTTGTAGTGTGCTGCCCATATTTGGTGCAAACATTCAACATACTCTGCTGCTAACTGAAAGGTTGCCTCAGAAAAAAAGTCTCTCAGCCTGCTTTACCCCCCCAAAAAAGCCACAGAGAACTTTGTAAAATGAAGCTCTACTCTGAACCACCTGGTATCAACATGAATCAGGATAGTCTCAATGGCAACTGGATTTTTTTTTTGTTCTTGTTTTTCACCAAAGGCATTTTTCATTTTGAAAAAGTTCAAGCCTACAGCAAATTTAAAAGACTGGACAAACACAGTGCAAATAAAAGATTGTATAAAACACAGTGTACATGCACGAAGCACAATGCATATGAAGGATTGTATGTAAACCAATAAAAATATGAAAAAAAAGACCAGACAATGACAGCTTGTATACTTTCTTCACAGATTGTTTATATGCCGCCACATTTGATTTCTCTCTCACTGTATGTGCATGAGAATATGTGTGTGTGTGTGTGGGGGGCTTCCTGAGGGCATAGTTGATAACATGTCAGACTGCTAATTTAAATGTCGCCAATTAAAATTCACTGGCCACTCCATGGAAGTGGACTTGATGGCAGTGGGAATACACACACACACACACACACACACACACACACACACACACACATATTTTTTTTTTCATTAACCTTTGTGTACCTCCCAGTGTCTTCTTTGATCTTATATTTTCTGTGCTAACCTCTCTTTCATTTCCCTACACCTAAGTTAGGAGCTTTGGTGGCCTAATGGCAAGGAGCTGTGCTGCAATTCTAAAGACACACAGTTTGAGGTCACCAGCTACTCTGTGGGAGAAGAATGGGAAATCTCTTCCCATGTGATTAACTGCCTGTGAAAACCCGCTGGAGGATCAGCTATGGGTCAGTATACAACACTACCTAATATGTGACACCTTTGCATATATTTTATATATACATACTTTTCTTCTTTTGCATTTTGCTGAAATTTGTGGATATCCTGACACATACTGATCCAAAGTGGCCAATACCAGTCCATCTCAGCTCACTAATGCCTAGAATGATGAACTTTATGTGTTTAATTTTTACTTTCAATTTTCCTAGATTCATACTTTGTGTATTCCATGTTTCACTTATTAATGGATGTTTGCAGCTGTTTCTCATAGTTTTTTAAAGTCAAGTCTCAAGTTGCAATAATAAAGGATGCCATGGGCAAAACCTTGAATGACCCAGGAAAGAAAATAGGAGAAATACACTGAGTCACTGTACCAAGAAGAATTGCCTGACAGAACCATTTCAGGAAGTAGCATATGATAAAGAAAGCATGGTAATAAAGGAAGAAGTTCAAGCTGCAGTGAAATCATTGACAAAAAGTAAGGTGTCAGAAATTGCTGGAATGCCATTGACATGTCTCAACAAACTGATACAGCCCTGGATGTGCTCAACAGGCTGTGCCAAAAAAATTGGAAGAAAATCTGGCCAACTGACTGGAAGAGATCCATATTTACTCCAATTCCCAAAAAGGGGGATCCAACAGAATCCACATTTTTTACAGTATCATTACTGAAATTATTGAACAATATTATTAGTATCACATGTAAGTAAAATCTTACTGAAGATTATCAGCACATTGATCAAGAGAACTACCAGAAATTCAAACTGGACTTAGAAGAGGTTGTGGCATGAGCGATGTCATTGCTGATGTTAGATGGATCTTGGCTAAAAGCGGAGAGTACCAGAAGGATGTCTGTTTGTGTTTGTAAAGGCATTTGAGTGTGTGGATCATAACAAATTATGGCTGACACTAAGAAGAATGAGAATCCCAGAACACTTAATTGTGTGCATGTGAAACCTATACATGGACCAAGAGGCTGTTGTTCGAATAGAGCAAGGGAACATACATGGTTTAAAATCAAGAAAGATGTGTGTCAGGACTGTATCATTCCTCCATACCTATTCAATCTGTGTGCTGGACAAATCATACAAGAAACTGGACTTATGATGAAGAATGTGTATCAAGATTGAAGGACAACACATCAACAGTCTGTGTTATTCAGATGACACAATTTTGTTTGCCAAAAGTGAAGAGGACTTAAAACACTTGGTGCAGGAAATCAAAGACTACAGCCTTCAATGTGGATTACATCTTGATGTGAAGAAGACAGAAATCCTCACCACTGAGGCAATATCATGATGAATGGAGAAAAGATTGAGATTGTCAATGATTTCGTGTAACTTGGATCCACAATCAACACCTTTGATATCAGCAACATACCAAGATGTGTTGCATTGAGAAAATTAGCTGTCAAAGGCCTCTCCCAGGTGTTAAGGGGCAATGATGTCAGTTTAAAGACTAAGAAATGCTTGATCCAAGCCATGGTCTTTTCAACTACTTACTATGCATCTGAAAGTTGGACAAAGAATAAGGATGACAAAAGAAGAATCAACACTTTTGAGTTACAGTGCTGGAGAAGAGTACTGAATATTCAATGGATGGCCATTAGAGCAAACAAATGTCTTGGGGACAGTGCAACCAGGGTGTTCTTTGGAGGAAAGGACGGTGCAGCTTCGTCTCACATTTTTTGGCCATGTTATTAGGAGGAGTCAGTCCTCAGAAATGGGCATCATGCTTGGAAAGGTAGAGGGTCAATGAAAGAGAAGACCCTCAACAAGGTGGACTGATATGGTGACTGTAGCAATGGGCTCACGTATTACAAAGATGATGAGAATTGTACATAAAAGGGCAGAATTTAGCTCCGCTGTTTCGTAGGGTTGCTATGAGTCATAGTCAGCTGGATAGCACTTAACAACAACAACAACATGACACATTCTACGCTCCCTTCACCCTTTAGCATTTATCTCCTAATAAGAACATTCTACATCAATAGAATTACCACATGGGAGAGCAGTAACATCAATATGCTGTTATCATGTAATGCATACTACATATTCAAAAGTTCTCTCAGAATGCAATTTTTACATTTTCCTTCTAATACACAGTCCAGTTAAGAATCACAAATTCCATTTGCTTGCCAACTTGCTTTAATGTCTTAATTTAGTCCTTCTCCTGCCTTTGCTTCTCACGGCAGTGATTTTGTAAAGATCCCTTTACTCGCTCCAGCTTCCAGGGACAGGAGGGACCAGACCTTAGGGCCTGGAGACTGTGAAGACATTGTTTTCCAGTCAGGGAGGGATCCAGGAGCCAGTGGAAGGAGAGTCAGGGAGGTGTGTGCATGAGTGAACGGAACATCTATAAAGTCACCTGTCTTTTCCAAATGGTTTTCATTAGAGGCAAAACTATGCTTAGCTCTCCCCGTGCCCACTACCATGCCAATCCTGGAGTCAATTCCTTTCCATTCAGTGGTATTAATGGAATATTTTCAGCTGAATTGGAATCTGCTTGGTGGCCCACAATAGCCACAGCTCAACTGAAATGCCCAGTACAGGAGATTTAAGAGAAGAAAGTGGTCAGTTTTGATTCACACCAACCCATGTGTGCAGAATAGAGCTATTTCACAGGGTTTTCAAAGCTGCGGCAAAGAGATAATGCTGGGCGGGCTCCAACCACCAGTTTCAGTGAGTAATGAAGCATGTAACTGTTCACCACCACCAACAACCACCACCTGTCTAAGTGAAGAATACGAATCTTATCTCTGCCATGGAAAACCTTTGGAGTCTCAGTGTGGAGATCGGTTTATGTGATTTAAAGTGGCAGCCAGTGGATGACTAAGTAATCGCTGTCACTAACACACACAGCAGGAATCCAGCAGAGGGGAAGTCATTGTGGGCCAAGCAGTCCAGAAAGTCTTGGAAAATTTGAGACTTGAGCTGGGTCATGCGGGAATGGCAAAGATGTTAACAGAGACGGAAAGGAGCCCACTCTCGGGCGTGCACACATACCCGTACCAGCCATCCCCTCACATCCTGGTTCCTCCCACTGACCACACCAGTGAGTCACAGCGAACCCCAAAACTCCCATCATGGACATCATCACAACCCACGCAAGGGCTCTAAGCACTGAGGCATGTTCTTGTTGTGTATTGTTGAGTGGGAACCAACCCATAGCTGACCCTCTGGTGGGTTTTTAGAGGCACAGGGATGGGGTGGGGGGCTGGGGACTGCCCATCCTTCTCCTGAATCCAGTTGGTGGATTCAAACTGCGTGTCTATGGGATTGCAGTGCAGCTTCTGGCCACTAGGTAATAACACAAAATCCATTCCCAAGGCATTCCAATTCCTAGCAACGCTTTAAAACAGAGGACAACTGTCCCATAGATTTTTTTTTTTAATGTTGTTATGATGGTCTTTATGGAAGCTGACCACCATATCTTTCTCCCACAGAGCAGCTGATAGGCTTGAACTTGACTTTTATTTCTTTTTTTCCCCTTCATTCT
>NW_006399767.1:15515955-15520797 GCF_000299155.1 Elephantulus edwardii | reverse complement strand
AAAATATAATTATAGAAAAAAAAATTCTTTCATTGTTTTACAAACCCTCCCCCCAGGTCCACTCCACTATGCAGCTGGCTTTTATTTCTTAAAGACCTCTGGTACGTGGAGTCCCTCCCACCTTGGCTGACTCCTGGGCTCTTATGAGAACCAACCACAGCAATATCAGCAAACAATCCGGTTTGGAGACAGCCTCACTACATAGCTAGTATTTATGAGAACTACATAAAGGCACCCTGGTAGTCTACTGGTAAGGAGCTGCGCTGTCAACCCAAAGACATGTGATTCGAATCTACAAGTTGCTCTGTAGAAGAAAGCTAGACAGTCGACTCTCATGTGATTTACTGCCTCTGAAAACCCACTAGAACGTCAACTCTGAGTCGGATTCGACTTGACAATACCCAACAACAGCTTAGCAGCAAATGAGACTTCCTCTCACATACTTTATACGTGTTATGAGGAGAAGGACAGGAAGACCTTACATGAGACAGACTAGCTCAGTGACTGCAACAATGGGTGTAAAAACGGTAGAGACGTGAAGGTGTAGGATCAGGCAGGATCATTTCTATGTAAGGTCAGAGCTGATTTGATGACACCCAACAATAACAGTTGTAATGCCAGTTTGATTACTCGGAGAGGTTATTCCTTGGAGAAGGACATCATGATTGGAAATGTGGAGGGCTGTGAGAGAGGGTAAAACAGACATAGTGACTGCAGCAATTGGCTCAAGTGTGTCAGATGTTGTGAGGATGGCACAGAATGGGACGTGGTTCAGATCTTTTGTTCATAGGGTTGCTATGAATCATACTCAATGACAACAACAGCAGCAATGTGTTTAGCCCTGTACTGTTCAGGACCCAGGGAAACAGAAATGTGCTTCCTGAGTTCACATTGCAGTGGTTTAGTGGGGGAGGCAGGCAGAGTTAAATGGACAGATGAACAGTGAGGAATCAACTAGCTGAGGAGATGGCCAGGAAGATGGAGAAACAAGGAAAGGTCTGTAAGTGCTGGCTGAGGGTCTGGGGCGAGAGGGGGGTGTGAGCAGCCTCCGCAGAGGCTCGGGATGATGAGGCCAGGAACTGGGAGATGGGAGGAGAGTCACTGCCAAGATGCCAGGGTGTGAAGGGATTATAAAGATCAGCTAGAAAGATTGGCAACCACCCAAATGTCCACCAGGTGGTGACTGGTTAAATAATTTATGTCACATCCACACAATGAAATACAGCTCTACAAAGGAAGAAGCCAGCCAACTATGTTCAGTTACCTCCAAGATAAACTGATAACCTGTTAACAAAACGGTGTGTATAGTGTTGGTGTTTGTGAAGGGCGAGGGTGGGGTGGGGAGAGAGCAGGATAAGGAAGATTGTACCTGCTTGTGTTGGCACAGGGAATTTGTGGAAAGATGAAATAAATAGGATGTTACTAAAGGGTAGAGGTGGAGGGAGCCAAGCAGATGAGAGTAAGGCCGAAGGAAGACTTTTCAAGGAAAAGGCAGGGAACTTTCAAAAACATGTAAATAGTTTTACTAATAACAGGATGCTTTCAATTTTAAAAAAGTAAAGGAAAAATAAGTAGGCAGACAAGTTTGGTCTCTAACTGTGTTCCATGAGCCAGCAGCACAGGTATCACTCAGGGGATCTTAGTAGATTTGTAGCCTGAATCTTTTGAGCTTCAGTTTATTAATTTGTAAAATGGCCTATTAGTTTAAGGTGGTTGTGTGATTTCATGAGCTGAGGGACTGAGCTCAACAGAGAACGTACTAGAGAGAGATTGTTAGGTAATTTGTTGTTGTGCCCTCAAATCAGCTCCAGTTCATAACTACCCTAGACATACAATAGAAAGAAAGGCCTGCCGCCCCTGGTCCAGGCCATCTTACTGAGGGGCTTCCTCTCATTCCCCAGTCCTCTGCTTTATGACACATGCAGTTGTCAAGGTGCATGCTAAAATTTGAGAAGTGTTAGCCCAGAGTCCATGGCTACCAGGAAGCTCAATGGGATCCTAAGGGGCACAGGTGATTGGTAAGAGCTTTAAGGATGTTCATTTAACAACTGGAGAAAGGATGGACAGGCTAGAATAGAAGGCTGAGGGAGGCTGCTTAATTGATTGATTGATAAAAGCCAGAGGAGTTGGGGCCAGATCATGTGCTGGTGTTGGAAACAGAAAAAACATAACTGTGAAATATTTCTTAGGAGAGGAAAAATTTGGTAACATCTTGGATATAGGAAAAATTAAAAGGGAAAAATCTAGAACTCTGATCCAGTTTCTTATCTATAAGATAGGAATAATTCTAAATTAATTGCATTGGGGAAGTCTGCTATCAGGGACCTCTCCAAAGTGCTAAAGAGCAATGATGTCAGTCTAGAGACTAAGGTGTACCTGATCCAGGCCATGGTCTTTCCAGTTACTTGCTTTACATCAAAGAGCTGGACAATAAATAAGGATAACAGAAGAAGATTTGATGCCTTGGTGTTGTGGTCCTGTAGAAGAGTCTGGAACATACCAGGGACTGCCAAGAGAACAAATAGGTCTATCTTGGAAAAGGTGAAACCAAGTTTCTCCTTGGAGGCTAGGATTTTGAAGCTCTGTCTTACATAGTTTGGGCATGTGGCCAAGATGGATCAGTCCTTGGAGAGGGAGATCATACTTGGAAGGGTGTAGGGACAGTGCAGGAGAGGAAGACCCTGGATTGACATGGTAACTGGGGAGATGGGATAAGGTGTGTCAGAGTTAGACTGGCTCAGGATAGGGCAGGATTTGAGTCGCACGTGATTGATGGCACATAACAACAATAGCAATGTTAGTATTCTGTTTTAGGATCGTTAAACAGATTAAGTAAAGGCCTAGCATAGGGCCTGGCACAGATACACTCCCTAAATTTTGTTTCCTTTCTGGTCCCCTCACTGTCAGGGTTAGTTTTGGTTGAGGATAGAGGGAAAAGGGAAACCAGGGTGGTCTACAAAGACTGCAGAGTCTGAATGGCCCCTCTCTGACTTAAAGCATCTATTTCACACCAAAAGGCTTCCCACCCAGGAGGCTACCCACCCTACAAGACCTAGGTCAGTAGTGCCCAGCCTCTCCCCTTCCTCCTGCTTCCTCTAGTCAACCCGGACCATTTCAAGGCCAAGGTCCCTGGGGCAGAGTCAGGGCCTCAGTCTGCCCAGCTCAGCACCCAGTGCTGGAGCTGCTCAGCCCCCACTGGAGTCATCTAATAACAACACCTCACACACCTGCTCCCCTAGTAAAAGAAACAGCCAAATAATAGGCTCCCCCTCAAAACAGAAAAAAAACCCAGTCCTGTAATTAAATCTCACCTCTGCAATTACTTGGTATTCTCTGAGAGATAGGTGACTTAGTGGCTGGCCCTGGAATGTGGGGTGAAACTGTGAGTTGGGATCTCCCCTGAAATCCTTCTAGGTGTTTTGTCAAGTTAGTGGTCCGTCCTCCAACAAGGTCAAGGATTCTGGGTGGGAGAGTGGACTGATGGGGAAGGGCAGGTTGGTACATCTTGAGAGTCACTTTTATCCCCAGTGCACGTCTCTGCAAGCCACTCTAGGCTGAAAGTCAGAAGATGCCTCAGCATCCCAGCTTCTAAAAGACAGTGGGCTATTGGTCATTTTGTCCAGCCTTCTGCTCCAGGCGGGAGACAACTTAGCCTAGACCAGGCAGGAAGCACCTTTCTTCGGTCTCCAATAGAGGGCAGAGCCTTGGGATCCCTCTTAGGATTCCTCTGGGCCAGCAGATGTGGTCAAGGCAAATGCAGTCGTTCCTAAGGGCCTGATAGACTGAGAGGGGATTCAGAGCTGTCTCCTTACCTGTGTTTGGGGGTCTAGGGATTCAGGAAATAGAACTCTCAGATCTAGCCCCGGCTCAAGGATATTGCAGAGCAGTTCATTTTCCTTTTGAGTCATCAGGCTCTGTGTGTGGGGTCATGACAACAGTGGGAAAGATCCTTGGCTGGGGAGTGGATTTAAATCCTGGTTCTATTTATCAGGCGAGCTTTCCCTTGGGCAAGTTACAACCTCTCTGAGCCTCAGTTTGTTCATCTGTAAAATGGGGGTTTTACTATAAGATTGTTGGAGATTCAGTGAGATAAATGGAGAAGCTCAACAGAGGAGGTCGGCTCATGACAGATCCTCAGTAACTTCCCCCTCTGGGTGAAGAGCTGCTAAAGGGAAAACAGAAAAAAAATGGAACTGATGCCTTGGGTGGAGGGAGCAGTGCCAATTAAACAAAGGAGATTAAGAAGGAACATTCCACTGAGACCTAGGAGATAGGGAGGGGGGCAGGTCACCTTGAAGCCTAGATAAAAGAAACACACTGTGTGTGTGCATTTGTTTTGTGTTTTTTTTTCCTTCTTCTTAATGTATCCTCGTGTTGGATCCAACTGGAACAGGAGCAGATTGCCCCTCCTTCTCCAGCAGAGCATCTGGTGAATTCAAACCAGGCACCTTCAGGATTGTAGCACAACTTCTTACCACTAGGCCACCAGAGCTCCCTTACGTGTGTATTTAAACCAAAAAACTGGACTTTTCAGGGAGCTCTGGTGGCCTAGTCAAGAAGCTGCACTGCGATCCCAGAGGCATGTGGTTTGAATCCACCAGATGTTTTTCTATAGAATGAGGGGCAATCTCCTCCTGTCCTAGTCGGATCTGATTTGATGGCACACACACACATACACACATGGACATCCTCCCCGCAACCTCCCAAAAAATGGACTTTTAAGTTACAAAAGGCATTCGCCGAAGATGACATTCAGATGGCTAACAAGCACATGAAGAAATGCTCAAAATCCCTAGCCCTAAGAGAGATGCAAATTAAAACAACTATGAGATATCATCTCAC
>NW_006399767.1:15504220-15514849 GCF_000299155.1 Elephantulus edwardii | reverse complement strand
AATCAATCTCCATAATAGTCTATGTGTTTCCTACCGCCAAAGGGGCCCTTTAGAGTAGTGAGAGAAGACATTCACCCTGAAACCCACAGCGTCCCTTTTCAGCAGGAAGTAGCTAAGAGATTACACCATCCCCTTTTCCTTATGAATCAGGGTGAAGTCTCTCTCAGGGTGGAATGATAGGGAATGGCAAGGGACACACTGACAAAGGCGATTAATCAGAACTGGCTTTGACATGCACTGTGGCAATTGGACAATTAAAACAGACATTGGGGGGGCAGGAAGAAGAACGAACTGGGGATGAGGGTGGAGAAAACAGTGCAACCATGAATGAATGAACCCCCCACCCCCAAAAAAAAGTTACAAAAGGCAAAAACCCGAAATTCCATGATACAGTGTGACTATAAGTATATAAAGTCTATTTGTGGACAGGAGGTCTGGGGGTGTAGTGCATAAAGAATTGTACTGCTAATACAAAAGTTGTGTGCCTCAAGCCATTTCTAGTGGCCCGGTGGGAGAAAAGTGGGCAATCTCCTCCCATGTTATTTACAGCCTCTGAAAACCCGGAGGGTTGAAGACAATGTGTGAGTGAATGGGTAGACATTTGGGAGGGAATAGACCAGTGAACGTGATTCAGTTATTAGGATTATGCATAGATTTTGGACACTTTTCTGGCAATGTGCTCTGTTGCTAGAGCATTTGATTGATTTATTTTCTTTTTTTTAAATTATTATTCATTTTAATGAAAATTTACAGAGATTTTGGATTTCCATTCATTCACTGTTGCATTGACTGATTTTTAAAAAAACTTAAATATGATTTAACATGGGACATTCTGAGATAACTGACCACTCAGAAGTGGATAGACAGCCCTGTTTCCTGTTGTTGTGTATTGTCGAGACAAAATTGACTCATAGCTGACTCTCTAGCAGCTTTTCACAGACAGTAAACCACATGGGAGAAGAATGCCCATTTTTCTCCCTTGGAGCAGCTGGTGGTTTTGAACTGTATATGTTAATGTTAGCAGTGTAGCTAAAGCCACCAGAGTTCCTCCTTCCTAGTCTATCTTAATCTGGAAGCTCTACTCTAATATGTCCATGATGGGTGACCCTAGTATTTGAAATATTGGTGACACAAGTCATTACAGTACAACATACTGGCAGTGGGAAATAGAGATAAGACCGAAATAGAAATTAGACTGAAGAACTGACACCTTTGAATTGTGATATTGGCGAAGAACGTTGGGCATTCAGAAGAGCAGAAGAGCAGGGGTAAATGGAGGAAAGCTTAAAATTGTCAAAGATTTCATTTTACTTGGATCCACAGTCAACACCTGTAGAAATAGCAGTTAAGAAAGCAAATGACATACTGCTTTGGGCAGATTTGCTACAAAAGGTCTCTCTGGAGTACTAGAGCTAAGATGTCACTTGGGGGACTGGTTTGCACCTAATCACAGCCACAGTGTTTTCAATTGCTTCATATACGTGTGCAAGTTGGAAAATTATTGAGGCAAAAGGCAGAGAATGTTGGGGTGTACCATAAACTAACTGCCAGAAGACTCAACAAATCTGTCTTGAAAGAGATGTCCTTGGAAGAAAAATGGTGAAACTTTGTACTTTGACAGTGTTATCAGGAAAGACCAGTCGCTGGGTAAAGACATCATGCTTGGTAAAGGAGAGGGTCAGTGGAAAAGATGTCCCGATATCATGCTGGGAAAGAGAAGGGTCAGCAAAGAGAGGAAGCCCTTGAACAAGATGAACTGACACCGTCTCTGTGACCATGAGCTCCATCTAGCATATCAGGGATGGAGGACAGAGGGAGATAGGGCAAAGTTTAGATCTGTTGTTTGTAGGGTCGCTATGAGTCATAGTCATCTTGGCGGCACCTAACAACAACATGAGGTGGATTGACACAGAGGCTCCAACTAGGAACTTAAGCACACAGACACTGGTCATGAGGCTGGGGCTGGACTGGGCAGGGGTTTTGTTCTGTCCGGTACATTTTATTTTTTTTTAATAGGGTTGCTATGAGTCAGAACAAATTTGACAGTACAGGACTTAACAATTATAAAAAGGGATGAGTGATAGAGGTAACCCTTATCTGTAAGTTTTTAATTTCTGTTAAATTTTATCTCATGTAAAAGAATCCATTTTTCCTACAAATAGTTTTTGTGTTTGAAGTTGGAAAGGAAAGGAGAATGTTTTATCCTGAATTTTGCTTCAGTGACTTTGGGACAAATGAAAAATAAAAAAAGTCTTAAAACTCTGGTCCAGAAAAACAAACAACAAAAAACAATAACAATGTGAAATGTGTTTTCTTTTGTAAAAAGAGCATTAAGGTAGAAGAGGGGAGCTGGGGATGTGGATTCTGGAGCCACCTCTCTCTACTTCCTGTGAAACTGAGCCCTCTATCGTCAGTGTCTCTAAAATGGAATGATGAGGCTCAACACCTTTCAAATTTTTTTTAATTGTGATTTTAATGAAAGTTTATACAGAACTTGGATCTCCATTCATTCATTGTTGAGCATTCTCCTCTCTGCCCACCATTCTCCCAGTTCATGTTTCTCTTTCAAAAAAAAATTATTTCATTGTTGTACAATCTCCCCCCACCCAGGCCACTTTGCTATGCAGCTCTTATTCTGCACTGTTGTCAGGCAAATAATACCTAATCATATATTTCTTTTAGCAGTCTATTCCTCATCTGTTTCAATGCACTATACATTATTTATCCCCTCTTTTCTTATTTTCCTCCCAACCCCCATGTCAGTCCTATTTTATAACAGTGGGATTATGCAGTATTTGTCCTTTTGTGACTGAGATAGCTCTTTGAGTTCTAATCTAGTCTAGTCTTCAGGCTTGGTTCCACTCTAGTAAAAGGGCCCATTGACTGGCAGGGTTTCAGCAGAGCCAGAAATGAGGCTGTCAGTGTGAGGAGGCTCTCTCCAGTTCTGAGGGAAAAGATGTAGAAAATTGCAGAAGTGTCTTGGGTGAGTGCTATGAGCATTTCCTAAAGGCAGTGGCTCTGCCTCGGCACAGGCCCCTGGTGTGTGTGAAGTTCAGCATCAACCTTCAGAAATCAGCATCACCTCAGACACTTTTCATGTGTTCTAGAGACTAAACCTTGGAGCTGGATTTCAAGCCTTGGGCTCATTTGGAGAGGCGCCTCCTGGGCCTGGCTTATCTCACTGGTTATGAGCTGCTGTAGGCACAGGTCTGAGTGTGTTACGTGCGTTAACCCACTGCTGTCCCACCAACCCCCCTAAGGGATGAAGTAATCCATCCATTTTATGACGAAGAAGAAAGCAAATGTTTACTCATACCCTGTGAATACCTCCCAAAGAAACTCTTACCCAGGTCCATGGACAGTGTCAAAATGCCCAATACACTAGGAAAGCATGGGCTTATTTGTGCTGATTTAATGATCTGTAGTGAGCAATATTTTTTTTTCACCACATCACAGATTCTGCTTCTGAGTATAGCTGGCCTCTGTGTCTCACCATTTCAAATAGAATCAGGCCTTTTTTCAAACTTACAGTTGCTGACATGGATAGAGTACCCATCCAGTGAGGTAAGTGAGGCCCTACTTGGGCTTGCTCATAACATCAGCCCACATGAAATTGTTCCCTACAGATGAGTGGATCCCCATTGCTCTTGAGTTGCTTTAAACTCGTAGTGACTCTCCATCAGATTTCTAAAGCTCCACAGCAAGGAGACTGCCCTTCTTTTTCCTGTGGAGCAGCTGGTGGACTTGAACTAATAACCTTTTGGTGACTTAGTGTGTTATGTGTTGCACTTCCAACTGAAAGATCAGTGGCTCTAATTCAACTGTGCCATAGAAGAAGGATGGTCAGTATCCTCCCATTGAGATTCACAGCCTCAGAAACGCAATGAAGGAGGGTCACTATGAGTCAAAATACACTGACCAACATGGATTAATAAATAAACACAAATAAACCCATGCTTACCTGCTTATAGAGAACTCCACCCAGGACATGAATAAAATACATTACATCATTGTTTAGGAGACAGGGAGGCGGGAGCAGTTGGGGGGGGGTCATCCCTAGAAAAGCAAGATGTAAAATGTGGTGGAAACACTCAGTGGAAGGGACGAGATAGCATCTGGAAGCAAGGACTTAGATACAGATGGATCTTAAAAACAGTGGGAGTGATAAAAAGTAAACAACAGGACAAGATCTAAAACATACAGTGCTGCTTGTAGAAGTGAAAACTACCTGCACACAAAACCATATTTGCAAGAATACATATGAACAAGAAAATACTCATTAAGCACATTAAAATGGCTGCTCCTGGCTGGGGTGAGGTCAGGAAGGGAGTTGGGGAATGGAGATAAAGGGCAGAGATTAATAAAACAAGAGAGGAGCCTTTCAGGAGCCAGGGATAATAATGCACCTGGAAACAAAGAGTATGAATAACTCAGCCCTCTGTGCTTGAGGTGCAAAAAAGGAAAAACAAGTAAAGATCAGAGGGGTTAAGTTATTTGTCCAAATCACACAGCAAGATAGTGTGGAGAGAATGTCCAAATAACCAGGCTTACTTAAAACAAGCTGATTATTTGGACATTGTCTCCACCCCTCCATGCAGTGTGATCTGGACCTTACCAGAAGGGCAGAGGCTATGTTTGCTGGGGAACAGTTTATAGGGGAGTCAGGGGGATCTTGCCCTGTCCATATCAGCCCTGTGTCACCCTAACTATCTTGTCCTTCAGCATCCACTAAGCACAGTGAGGGCACAGAGCACAGTGCTTAACCTTCCAGGGATGTTAATGATGAATAAAATGGGTCATGCCTGGAGAATGGCAGAGGTGTTAGAAAAGGGAGGTTCGAAGGAGGCCCTCTTGGAGGCAGGGTGAGTCAATGCTGTCTGAGGTTTAAAAAAAATAATAATAGTAACAACAAAACAACACACAGCACCTCCCTCATAGCTCGTGGTACTCTAAACTTACTTGGCGTTCACAACAAGTCTACTAGCTAAATTCTAGTCTCAAATCTCTTCTTTTGAGTGTATATGACTTGGGTAAAAGTTTACAGGGCAGATTGGTTTCCCTGTGCAACAATGCAAAGGTGTTTGTTTTCTTTTTTTCATTTTTTAAATTGAGATTTTAATGAAAGTTTATGGAGAATTTGAATTTCCATTCATTCATTGTTGCACATTTTCTTCGCTGCCCACTCCTCGCCCAGTTCACTTTTCTCTTTGAAAAAAAAAAGTCTTTCTTTTTTTCCCCTTTTTTCAATTGAGATTTTAATGAACATTTATAGAGACCTTAGATTTCCATTCATTAATTGTTGCACATTTTCCTCCATGGCCTCCCAGTTCGTTTTTCTCCTTGAAAAAAAAAATCTTTCATTGTTGTACAATTCCCCACCTCTACCCCAGTCCACTTTACTATACAGTTCTTATTCTGGACTGTTGTCATGCAAATAATGCCTAATCATATAGTCCTTTTAAACAGTTCTTTCCATCATCTGTTTCAATGCACTGTACATTATTAATCCCCTCTTTTCTTAGTTTTTTCCCAACCCCCATGTCAGTTTTATAATAGTGGTATTATGCAGTATTTGTCCTTTTGTGAATGAGATATTTCTCTCAGCATAATGTCCTCCAGGGTCACCCATTTTGTATAATATTTCATGTGTTCCTTGTTTTTCAGTGCTGTGTAGTATTCCATTGTGTGGATATACCACAGCTTCTCTATCCATTCATTTGTTGATGGGCACTTGAGTTGCTTCCATCTCTTTGTGAATAACACAGCAATAAACATGGGTGTGCATACATCTATTTAAGTGACAGCTCTTCTTTCTTTAGGGTATATTCCTAGTAGTGAAATTGGTTGGTCAAATGGTATTTCTGTTTTCAACTTTCTGAGAAAGTGCCAGACCACCTTCTATAGTGATTGTACCATTCTACCATCCCACCAACAGTGAATAAGGGTTCCAGTTTCTCCACAACAGTGCCAGCATTTGTTGTTTGCTGCTGTACTGTTGAATTTTGCTATTCTTACTGGGGTGACATGATATCTCATAGTTGTTTTGATTTGCATCTCTTTTAGAGCTGGGGATTTTGAACATTTCTTCATGTGTTTGTTTGCCATCTGAATGTCTTCTTTGGTGAAGTGTCTGTTAATATCCTGTGCCATTTTGTGATTGGGCTGTTTACCTTATCTTGTGGTGACACATCTTATTTTGTGACATTAAGGTCTATCCTTATCACCACTTTGCAGATTAAGAATGAAGGCACAGAGAGGTTAAGTGGTTTGTGCAAACCATCCAGCCTGAGAATGCAGAACTGGGACTCAAACCCAGGCAGAGAGCTTCCCGGGGCCATGTGTGTCCATGATCTTAACCAATATGCAAGCTGGCCTCTCATGTGATTCACAAAATGAAATAAGAAAAGATACGGCTTAGGTGGCCAAGCCTTCCTAAAGATCTCCCTGACCACCTCTTGAGGTTTCCACAGTGAAGATGACAAGGCCTGGCCTCGGGCCACTGCTGGCAAGAGCCAGTCAGTCCTATGGTCAATCAGGAGGCTCCTCGTGAAGGCTGGAGGATGTGACTCAACTCCCCCACCCCCAGAGGTCCAGGATGGAGGAGCCCAGCATCCACATTGTACTTATAAGGAAACAGAAGCTCACAGAAGGGACAGAGCTTGTCCCAGACCACCCCTGACAAGAGCCCAGAACCTTTTCCCCCTTTTGACATGGACAAAACATAATGCATGCTAAGTTATGACTCCCTATGCCCCTGTACACCCCAGAAGCTCCCTTAGAATGTGTTCCACCTCTCTTCACCTACTTTATTGTTGAGACTTACAATACATGATCCAGGGGACTTGTGAGAAGAATGAAGAGCATCGGAGGGGCCAGGAGGTCTCTATGTGAAGACCCTCCCAGGCTCTGAAACTCCAGTCTCCCTTCCCACAGCAACTTTATGCCCACGGGCCAGAAGCCAAGCCATTTTCCCGAGTCAAAGATGCTGTCCACTCCTTGCAGGATGCTGTCTTCTCAAACAAGATAACATCTCCACCCAGTACTTGGAGATCCCTAATCAGTCTCCCGCAGGGCAAACCTTGTTTGCAGCTACTGCACCTCCTTCCTTCATCCCTGCCAGCCTCTCCCTCCCTGGCCCTTCCAGCCCCTGATGAAATTAGAGGTCATTAGCATCGGGGTGTGAGATCTGCTGCCCAAATCATCCACATCCCAACTCCTAATCTGCTTGTGGGCCCCAAAGTCCATCTGGTCACCAACAAGTCATTGCTGACACAGCACCAAGGAGGAAACAAATACATCCTGGCCCAGCCCACGTCAGTGTGACAGAGGGCAGGGAGTCACCAGCCTGCTGTCCTCCATCCTGAGTTTCTTTTAGACCAACCCCCAACCCGCTGGTCATAGAAAGAGATGGATCACGTGTATATGTGAGACATTATGGGAGGTGCCCATCAAGTTTAGATGGGGAGGGGAGATGGACCTCCAGCAGTGACAGATAGCCCAGTAACTTGGTAAGCATGGGATTATTTGTGCTTCCTTATTAACTCAGAGTGAACAATTTCAGATTTATTTCATCGTATCAATATTCTGCTTCTAGATATAGGTGGCATCTGTCTCTCCCAAGTCCACAGCTCCTTTCTAAAAAATTCAGGCCTCGATAAAGGTAAACAATCCAATTGAAAAATGGGCACAGGATATGAACAGACACTTCACCAAAGAAGACATTCAGATGGCCAACAAGCACATGAAGAAATGTTCAAAATCCCTAGCTGTAAGAGAGATGCAAATAAAAACAACTATGAGATATCATCTCACCCCAGTCAGAATAGCAAAATTTAACAGAACAGCAAGCAACAAATGCTGGCAAGGTTGTGGAGAAACTGGAACCCTTATTCACTGTTGGTGGGAGTGTAAAATGGTGCAACCACTGTGGAAGGTGGTAAAGCGCTTTCTCAAAAAGTTGCAAATAGAGATATCATTTGACCCAGCAATTCCACTAACTGGGAATATACCCCAAAGAGACCAAAACTGTCACCCAAGCAGATATATGCACACCCATGTTTATTGCAGCTTTGTTCACAATAGCAAGGAATTATAAACAACATAAGTGCCCATCAACAAACGAATGGATAGAGAAGCTGTGGTATATTCACACAATGGAATACTATGCTACATTGAAAAACAAAGAACTCATGCAATATTATTCAAAATGGGTGACCCTGGAGGACATTATGCTGAGTGAAATATCTCAGTCACAAAAAGGCAAATACTGATAGTGCCACTATTGTAAAACAGGACTGACCTTGGGGTTGGGGAGAGACTGAGAAAGATGGGATAAATAATGTATATTGCATTGAAACAGATGAGGGAGAAACCTGATTAAAAGGGATATGTGATTAGGTGTTATTGTCATGACAGGAGTCCAGAATGAAGGCAGCATAGTGGAGTGGACTTGGGGGGAGGGATTGTAAAACAGTGAAAGAATTTTTCTTTCACTTTTCAAAGAGAAGAATAAACTGGTTGGGGGAGGGGTGGTCAGGGAGAAAAGTGCAACAATGAATGAATGGAAATCAAATATCTCTGTAAATTTTCCTTAAAATTAATAATAAAAAAATTTTGAGAAAAAAACGCAAGCTTCTTTTCAAATATATGCTTCTTTTCAAATATATAATCCATGAAAGAGACAGAAGATGGCATAGTGCGGAACATGTCAGGTTGCTACCTGAAAGATTGGCAGTTCCAGTCTACCAGTTGCTCTTTGTGAGATGTGCCGTCGTCTACTCCTGTAAGGATTTACAGTGTTGGAAACAGGATGGAGGGTTGCTGTGAGTTGACAGCAAGTTGATAAGTGGGTTTTGGGACAGAGACAGAGTACTCTATGAGCCAGGTAAACAAGAGTAGGAACAAGACACAACTAAGGCTTGGCTTACTTGGTTGATTGGGCAATCGGCTCCTGAGCCCCAAGGGAAGTGGTGGCCGCCAGTTGGTTTTGTTTGCTTGTTTATTATTTTATACTGCAAGGTTCATATACATTGTGTTTCACACTGTCTGTCATTCACATTTTGTTTCATATAATCATTCTCATTTATTATATTTTATAAAATGCATCACCATTGGACTGTGCTCACCATTATCCTGTCTTTCCAGATCCCCACCAGATCTTTCCCATTTTCTTGACCCTCACCACTTCTACCAGTTGGTTTTGAACCATTCATCCATCAATCCAAATGCCCACCCAGCAATGATGTTGTTGTTCATTGACATTGAGTTGGAATTGACTCATAGCTGAGACTCCAGTGGGTTTTCTGAAGCTGTAAATCATGTGAGAGGAGATTGCCCCTCTTTTTTTTGCAGAGCAGCTGATGGATTCAAACCTCCTACTTTTGGGTTGGCAGCACAACTCCTTACCACTGGGCCATGAGAGCTCCTTTCTCACCAGTAACAATATCTAATATATACTGTTTATTCTATGTCAGGCATTGTCCTAAATGCCTTGCGCAACCCTAATCAGTATGTACTTTTAGTGTCTCTAAATTACAGAGGAGAAAACCAGCATAGAGAGGTCAATTAACTTGTCCAGTGTTATGCACATAGAAGAAAATTACTGGTGAAGTCAAGATGCACTCAAGCAAGGTGACCCCAAAGCTTGTTCTCCTGTCCTCAATACCATTCTCAGCACCGGTATCTTCCTAGTATCCTCACACTAGAAAGACCCAGAGGGAATTGTGTTGTCAAAGAGGTGTCATAATGCCTGGACCCCCCACCAGCTGTACTTTCTTTGGAACACTCAGTGCCCTCCAAGAATGCCTAAGAGCCCCAGGAGCTTCTGACCACCAAGAGAAGCATCTTCCCATCAAGGAAGGTCCTGGCCAAGGATGTCAGAGGTGGGGTGGCATCACAGGGTGGGAGCAGGACAGTTAGATGTCTGATTAGCAATACGGAGAATGAAGCGCCCAGCCAGGTCCATCTGTGTGCCTGGGAACTGGTTGCCTCATAAAAAAGATGGATGTGAATGCCACTGCCAGACTTTATTGACTCTGTTGCCCCTGACTCGGGTATAGGAGAGAATAAGTCACCTTTGAAGCTTTCTGATTCCTCTCCATTGCACTTTCCCATGATACTTCCTAGACCCTTCAATTTGCATTAGCCAATGTCCCTGGAGGACTTGTAACTATTAGAATAACCACTAAAGTTTATTGCATGCTTAATAGGTCTAGGCAATTTCCATGGCCTATCTCATTAAACTCTCACAATCACCTCATGATGTAGATTCCCTTGATAGTCCTACCTTGTAAGTAAAGAAAACTGAGGTAAAGAGTAGTTCTAATTTGTCTAAAGCAAATAGTGAGTGGTGGGACTGGAATTTGAACAGAGCCTTCTCAAGAAGCTGAGAACTCTTCAGGACCTCATTCATCCTTCCCAGAAAACGTCACCCCTAATTCGGTCACAGACTCATTGCCATTAAATTGATTTCAACTCTTGGTGAACTATGTGTTACCAAGTATAATTGCTCTAAAGAGTTTTCTTGATTGTAATGAGGCTCAATATCAAGAAGACAAAGATTCTCACCACTGGACCAATCGGTAGCATCAGGATGGATGGGGAAGAGATTGAGATTGTTCACAGCTTCAG
>NW_006399767.1:15493601-15503685 GCF_000299155.1 Elephantulus edwardii | reverse complement strand
GCAGGGTTTAGGGCTGTTGTACATAGGGTCGCTATGAGTCGCAAACGACTCGACGGCATATAACAACAACAAAAACAACAACAATCCTCAGGAAAGCGTTCTCACCAAACTTTTCTTCCTCGATGCTTCTGGGTAGGATCAAACTGCCCAATTGTAATCGTTGGGTTCCATTGAGTTGACTCCATACAACAGAATGCTCAGTCCTGTGCCATCCTCATGATCACCCATACGTGTGAGCCTGTGGCTGCAGACGTTGTTCAACTCCACCTCATTGAAGGTCTTCCTCTTTTTTCACCGACCTCTACTTTTCCCAGCATGATCTCCTTCTCCAGGGACTCATGTCTTCTGATAATACGTGCAAAGTACAGGAAACAAATTTTGTCATCTTTGCTTCTAAGAGATGGAGTTGTTGGTTTTTCTCAGTAAATGATATTTTTAATGTTCTTTGTAATTCAGAGGCACCAAGTCGTCTTAATCACTGTCCAGCTTTTGCGTGCATTTGTTGCATTTTTAGCTGCTGTCTAGTCAACTGTGACTCATTGAACACCGGATCTGTGGTGATCTCTCTCACACTCAAGCCCATGCTGTCACTACGTCAGTCCATCTCATTGAGGATCTTCCTCCTTTTTTGCTTACTGTCTGCCACCTTTCACAGCATGATGCTCTCTCCAAGGATTGGTTCCACCTGAGAATATGTCCCAAGTCAGTCAGACGAAGTTTCATCATCCTGGCCTCGAAGCAGCACTCTGGTTACACTTCCTGCAAGACAAATCTGTTTATTCTTTTGGCCAGCCATGGTATATTCAATACTCTTCATCAACACCACAATTTAAAGGCATTGACTCTTCTTCAGTCATTTTTATTCATTGTCCAACCTTCAGATGCATAGGAAACAATTGGGGGGAAAAAACCCAAAACACCCTATGGCTTAGATCAGGCACAGCTTAGTCTTTAAAGTGACATTCTGGCTCTTTAGAATTTTGGAGGTATTATTTTGTTTTGTTTTAAATTTTTACTTTTTATTGGTTTGCTTACAGAGTCCATATACATTGTGTTTCACACTGTCTTTCATTCACATTGTGTTTCATATAATCATTTCCATTTGTTCTGTTTTAGAAAATGAAAAGGAATTACCATTGAACTAGGCTCACTCTGTCTTTCCAGATCTCCACCAGATCTTTTCCATTTCATTTACACCCCCTCTCTCCACCTACCAAATTGTATGACCCTATGATATCCTCCTGTATATCCTCACCTCTCTGCTCCCACCCTCCCTGCCTTGGATCTTCATACACATTTTACTGTTACCTTTCTATTTCTACAATAATGGTCTTATGCAGTATTTGTCCTTATGAGACTTAGTTCACTCAGCTTAATGCTTTCAGAATTCTGGAAACATTCTTGACAGCAGATTTCCCTAATGCAACACATCTATTGATTTCTTAACTCTGGGTGTTGATTGTGGATCCAAGTAAAAGGATATCATTGACAAATCTTTTATCCATCTATCATGATGTTTCCTTTTGGTCCAGTGCTGAGTAATTTTTTTTTTATTTTGATGTTGAGGTGTAACCCATATTGAAGACTATAGTCTTTAATCATCTTCAGTAAGGGCTTCAAATCTTCACTTTCAGCAAGTGAAGCTGTCGTCTGCATTGTTGTTGTTATTTGTTTTTTTTCTTTTTAAATTTTTATTTTATTATTTTTGTGTGAGTGCACCGTCAAATCAGATCTGACTGGTACAGGAGGAGATTGTCCCTCCTTCCCCGGCAGAGCATCTGGTGGATTCCAACTGTGTGCCTCTGAGATTGTAGTTGCAGCTCCTTACCACTAGGCCACCAGAGCTCCCCCCCCCTTTTTTGTTGTTGTTGTTGTTAGGCACCGCGGAGTCGCTTGCGACTCATAACGACCCCATGTACAACAGCCCTAAACTCCGCTCTGTCCTGTGCCAGTCGCACTGTCTCTGACACTCCCATCCCAATTATCCCAGTCACTGAATCAATCCACCTCATAGAGTGCCTTCCTCTCCTGCACCGTCCCTCCACCCTCCCAAGCATGATGTCCTTCTCCAAGGACCGGTCTCTCCTCATAACATGTCCAAAGTATGTCAGACGGAGCCTCAGAATCCTTGCCTCCAAGGAGCCACCCGGTTTAACCCTTTCCAGGACAAATCTGTTTGTTTTCCTAGCAGTCCATGGTATTCTCAATACTCTTCTCCAGCACCACAGCTCAAAGGCATCAATTCTCCTTCTATCCTCCTTGGTCATTGTCCAACTCTCTGATGCATAACAAGTGATTGCAAAGACCATAGCCTGTATCAGACGCACCTTAGTCTCCAGAGAGACACCATTGCTCTTCAGTACTTTGGAGAGGTCCCTAACAGCAGACTTTCCCACGGCAATGCGCCTTTTAATTTCCTGGCTCCTGGTGCCAAGACTGTTGACTACAGAGCCAAGCAAACTAAAGCTGTATACAATCTCAATCTCTTTACCATCCATCTTGATGCTGCCAATTGGTCGAGTGGTGAGAATCTTTGTCTTCTTGTCATTGAGCCTCAATCCATATTGTAGGCTGCATAGCTCAGGTTATTGATGAGTCTTTCTCCATCTTTATGTCACATTCTTCCTCATATAGGCCAGCTTCTTGAATTAAGTAGGTATGGAGAAAGGATATACATATACCTTTCCTGACTTTAAACCATGCAGTGTTCCCTTGTTCTTTTCAGATAACTGCTTCTTGGTCTAGAAATAGGTTTTCTTGTGAGCTCAATTAAGTGTTCTGGGATTCCTATTCTCCTCGATGTTAACCATAATTTGTTATGATCCACACTATCAAATGCCTTTGCGTAGTCAATAACACACAAATAGACATTCTTCTAGTACTCCTTTCTTTCCGCCAAGATCTGACATCAGCAGTGATATCACTGATGCCAAGAACTCTTCTAAATCTGGCTTGAATTTCTGGCAGTTCTCTTTTGATGTACTATTCTAACCATTTTTAAATAATCGTCAGCAAGATTTTACTTACATGTGATATTAATTATATTGTTTGAGAATGTCCATATTTTGTTGGATCATTTTTTTCTGGGAATGGAAACAAATATGCCAGTTGGCTAGGTAGCTAGCTGTCTTTCATATTTTTTGACAGAGACTTATGAGCACATCCAAGGTCTCACCTATTTCCTGAAACACCTTAATAAGTATACTATAAATTATTGGGGGCTTATTTTTTGCTAATAGCTTCTGTTCAGGCTGGACTTCTTTCTTCAGTACTGCTGATTCTTTTTCATGTACTTCCTGAAACAGCTCGGTGTCAACCAATTCTTTTGCCACAATGGCTCTGAGTATTCCTTCTATTCTTTTATGATGCATCCTGCATCATTCAAGTACCATCCCCACAAGGGCAGCTTGGAGGCTCATGCTTGGATTCTGGAAGATCCTTTCTCACATCTTCATGAGGGTCCAGTATGGAATGTTTGGTTGGTTTTTGGGTCTTTTCATCCACAATCAGGTGTCAGCTGATGGGCTTTGCCGGATTTAGCTATCAATGAGCTGTGGGGCTGGAAGTCTCTTGGTTTACATCCAGCCAGCTCCTGGTGGGTGTGCCTTGTATTTAAAAGGCAGCAGTGCCCTCCGGCCTGCAGCCCTCTGGCCTAGTGTTGATTTTGATATGAACATTCTGCTGAGTGGTAATGCAGTGGTCTATTTGCTGTACTCAAGTAACTTAGGGTTGCTCTGATACTGAACGCTGTGCCATAGGTGTAAACACCATAACAGTTACCCATCATGGACAGTGTTTGGTGGAGCTCCTGAATGGATTCACGTTTGGAAGCAGGAATGGCATCTTCTTCCTAACCCACATGCCTCTGGAAACTCTAAGAACAAAGAGAAACAATGATAGTTATAGAACAGGGTTCAGGTCTTTTGCTTATAGGGTCACTATGAGTTATGCTTGACTTGACGAAAATAAACAGCAACCCCCACAAGAGTCCTTCATGGTGGCAACTTGAGGCTTAAATTTGTCATTCAGATTTTTTTCAACTTGAAAAATGCTGAGCATATTTACCCTTTTGGTTTTCCAACTCCAGCTCCTTATACTTTTCACGATAACGCTTTTCTTTGTCTTCTCTGGCTGCTCTTTGAAATCTGTTCAGCTTTCTTACCACAGCATTCCTTCCCTTTGTTTTGGCTTCCACTTGTTCCAGTGCAAGTTTGAGAGTCTGTTCTGACATCCATTTTCGTCTTTTCTTTTTTCCCCTGTCTTACTACTCACATTTTGCTCTCTTCATGAATAATGCCCTTGATATCATTCCACAGCTCTTCTGGTCTTCAGCCGTTAGTGTTAAGTGCATCAAATTGATTATCAAAATGGTTTTTTAATTCAGTTAGGGTACACTCAAAGTCATCTTTTGGTTCTCATTGATTTGCTTTCATTTTCTTAAACTTCAGTTTGAAGTTGCATACGAGTAGTTGATGGTCTGTTCCACAGTCAGCCCCTGGCCTGGTTTGACGGCTGATACAGAGCTTCTCCAGTATCTCTTTTTACAGACGTAATCAATCTGATTCAAGTATTCAGTCCTCAGAGCGACATGTTTGCTTTTCTAACACATTAAAGATTTTTGTTTGGTTTTTGCAGCATTTCACCAATGCACTAGGTTAGGAATCAAGCACAAACTGCACCAATCAGACAAATAGGCTTTCAAAGCAGAACACATTCGAAACTGAGATGTAACTGCCAGATGAGGCTGGTAGTAATTACGGTTTATTACTGTTTACACTGTGCTTCCACAGTTCCCACAATGCCTCACACACCAGCCCCGTCATCCCCCAACTCAGCAGTGAAACAAATTTCCTTATTATCCCCATTTTGCAGATGAGGCACCTGAAGCTCAAAGAGACTTAGCAGCTTGCCCAAGGTTGCCTGACTTGTAAGGGCGGAATCAGGAACCTGAACTCAGACTTTTATCTTGTGCACATTCCACAGCACCAGGAGGCTCCACCTGCTATCTCAGCCAAGTGCCGTTTACATTTCAACAAGGCGTAAGGAATTCCACGAACTTAAGGTGCTTATGGGCTAGGTAAGCAGGTGTGTGAATGTGTGGAGAGTTCCAGGGGACAGGTCTTCCTAGAAGATCTAGCCTGATACCACAAGGTCTAACCCTATTCAGAAGCCTAGTGCTTGAATTCTCCCTCTTCCCTGTTTCAAATGTTGATATAAGGGACACATACACATTAGTTAGAGCCCTCTAAACTATAGAGGCCTTTGGCAGACTTCAGTCTGCAGGCCCAGGTGCCTTCTTTTTTGGCTGTAGATTTAACCCCAAGTGAAAGTGCTATTGTGGCATTCAAAAAGGAGGGGAGGGGGTTAGTGAGACCCTCCGTTTGCCTGTTAAGCTTTCCTGTATCTTATGGAAAGGCTCACTGAGGGCTGTTGGAAGCAAGTGGAGGAGAGGGTTTTCCTTAAACTTTTAACCCAGAGGTTCATAATCTAAACAATAACATTTTGGTTTGGATAAGTCTGTGTCAGGGCCTGTTCTGTGCGTTGTAGGATATTTAGAAGCATCCTTGGCCTTTAACCCATTAGAAGCCAAATACAACTTGAAGTTAAGGCAACTGAAAATATCTCCAGGCATTACCAAAATTTCCCTGAGGGAGTGAGCAGCCCTGGTTGTAAACCACTGATGTAAACTCATGCAGAGGCACACAGAATACTTGGCAGGAGGGGAGGAGGGCGTGAGGAAGAGAGGAGATGGTTAAATGAAACCAGCTGTTAACCTGGAAAGTATGTAGGCAGGCCCCACCCTCCTCCAGAGTTGAGCCCTGGGGAGGGAAGGGGTGTTCCCATCTCTCTGAGGTTAGTCACTTGGAGCCTGGCTTGCCTGTGAAAGGGGCAAAGCTAGGGCTGCCCCAGTTCCTCCCTCCTCTCACAAGGCCTTCTCTTCCTCCTTCTGCTCCTTTTTTGCCAACTCCTCCTCTGGACTGTCCCTCTGGCCCAGTTTCTGTTGGGGCCTTGTCCCTGAAGGTGCCGGGCCCTGCTTACATGCTTTTTCCCCTTCAGCCTGAGTGACCAGGATGCGGGGTGCTGAAGTAGCAGGTCAGGCCCAGCTGTCAGGTAGTCCTCCAGGCAGGGAGCCTGAGCCAGGGCCTGGGCTGGAGCAGGAGGGGAGGTTTCCACAGTAACATGTCATAACTAAGACGACGTGCAAAATCATGGCACTTAGCGAGCACCTTATACAAATTGTGTGACCTTAAATGCTTAGACTCCATTGTGCCTCAGTTTGTTACCTAAAAAAATGATGTAATAACTCAAATAGGAAATTTTGCTAAACTGAATGGTTAAGTGCCTCACCTATGGTAGATAATCATGTTAGCAAAGAACTTTACCCTTTTTCTCTATAGGGTTTTGGATCAGCGTCCCCTATCCCACAACCACTTTGAAAGCTCCTGCTTCGGTCAGCCCCACACCACCTCCAGATCCTGAGGTGAAGCAAATGCTAAAGGGATGATGGGTAACGGGATGAGGGCCGATGATGAGGGAGGCCTTCATTGTTCTTCATCTCCATGATCACAGGATGCATCCTTCTGTAGTGACTGTAGGACTAGAACCATCACACAACTTCAGAATCATGCTTAACACAACGAAACTCAAGCCATGTCTTCTGGTGGCTCAGACATGGAGACAAGGAAGAGGAAGAGATGGCCATAGACTCAGTCATCTTCATGGCCCCTGGGACAGTTAGCCTTGTTTTTTGATGTTGTCGTTCTTATTGGGACATTTCTGTTGTCATGGCTGAGACGAGTCATTACAGGCATCTAGTGGGTAGAGGTCAGGGATGTCCCTAAACCAGCTACAATGCACAGAACAGCCCCACAGCAATTATTCAGCCCCTGAATGTCAATAGTTCCCAGACTAAGAACTCTACAAAGAAAAACAAAAACAAAACACTGCTACCAAGTAGATTCTGACTCCTAGAGACCTTTCATAAACTTTCAGACGCTATAAACCTTTAGAAGAAGAGACTGCCCATCCTCCCCATTGAGAGACTGGTGGAATCAAACTTCTCACGTTTTGGTCATTAGCCCACCATGCAATGCACTGTGGTGTTTTTGTTACCTTCAGACACAGAGCCTGGCACACAAGAGGTGCTGTGCTGCTGTTTCTGGTTGTTGTTGTTAGCTGCCATGGAATACGACTCTGAATAACTGATCTGAACCTGTCCTATCCAGCTCCATCCTCACAATCTCTGACACACTCAAGCCCGTTCCCACAGTCACTGTAGCAATCCACCTGGCTCAGAGTCTTCCTCTCTTTCGGCTCTCCTCCACCTTTCCAAGCATGATATCCCTCTCCATGGAATAACCTGTCCTAGGTATGTGAGATGAAGCTTCATCATCCTTTCTTCCAAGGAGCACTCTGGTTGCACCTTTTCCAAGACATACCTGTTTGTTCTTTTGGCCGTCCATGGGATTCTTCAATACTACAGCTCAAAGGCAGCAATTCTTCTGTAATCCTAATTTATTGTCCAGCTCCCAGATGCATGGCAAGTGACTGAAAAGACTATGGCCTGAATCAGATGCACTTTACACCTGAAACTGACATCATTATTCCTTAATAATTTGGAGAGATCCCTGACTATAGACTTTCCTGGTGCAATATGTCTCCTGAGTTCTGATGGCCTAGTAGTAAGAAGGTGTGCTGCAATCCCATAGGCACATGGTTCAAATCCAGATGCTCTGTGGAAGAAAGATGAGTAATCTCCTCCTGTGCAATTACTACCTCTGAAAACCTGCTGGAGGGTCAGCCTTTTGTCAGTTCTGACTTTATGGCCAACAACAACAAGAAGTGCTGAGGAATTTTTGTTGTTGTTGTTGTTGTTGTTGTAGAAAATAGACCCAAGAAAGTATACACCAATTCAAGAATTTCTGCATGCACAGTTCAGTGACACTGATTACATTCTTGGAACTGTGCAACCATTTTCACCCTCCTTTTCCACATTATTCTTTCTCCATTAATATAAATTCACTGCTCACTTTAGGAACTATTGTGCTGCCAACCCAAAGGCACATGGTTCGAACCCACCAGTTGCTCTGTAGGAGGAAGCTAACCTTAATTAATTAATTATTTGCTTCTGAAAACCTGCTGGAGGATCAGCTATGGGTCGGTCGGTTCCTACCCAATGGCAAATGACAACAACAACACAGCCCCTGAAGTTTCTGTCTAATCTTGAAAGTAGTTGCTATCAATTTAATTCCACATTGAGAGTTTCGGGAATGGTTTTGACTAAATGAAAGACACTCCTGCTGCCCTAGCCTTTGCTCCACACAGATACTAATGCAACACATTGAAAACCACACATTTCACAGCATCCAAGAACCCCAAGTCACAATCCAGCACTCAAACCCTGCAGCTTTCTTGCCAAATGAAGAGATCTGGTTGCCTCACCCTCCAGCAAGCCTGGGAGCTGTGAGGACAGTCATGGCTAAGCACCTGCTGCCCAGTGTACCCATCAGAGCTCAGCTAGAATTGACAGAGTGAGGGCAGAAAGGAAGCAAAGATAGTGCAACAATGAATGAATGGAAATCCATAATCTCTGTAAATGTTCATTAAAATGAATACAATAAAATTTTTTAAAAGTTAACTATGATAATGGGCATATATTTGAATATACCAGAAAACCATTGAATTGTATATTTTAAATAGATAAATTATAAGGTTTATGAATTGTATATCAATAAAGTGCCTTTTAAAATTAGAAGTATATTTAAAAGAAAAAAAAAATGAATCAAAGATGAAAGGCCCCTTACAGGCGCTGTTTCCACCATGCAGGGGGCACATGGAGTGGTAGATGTGACACTTGGATTCATTTTAATTCCTAGCCTTGCTACTGACAAGCCACGTGACCCTGAACGTGTACCCAAGTTCTCCACTCCAATCTTTTCAATTATATGTGGGGCTCATAAGAACACCTTCCTCCAAGGTTAATGTGAAGTTTAGAAGAGATGCGCCTCTTGAAGGGTTTGGTGCAGTGCTCATAGTGATGGAAAGCAGTCGTTGGTTACCAGCATCATAGTTCACTTCTAGTGTTGCCATCCTCCTGCTATCTTGACTACAGTCCCAGGGCTGGGACGGGGAGTCTGCTGAGCTCACTCACCTCCCTATCCAGCTTAGCTGTGTACCGGCCAGGTGGGAGATATATGGGATGTGATCCTGTCTGCTGGGAGAGGCTTGAAGGCTCTTGGGGCATTTGCAGGATCCAGGAGAACATAACACCACTAGGATGAGGCCTCACAGTGTCCAATTCTCACTCTGAGTGCACATATTCAACCCTGAGAATGGCCACTGCCTTAAGTTTTGCACCCCAGGCTGCCACTATATGAGTGGCAGAATATGGCAGTGGAGGAACATGGCAGCAGAATTGAAGGCAGACTCATCACCAACCAGCACTATGCAAATGACATGGCCCTCCTTGTAGAATATGAAGATGGGAAGCACCTATGAATGAAGCTCAAAGATGACAGTATGCAGAATGGATTATACCTCAATATAAAGAAAACAAAAATCCTCAGAACTGGACCAACAAACAACATTGCGATAGATAAATGGAGAAAAGATGGGAGTTGTCAAGGATTTAATGTCACTTGGACTCACAATCAATGCACATGGAAGTAGCTGTCAATAAAGCAGATGATGGATTGCATTAGGCAAATCAATTGTCAAGCACCTCTTTAAACTGCTGGAAAAAAAAGCAAGAAAGTCACTTTAAAGACTAAGGTGTGCTGGACTCAAGCCATGGTGGTTTTGCTTGTTTGTTTGTTTTAATTTAGTTTGTTTATTTTTCATTTCAATGAATATCTACAGAGATTTTGGAATTCCATTCATTCCTAGTTGCACCCTTCTCCCCGCACAAACCCCTCCCTCCTCCCCCCCCTTTACTCCTCTCCTTGAAAAGCAAAAGAAAAACTCCCTCATTGGTACACAATCCCCCTGCACCTCCCTAAACCCCACCCCCTACCCCCAAATATAATCCACTCTGCAACCCTCAGTGCGTACTCCTACGATAAAAATAATGCCCTAAAATATAATA
>NW_006399767.1:15474547-15492144 GCF_000299155.1 Elephantulus edwardii | reverse complement strand
TCCATGCGCAGGGAATATTCTTCCACTTCTCTAGGCTTTTTTTTGTTTCTTGTAATAATGTTTTGTAATTTTCTTTGAATAGATCTTTTGTGCTTCTAGTTATATTTACTCCCAAATATTTAATCTTGTGATTAGCTGCCATGGTGTTTTTAATCACTTCACATGCATGTAAAATTTAGACAATGAAGAAAGAATGCCAAAGTAGAACAGATGCCTCTGCATTATTATCTTTTTAAAAATTTTTTTATTATTTTTTTGGTGTGTGCCCTGTCAAATCGGATCTGACAGGTACAGGAGGAGATTGGTCCTCCTTCTGCAGCAGAATGCATTATTGTCTTAATGAAGAATATTAAATACACTATGGACTGCCAAAAGAAAACAAATCTATGTTAGAAGAAGTGCAACCAAAATGCTTCTGAGAAGCAAGGTTGGCTTTATCTTATATACTCCGGGCATGTTATTAGGTGAGGCCAGTCCTTAAAGAAGGAGATCATGCTTGATAAAGCAGAGTGGCAGTGAAAAAGAAGCCCCTCCCTTACACAGATTTACACAATAACCACAACAATAGACTTGAGCCCAGAGGAGCTTATGAAGATGATGTAGCATTCTGTTCTACCTGGGGTCACTGTGAGCAGAACTAACTTGATGCCACCTGACCACAATAATATGGTGTTGCATTTGCTGTGTTGTTGTTCTGTTAGGTGAAATTGAGTTGAGCATGACTCATAGATACCCTATGAACAAAAGATCTGAATCCTGTTTTAGCCTGCACCATCCTCACACTTCCTGACACACAAGAGCCCACTGCAGCAGACACGGTATCAATCCATCTGGTCAAGGGTCGTCTTCTCCTTTGCTGACCCTCCACCCTTCCCAACATCATGTCCTTCTCCAAGGAATAGCCCCTCCTAGCAACATGTGCCCAAAGTATGTGAAGTGAAGCCTCATCAGTCTTGCCTCCAAAGAGCATTCCAGCTGCACCCTTTCCAAGACATATCTCTCCATTCTCTTGGCCGTCCATGGGATGGATGTTCAGTGCTCTTCTCCAACACCACAGCTCAAAGGCATAAATTCTTTTTCTGTCATTCTTATTCATTGTCCAGTACTTGGATACATAGAAAGTAATTGCAAAGACTATGGCCTGATTCAGACAGACTTTAGTCCTTAAATTGACATCACTACTCCACAATAATTTGGAGAGGTCCATAATTGCAAATTTTCCCAGTGCAATGCATCTCCTTATTTCCTGATTGCTCATACCAAGGGTGTTAATTGTGGATCTCAGATGATACTAATGACAGTCTCAATCTCCTCTCCATCCATCATGACACTGTCTATCAGTCCACTGGTAAGAATCTTTGTTTTCCTGACATTGAGATGCAATTTATACCGACAACTGCTTTCCTTGATCTTCTGCAATGAGTGCTTCAAGCCTTCTTTACTTTCAACAGGCAAGATTGTGTCATCTGTATAACACAAGTTGTTGATGAGTCTCCCTCTTAGCCTAATGACACTCCTCCATTCATAGAGTCCAGCTTCTCTGGTAATTTGCTCAGCACACAGGTATGGAGAGGGAATACATCCCTGGCACACTCCTTTCCCAGTTCTAAACCATGCAGTGCTCCCCTGCTCTGTTCGTATAACAGACTCCTGAGCCAGGTATATAGGTTCCACAAGAACACAATCAAGTGCTCTGGGATTCCCATTCTTCTCAATGTCATTCTTAAGATAGTCCACAGGAACAAGACATGATCTTGAATCAATTCCATCTGAATTTCATGATCCTTTTAAAAATAGGTTTGGAGCATTGAACACCAATGATAGAAGACCAGATGAGTTGTGGGATGTCCTTAAGGGTATTATCCATGAAGAAAGGATTTGTCTTACCCGATGTCACTCTTGCTTCCAAAGTATAAAAAAAAATAATAATAAGGAGCTCTGGTGGCTTAGAGATAAGGAGTTGTGCTGCCAATCCAAAGGAACATCGTCTAAATCTACCAGCTGTTCTGTAAGAGAAATGGGTCATCTCTTCCCATGTGATATTTAGCCTCTGAAAATCCACTGGGGGCCAGCTATGAGTCAGTTCCAACTGGATGGCATATAACAACTGTGTGTGTGTTTTGATTGCCATTGAGTCAAGAATGACTCATTGTGACCTTTGAACAAAAGACCTGAAGCTTTTCTAGAACTATCCTCATGTCTCAAAGTTCATAGAGTTTTCAGAAGCATGTTGTTAGGAAGTGGATGCCACTCTACTTCCAAATAATAACAGTGTAAAAATGACAAGGCAGAGACATATGACCTCTAACTTGATGAGGGGTCAGAATCCCCTTCACCAGCGTCAACTCAAGGCTGACTCCTATGAGTCAGAGGTCAGCCATATTTCTCTCTTCAACCTTTTTGTTAATTATGACACCCATAACTCTCCACAACACTCTCTACTTCTCTAATGAGTGTGAAAATTCATTGCAATGGCCACACAGAACTCACAGACCGAACTCATTATTATGGAGCTTATTAGAGGATTACAATTATAATTCAAGATCTGGATCAATTTAGAAAGAACAGAAACAACTCAGAATATAGTTCTTATTCAAGATAGTCTCATTCTTTTTAAGAAAAATTTTATTTTATATATAGGTTTACTTACAAAGTTCATATCCATTGTTTTTCGCACCAGATCCTTCCTATTTCCTTTATCCACCCATCCCTTCACTCCTCAAATTGTGCAACCCTATGATTAACAACCCCACTCCCTACCCCACCCTACCCACATCCATCTTGACCCCTCTATCCCCTCTCCCCTCCTTGGATTTTACAATCATGGTCTTATACAGTATTTATCCTTGTGGGACTGAGTTAATTCATTTAACATCATGCTCTCCAGTTTCTCTCAAATTAGGGAGTAATTTATAAAATCATTGCTCCTGTGTGCTGCATAGTATTCCATCTTGCAAATGTACCATGATTTCTTAATCCATTAGATTATGGTTGGACATTTGGGCTGTTTTCATGTTCTTGTGATGATGAATAATACTGTTAGGAACATTGCTGTACAAGTCTCTATTTGTGTCTTAGTTCTCATTCTGTCATGGTTTATTCCATGCAGTGAAAGAGCTGGCTCATATGGAATTTCTATGTTCAGCTTTTTGAGGAAACACCAAACTGCCTTCCAGAGAGGTTGTACCATTTTTACAATCCCACCAACAATGTATAAGAGTTTCTATCTCACCACATCCCTTCCAACATTTATTACTTACAGTCCTGTTAAACTTTGCCACTGCTCCTGGAGTGAGATGGTACCTCATTGTGATTTTGATTTGCATTGCTCTTGTTGCCAGTGAATTGAAACATTTTTTTATGTGTCTGTTTGCCATTCGAATATCTCCCTCTGTGAAAATTCTTTCCATGTCTTTTGCCCATTTTGTAATTGGGTTATCAGCCTTTTTCTTGTGGAGGTCCAGGAGTATTCTGTAAACTTTTGTTATGAGACTCTTGTCTGAAATGGTATTGCCGAATGTTTGTTCCCAGTCAATAGGTTTTCTTTTCACCCTGTTGGGAAAAGTTTTTTATGGACACAGGGGCTTTAATCTTTAGACGTTCACATTCATCAATTTTATCCTCTTCAGATTTTGCCTTTCTGGCTGTATTTGGCAGTCTCTTTATACCATAGACTATGGCTTCTAAACTTGATCCCAGTTTGTCTCTGATTAACTTTATGGTTTGGGGCTTTACTCCCAGATCTCTGATTCACCTTGAGTTGATTTTTGTGTATGGTGTGAGATGTGGATCCTGTTTCAGCTCTCTGCAGGTAGCAGTCCAGTTTTGCCAGCACCATTTTTTGAAGAGGTTGTCATTTCCCCAAATATCAGTTGACCATGGATAGCTGGGACTATTTTTGGGTTCTCAATTCTGTTCCATTGGTCTATGTGCCAAGACAGTCTCTTCTCACCCTCTGTTGCTGAACCTTTCTGGAGTCTTCTCCAGTGTTACAGCTCTTATCTCTGTGGATCTTCAAGTGTCACTTCAGCTACCTCTCCCTAGATTCCTTGTTCCTGCCTGCTTAAGTAGCTGTTGTTCTTGCAAGTACTCTGCCATTATTTCATCTCTTGCTGTCTTCCATGTCCCTTCTCCTCTCTCTGGCTCTCTCTTTCATATCTCCCTTAACCCTTGTGAGAAGACAAAATTGACCTATCACCTCGTTAGAGCATACACCTTAAATAATAAATAATAGACGAGATGCATTTATTCCATAGCAGAAACAAATAGGAACAAAGACTGTTTAGGAGGAAAGTTCTGGGCAAGTTTGGGCTGAGCAAATAGTTAATAAATTAAATGTAAAAGATCCTACATTATGAACTTATGTACTTAGGATTTTAGTTGTTGTTAAGAAACCTTCAACTCAATGTCCACTAACTCTATCCAACGGTTCTTTCAGTGCCCAGAGTCTGGAGGGGTGGCAGAAGCAAGGCCAGAGGAAGTGGGTTCACCTGACAGTTGTAACTTGGGACCACAGAGCAGACCTCATGCAGGCTTGGAAGTTGCTCACCTACAGGTCTGTCATTCCTTTGTTACTCATTCCTTTGGTTTGCGCTGTCAGGAAGTAAAGGTCTCTGGTACCTTGGAGATGATGTAAGGGTTTGGAGATGAACTAGGTAGTTGAATCACAGGGCTGTCAAGGAGGCTAATGACAGGAGTAAAATTAACACTGTGATAAATGATAAACAAGGGGCTCCTCGAGAATGGATAGAATCCTATGCTTGAGAACCCCACACCTGATGAGTCAAAAGTGGTGGTTAAAGAGGACAGGCATTGGTGACACGACTTGTAACAATGAGAAATGTTCTAAAATAGAATGGGCTGGCTGGTTGAAAGGGGAACTGCCCTTTATTATAATTCAGTTCATTTGAGCCAACATTTATTGCCCCCCTGGATCCAGGAAAAGAGGGCATAATATTTGGGACACTACTGTTATGTCAAAGGTAAGAAAGATAGAAAGAGAAGGGACAGACGCTGTCCTTAAGAAGCTCGCCATCTAACGTGAAGGAATTTTTCAAATGACAGGGAGGGAGGGCTTTGCAGGCTGGGGAGGTGTGGAAGGTCAAGGGGATAATAAATTAACTTGGAGGCCTGGGACCCAGGAAGGTTGGGGGATGGCAAACTGGAGCTTTGAGGCCACATCCTAAAGGTCTGAAGTTACAGACCAGCATGGAATTTTGGGCTTTATTTTCTAGGCAGTAAAAAACAGAAAAGAAACTCTTGTGGCACAGTGGTTAAGCACTTAGATACTAGCCTAAAAGTCAGAAGTTCAAATGCACCAGCTGCTCTGGGAGGAGGAAACCATGGCAGTCTGTTTTCATAAAGATCACAACCTTGGAAATCCTTTTGGATGCTTACTCTCTCCTATACTAAGAGTTTTAATTCATTGGATTGTGGTGGATTTGGTTTATTGTTCTATGCTGTGGGGTTGGAAATGACTCATAGCTGACCCTCTAGTGGTTTTTCAGAGGCTGTAAATAGCATGGGAGGAGAGATTGCCTGTCTTTCTGCCTTGGAAAGGTTGATGGATCCAAACTGCTTTTTTTTGGTTTGTCATCAGTCATCACAACTCCTTACCACTAGGCCATCAGAAGCTCCTGATTTTGGTTTTAGAGAACAAAGAGAGACTGTAGGAGTTGCAAGTAGTTAAGGGCTTGACTACTAACTGGAAGTTTGGTAGTTTGAAATCCACCCACAGACATCTCAGAAGTCAGGCCTGTGGTCCGTTTCTAAAAGGTCACAGCCCAGAAACCCTATGGGGCAGTTCTACTCTGTACACTTGGGTTACTATGAGTTTGAGTCTACTTGATGTCAATTAATATCCACTGTTGTTGTTGTTAAGTGCCATCGAGTATGACTCATAGTGACCTTATGAACAAGATATCTGAACCCTATTCTATAACTGTTGTCGTTTCTCTAGCATGTCCGCTCAAGACAGCAGAAGATGCTTTGAGGAGGAATTGGCCAAACAAACATGGCCAATGAGTCATTTCCAACTCCTGGTGATTTTACAGGGTGGAGATGAACCACCCCAGGAGTTTGCATGACTATTGTTGTTACAGCAGCCGATCGCCTTTATCTTTCTCGTGAGGGTCTGATGGGTTCAGAGTGCCAACTATTTGGCTCCAACTGAACACTTGACCACTGTACTACCAGGGCTTCTTAGGACAATTGTCAACATGGAGTCAGAATTGACTCAAAACTGTCCGTCTAGTGGGTTTTCAGAGGCTATAAATCTCACCAGAGGGGATAGCCCTTCTTCTGAAGAGCATTTGGTGGCTTTGAACCTCTGGCCTTTCGGTTGGCAAAACAATGCCTTACCCAGTAGGCCCTGGAGTTCCCTAGAGCAATTCTGTTGTTAGGTACAGTTGAGTTGATTAGTACGTGTGCAAAGTAGAGCTGAACCTTATCCTATCCTGTGCCCCAGAGGATTGGATCTGATAGTCAGGAACATTAATTGTGATGTGAACGTTAAGTGCAGGCTGAAAAGGCACAAGGTTGGGAGGCAGGAGGTGCTGCTGGAAAGCTGAAGAGGCTCCAGAAGATAGTGGGGTCACCGCTGGCTAGAGCAGCAGCACAGAGGAGGAGGAGGGGCAGGTGAGGGTAGAGGAGGGCAGCAAGGGAATCCTGCCTTTCCTCCTAGGTGAGCGGCCCAGGCAGTAACTGCCCAGCACACAAAACCAGCTGCTAGGAGATCAGTTCTAACCCTCTGAGTGTCAAGAATTGTGCTTGTTGAGATTGTCTATGGCTGGTTTTGAGGTCATTAGATTGCCGGACTTTTTCTTCTGTGTGGACACAAACCTCCAATCAAACAGTTAACAGCTTAGAGTGTCAGCTGTTAGCACACCACCCTGGGCCCCCGGGAACTCTGATCAGCAGACAAAAGTCTGTACTACAGGGGTCAGTCATGACTAGCTCCACGACTAGCAGAGACCAAAATGGCTCTCTGGCTTCTGAGCAGTGGTTTCTTCCACCTCGAGCTCCAGCAGTCCATGTTCAGGTCCCATGCTCAGTGCCCTAGCTCTCCTTTGCTCTCCCTCTTCAGGACTCACAGAAAATCTTGGCACTCTGTCATGGGCCAAATACACCATCAAGCCAAAGGGTGAAGGGCCCACAGTCCCTGCTATCCCGGGCTTGGAAGCAGGACAGAGAGCAGTCTCTGGCAATGGCCTACGTGCCAGTGATGGTGGACCCCAGGAGCCAGACAACGGACAAGCTCAGGTGCCACTTCTACAAGTCCCAGTACTCCAACTCCCTGAACCCCTTCTACACCGTGCAGAAGCCCACCTGTGGCTACCTGTACCGCCGGGACACTGACCACACACGCAAGCGCTTCAATGTACCGTATGCCAATACAGTCAAATGGCGTAAGTGAGCCACACTCCGTGACCCCCAGGCCCCAGAGAAGAAGGGTTGCTGACTCCAGGGGCAGCCTGTGCCTGGATGAGGTGGGACAGCTGTTCTGGGTCCACCTGCCAATAGTATTGGGACCAGTGTCCTTTCCCAGCAACAATTAAAACTTGTCCTTTCTCGGCATTGGCTTGGGTGGCTCCAGATGGATAAGCTGAGGCCGTAGTGGGTTGTACAGAAAGGTTATGTCTTGATTCTCAGTCTTCTCACCCCAGGAGTTAAACCCAAGTTCCCGTCTGAGTCCCAAGCAAAGCCCAGATTGGCCTCACCCAGCTTGTGGTCCAAGTTTGGCAACTCCTACAAAATATGAAGGCAGCTCTGGGGACCAGCTGCTCCAAGGGAGAAGGATGGACGGTCTCTTTCCGTGTGACTGCCTCTAAAAATCTGCTGGAGGGTCAGATATGAATTGGTTTTGACCCCATGGCACACAACAACAATAACAACTGGTGGCCCAGTGCTTAAAGGCAAGCAGTTAGAATCCTTTAGGTATTCCGAGGGAGAAAGATAGGCAATCTCCTCCTGTGTGATTTACAGCCTCTGAAAACCCGGTAGGAGGTCAGCTTCAACACTGAGTTGGTTCCAACCTAATGTTACACAATGATGACAAAGTCTGGAGGAGATGCTTAACTGCCCTGTTCTGGACTCCTCGCCTGGGTTGGAGCAGACACTGGAGGATGGGGAGGGACTTCAGAGAATGAATACAGTCTCTCAGGAGCCCTGAAACTTAATTGTAGTTTTACATAAACTTAACCTCTTCAGAATTGTGATTGTTGGAGGATGAGTTCTCCACTCAGTGTCTCTTCTTCTGGTCCAGAGGTGGCAACTTGGGGTTGGTTAGATGAATGGGTCATGGCTTACTGAACTAGAAGGATGGAGCCAGAGGGCACCTGACCCACAGCAGTGGCCCAAGTAATGGATCCCTGGTCAGCGCTGCCTAGGCTGAATCCAATAGTGTGCACAGGCAGCTCAAACTGGCCTATGAGACGATTGTCTGCCTCTCTTTCTCTTCCCAAGTCCACATTCAGTGATGCCATGTTGGTAGCCTGACATTGGCCTTAGTGAGAACATTTGCATCGCAAAACTCCACACATGCCTACAAATGGGTGCCCCGTCTTTCCAGAGAGCCAGTTAAACACATTGCTGCAAATGATGGCAAATATGTTTCGAAGCACCGTCGCCAATTTAAAAAGTGTGCGGCAATGTGTTAAAGACTTCCTGGCACACCACTGAGAGGATCCAGCTTCTTTCATGAGTAGAAATGAAATGAATCTTTCATTCATTCATTAAATGATATGGTGATGTACGCAGGAGAGCCTATTTCTAGAGCACCAGAGATCGGGGGCTGATGTGAGGAGGAGGCACAGGATGCCCTCTCCAAGACAGACCTATTTGTTTTCTTGGCGGTCCATAGTCTCTTTTCTAGCATCACAGTTCAAAGGCATAGATTCTTCTTCTGTCATTTTTAGTCATTGTCCAGCTATCTGATGCATAGCAAGTAATTGGGAAGACCATGGTCTGGATCAGGTGCACCTTAGTCTCCAGTCAACCAGCTAATTAATCATAAATAGCTTCAGACTTGTTGGGTTCCAGTGTCTCCTAACACCTTGGCGCCTGAGTTAGAGCTTTTACTTAACTTTTTTTATTTTATTTTATTTTTTTAATAATTTTAATGAACATTTACAGAGAATTTGGATTTCCATTCATTCATTGCTGCACTTCTCTCCCTGCCCAGCCCTCTCCCCCTGCCCCCCAGTTCGCTCCTCTCTTTCAAAAGTAAAAGAAAGACTCCCTCCCTGGTACACAATCCCCCTGCACCCCTCCCACCGCCCCAAGTACATTCCACTATGCAACCTTAATTGTGGACTCTTGTGATAACCATAATACCCTATCATACATTGCTTTTAAATTATTCAGTCCCTCATCTGTTTCAGTGCTGTATACACAATTTATCCAGTTTTTCTGTCTTAACCCCCACCCTGATATCAGTCCCATTTTACAGCAGTGGCACCATGCAATATTTGTCCTTTTGCGACTGAGATATTTCGCTCAGCATAATGTCTTCCAGGCTCACCCATTTTGAATAATATTGAATGAGTTCCTTGTTTTTCAATGCAGCATAGTATTCCATTGTGTGAATATACCACAGCTTCTCTATCCATTCATTTGTTGATGGGCACCTGGGTTGTTTCCAACTCCTTGCTATTGTGAACAGAGCTGCGATAAACATGGGTGTGCATATATCTGCTTGGATGTCAGTTATAGTCTCTTTGGGATATATTCCCAGTAGTGGAATTTCTGGGTCAAATGGTATCTCTATTTGCAACTTTTTGAGAAAGTGCCACAGCGCTTTCCACAGTGGTTGCACCATTTTACATTCCCACCAACAGTAAATAAGGGTTCCAGTTTCTCCACAACCTTGCCAGCATTTGTTGCTTGCTGTTCTGTTAAATTTTGCTATTCTGACTGGGGTGAGATGATATCTCATAGTTGTTTTTATTTGCATCTCTCTTAGAGCTAGGGATTTTGAACATTTCTTCATGTGCTTGTTGGCCATCTGAATGTCTTCTTTGGTGAAGTGTCTATTCATATCCTGTGTCCATTTTTCTACTGGATTATTTACTTTTATCTTGTTGTGGTGTTTACTTAACTTTTAAAGACATTTCCATAGAGTATGGGACAATATCTCTAAATACTAAATATGCTTCTCATACTGCCCCACATCCTATCCCTTTTCCAGTGTCAGGGGTATTGGGAGTGAGGATATTTTCTTTCTTTCTTCCCCCCCCCCAAGCTAAAGAAGCTTTATTAAGGGGGTTCCCAGGTGGGAGTCCTTGGTCAGCAGAGATAGTGACAGAGAGCCAGACCAGGAATACCACACCTTAAAGTTGATTAGGGCAGGGGTTTTATAGTAAGGGTCTCTAGGAGGAAAGGGAGGGACATTCCATTGTGGTTTAGCCAAGTGGGTGGTCTTCTAGGGAGGGAAGTGAAGGACACTCAATGGTTGTTGAGGCTGTTTACTCCCTTTGTTGACTCCAAGGTAGTTGAGGTTATTCACTTCCTTTGTTGACATATTGATATTCCTTGAATCCTTTGTTCTCCCTTTGACCTTGGTCATGGCCTGACAGTCTTCTCTATGTTAGCTCTGGAGAAAGGTCTTTGTCTCTTTTGAGCTTCTGAGCCTCAGTCCACACTATATGATCCCTCAGTCCACAGCATTTAATCCTTGAGTCCAGGCAGTTTCTCATACTACATTAAGTTTGGGCTAAATCTGTAAGTCATGCTGCTGCTACCATGATGGTCTGCCCTTCTCTGCCGAGGCTGTGTTGCTTTTCAGTGACTCGGGAGTGAGGATATTTTCTAACTTGTCTGAGCCTCTCCCTCTGTTTGCGAGATCGCTCCTCAACCTAAAAACTCTCAATAAAACCAGTTTTTATCACCCTCTTCAAAAAATAACATCCCATCCAAAAATCAAACCGATCCAGTCGAATCTGATTCATTGTAACACTACAGACACAGAGTAGAATTGCCTCACACACTTTGCAGGGCTGCAGATCTTTGTGGAAGCATAAGGCCACATCTTTCTTCCAAGGGGTCAGCTAGTGGGTTCAAACCACTGACCTTTCAGTTAACAGTCAAGTGCCTTAATCACTGCACCAGTAGGGCTCACTATACCTTTTTCTTTATTTCCTTCCTTCCTCCTTCCCTCCCTCCCTCCCTTCTTTCCTTCCTTCCTTCCTTCCTTTGTTGTTCTGTTCCATCGAGTCAGAACCAGTGACCCTCCTGTAGGTTTTCAGAGGCAGTTAATTGCAAGGGAGGAAACTGCCCATCCTTCTCCCCTGGAGAAGCTGGAGGTCTTGAACCTAGTGCCTAAATCCTCTATAATTGTGCATGCACGCATTCATTCATCCAATAAACTTTTGTTGAGCTCCAGCCCCTATGAATCAAATGTTACTCTCAAGAAAGCAACTGAGGAGAGTTTAATGAGGACACTACTTTTAGAGAAATGGACATAGTTAAGGGAATGGTAAGGTACTAGCAATAGCAGGAAGCCCTAGTCACCCCTAAGTCTGAAGGGGCCTGGGGAAGGGAGGGACAGAGGGAAGGAGCTGTGTGACAGCAGCCCAGAGGGACTTTGGCAGGAGCCGTGGCTGGAGCTCAAAGAAAAGAAAGTAGAGGGGAGGGATGGTAATAAATAAATATCCCAACTTTATTTTCTATTCTTTAGTTTCTTTTGGGACTTCTCAGTGGATGACCTCTGAAGTCACAAGAGTTAGAGAACCCCAGTATTTTGGCCCATGGAGGTCAGCCTGCTGGGGTTTCACACTGGATCCAGACAGGTGCAGAATGAATGGGGCAAACAGAGTGAGCAGTGTTTGATCATAAAGAACCCAGGATCTGGGTGCTAAGGGGGTGGAGGTATAGTGACAAGTGAGACAGTGTTCTCTCAGACGTTTGGGAGCTTGCTGGAGTCCTGAGGGCTGGCAAGAACTACTTGAAACTCCAGAAAGACAGATACATTTTATCTGGAAGTGTGAACATTAAGGGGGACCCTAAGACCAATATGGTAACCCCTGCTCTTTGAATGTGAGAGGAACTTATGACTTGCTTCTCTACAACGAACTATGATCAAGGTGATGGAGGGCCGTGACTCCCTTGATTAGGTTACATTATGTAAGACTTCACCTTGGCAGATGCAAGAGAGATTCTCCTTGCTGGCTTCATGCGGTCAGCAGCCATGGTGGCAAGCTCATGAGACAGGAACTACAGGCAGCTTCTAGGACCTGCAGGGCCTCCAGATAGTATCTAGAAACATCTAGAGCCCTCAGTCAGGAGCCCACATTCTGCCAACAATCTGAATGAGTCAGAAGAAGATTCTTCTGTTGAGTTGAATGAGTGTCCTGATGAAAATACAGCCGGGACAGCACCTTGACGGCTGCGTTAGGAGACCCGGAGCAGAGCACTCAGTTCCAACGTGCCTGGACTCCTGAACCACTGACACTGCGAGATAATAAACATGTGCCTGAAATGTTTCATTGTTTTAGGAAGATGCTCGCTTGAGAATGCCCACAAAATGGTTTACATTCCTTCAGTAAAAATGGCCTTTCTATTTTCTTTCATTTTTTTTAAAATGTGAGTTTGTTCATACACAGCAATGTCAGATTATACTTTGAGGAGATATTTTATTAGTAAACAGTAGTAATGCTGTTATTGATCCAAAGACTTGCTCATTTGGGCGCTCAGTTTAAAAAAATAACAACAACAGCAATCGAATAAAAGAACTGAAGTGAAATTCAAATAACATGGAATTAAACATCTTAAAGTAAGCTATTCAGTGATGTTTAGTACATTTACAATGTGGTACAAATGCCCTCTGTCTAAAGTCATATCTCAGAGATGGGAGTTCTGTTCCATTTTGGCACCATTAAGAGAGAATTGCACTTGTGAGAGTTACACAACTCTGGTGACCTAGTGATTAGGAACTGCAATGCAATTCCAAAGGTACGTGGTTTGAATCCATCAGCCACTCCATGGGAGAAGGATAGGCAATCTCCTCCCACACCATTTACAGCTTCTAAAAACCCACTGGAGGGTCAGCTATGAAGTCACACACAATGGAGGTGGGTATAAAGCTAATATTTATACCATAATGTAGTCTGTCAAGTGCACAATAACAATCTCATAACATTTAAAATATTGTGATAATTAGTCAAATACTTAAAATTACTTGATGGCACCTAACATCAGCCACTTTATGTTGGTAGATGTTGTTCCTGTAAGGCAGGGCTCGGAGCTTATCTCCCTGTCTCAGCTCTTGTAAAAATACATATAACAGAACAATGTAACATTTTTCAGAAAGCTCTGGAACAATGGTTAGCTGTTCCTTGAAAGGGTGTTGGTTTGAACGCCCGGTACTTCTATAAAGATTACAGCATCCTGGGGAACCCTTTAAGGAATTCTAGTCTGTCCCGGGTCATAATGGGCTGTTGTTGCTGTTGTTAGGTGCTGTCAAGTATGACTCATAGTGACCTATGAATAACAAATCTGAACCCCGTCCTATCCTGTACCATCTGCATGCTTCCTGACACACAAGAGCCCATTGCAGCAGTCACGGTGTCAATCTACCTGGTGGGGGTCTTCCTCTCCTTTGCCAACCCTCTGCCCTTCCCAACATCACATCCCTCTCCAAGAAATAGCCCCTCCTAGCAACATGCCCGTTCTTGCCTCCAAAGAGCACTCCGGCTGCACCCTCTCCAGTACATATCTGTTTGTTCTGTTGGCCATCCGTGGGATGTTCAGTGCTCTGCTCCAACAGCACTGCTCAAAGGCATTAATTATTCTTCTGTCATCACACACTGTCCACGTGTGTGTTATACACATGTATTTTAGGGAAGTTCTGGTGGTGTTCAGCACAGAGGAGGAAGACCCTGGATGAGATGAATTGACTCAGTGACTGGCAGTGGGGACAGATGTGTCAGAAACAGTTAGGTTGGCTTAGGACAGGACAAGGCTCAAAGCCATTGTTCACAGGGTTGCTGTGGGTCATAGTTGACTTGAAGGCACATGACAGCCACAACAATGGTGGTGTAGTGCTCAGGGAGTTGTGCTTTTAGCCCAAAGGTAATGTCCTCTGTGACAGTTCACATCCTCTCGTGGCTCCAAGGAAGAAAGACAGGCAATGTCTTCCTGTGCAACTGACAGTCTTGGAAAACCAATGAGGGTGAAGCCAAATGAAGCTATGCATCTGCTCCACCTTGGTAATGAGAATGAAGAAATGCACCTATTTTAAATATAACATTTTTAATTATCATTATTAAATTTTATTAGTTTTAATGAACATTTACAGAGATTTTGGGTTTCCATTCATTCATTGTTGCATTGTTTTCTCCACCCTCCTCCCCAGTTCGTTCTTCTTTCCCCCCCCCGAATGTCTGTTTCAATTGTCCAATTGCCACAGTGCTTGTCAAAGCCAGTTCTGATTAATCTCCTTTGTAAGTGTGTCCCTTGCCATTCCCTATCACTCCTCCCTGAGAGAGACTTCACCCTGATTCATAAGGAAAAGGGGATGGCTTATTCTCTTAGCTACTTCCTGCTGAAAAGGGATGCTGTGGGTTTCAGGGTGAATGTCTTCTCTCACTACTCTAAAGGGCCCCCTTGGCAGTAGGAAACACATAGACTATTATGGAGATTGATTTTGGAATTTAGATGCACTGTTATCAATTGTGCTTAGCCGTACATGTTCATATCCTTGAAGATGTATCATAGAAGTGTTGCAGCCTAGAAGATACAAATTTAACTAACAATTTAAAAGTGCATGAGTCAAAAATTGAAAAGCAATAATATTCCGAGTAGAGGTTCTAATAGTGGCACAAATCAAGTTACAGTGGTAAGGTGGTTCTTACAATAAAAGGCCTATAGACTAGCACTTTGTCTATTATAGTGTAGAGGTTAGGAACCACAAGATGTAGAACACATTTTAAAATTCAACTTCTTTTTACATGTACAATTCAGGAACATTAATTACATTGGTCACTTTGTGCAAACATCACTATTCTTAGTTTTCAAATGTTTTCATCACCCTTAATAGAGCTCAGGGTCCCCTAAGTGATGGTTCTCACCTCTTGTAACGACAACTAAACTTTGATCTATGAATATTTCTTTTTATAGCTGAATAATATCTCACTGTAGGTATGTACTACATTTTGTGTGTCTATTATTGGGATCAAGGATCCCTGGGCTTGGCTCTTGTTCTGAGGTAATTCTTTACCTTCTTCCACCTGAAGGAAAATAAGGAGCAATCCTTCTCTAGGTGATCAGCATTGTTAATGGTCACAGATGGAATTATGTGCCCACCCCCTCCATATAGTTGTCAGTTTGGCTGGGCCTGATTTGCAGTGGTTTGACAGTTCTGCGATGATGCAATTTGGTAGTTATGTGATGATGTCAAAATTCCCCCATGAAGTCATCAGATGTGACCTTCAATCAGTTGTGAAAGTATTAGGGTGTGATCAGGAAGAAAGAAGAGCTGAGAGTAGACTGTATCCTTTGGATCCCAGGTCCCAGATCTGAGTAACTCCCAGGTAAGATTGATGATAAGAACTTTTCCTTATCGCTAACAAAAAGAGAAAGCCTTGCTCTGAAATTGGACTTCTGAACTCTGAAAGAGTATCTGTTTGTTAAAGCCACTGACTTGTGGTATTTCTGTTACTGCTGCACTAGATAATTGAGACACTTATCTATGCCCAGTCCTAGTGGACAGAAAGTTATGCTACCAAGCCCAAGGTGGGTGATTTTAATCTGCAGCCCTCAGGCCTGGTTTAAATTGGTTTTTGTCAAACATTCTTCTAAGTGGTATCGCACTTGTCTGTGCATTGTTGTACAGAGATAACTTGTGGTTGCTGGGATGCTAAACATTTTGACACTGATGTGCCAAATGCTATAATGGTTACCCATGGTGGACAGTGTTTGGTGGAGCTTCCCGATTAAATCAATCTTGGTAGCAGGAGTGGCATCTACTTCCAAAATGGTTTGCCTCTGGAAACTCTATGAACGTGGAGAAACAACCAAAGTTATAGAAGTGTTCAGGTCTTTTGTTCACAGGGTCACTATGAGTTGTCTATGACTTGATGGCACTTAACAACAATAACAACATCTATACTGAGAGCTTTTAGAAGGAGGGTATCCACTGAGTGGGGTCAATTGTGCAGAGCAGCATTTGGGGACATAGACCTCCATCACTTTAGGTTTAACTCAAGCAGCAGCCATAGTCCAGGCATGTAGGCACTGGGTCGTTCCTGCAAGCTGGAAGGCTGGGTCATTCCTACACGCTGGAAGGCTGTAACCATATTCCCTTAGCAAAGATGGGCCAGTTCCCCAAGCTAATCTCCAGTCCCTGCCCCTCTCTTCCATTCAGTCCTCAGGGAATCCACGTGTGATCAATTGCTTGGCATTCATCACCCAGAATTGCATAAAAGTCACCATCATGCTAGTGCCTCTACCCTCTAACTGCCTCAACGGCCCCTGTTTGGTTTGTGTTTGAGCAGTCCTGTCTCCTGTAAGTCTGGGGAGAAGTAGTGAGTGTTGTCAAGGTTTTATCACTGACACTTCTGGTCTTTCCCACAGCCTGGCATCTCATGATCACAAGATGACTGCTATGTTCCAGCCATCACACCCACATTCAAGGCCAAAGTAGGGAAAAGAAAATACCAACTTTGTCTTTTGTCACTTTTTCTGTCATAAAAGCAAAAGCTCATTGGCTGACTTAATTTTAGCTACTGCCATGTTTTACAGCTACTCTTAACTCCGAGGGAGCTGAAAAGAAAATATTCCAGCTTTGGTAGTAGAGATGAGTGAGGAGGATCGTCATCTCATCGTCGTCGAACCGGATCCAAGTCATAGCTCACCCTCTAGCGTCTTTCAGAGGCTGTAAATTGCACAGGAGGAGATTGCCCACCTTTCTCTCATGGAGCCACCTTTGCATGAGCAGTGCAGCTCCTCATGCTACCAGAGCTCCCGAGGAAGGGGAAAGGCAAACAAACAAACAGGATTAGATGTGTTAGTTATTAGTCATGATCAGGTCAGGTCTGGCTCACGTGAGAGTCTGCACTCTCACTATGAACAAAACGCCGCCTGATCTGGTGCCATCCTCACCATCGATGATGTGTTTGACCCCACGGTCACTGTGACAATCCAGTAAAGTTCTAACAGGCTCTCCCTTCTCTTAAGCCTGACCAGGGTTGTTAGGTGTCCTGTGTTAAGTGATGGACGGCTTTCCCCACATCCAGTTCTTCTAACAGTCAAGGGTTCATGGGAGTGAATGGTGCTGAAGGAACAGAAGCATGACTAGCTCTAACCTAGGGGCGCATCTGAGTCCAAGATGGACTAAACCAGCACCAGATTCCACCATCACAACACCTAAGTCCCCACAGTACAGCAAACTGGTCACGGAGTGGTGGTACCCAGTATCTTCCCTAGTTCATCCTAGAATGCCAGACAGACTATTGTAACAAAGTCATATATACAAAGTCATGAAATGATTGCTAATATTTATGAAGTACTTCTTTTTTTTTTAATATATTTTTTTATTGGGAAAAACATATTGGGGGTACAAGGAGGTGAGGGTTGGGGGCAGAAGGGTGAGGATGGTCCAG
>NW_006399767.1:15472994-15473507 GCF_000299155.1 Elephantulus edwardii | reverse complement strand
AGCGCCTTGAAGTACTTCTTTTTTTTATGTAGAACTTTATTTACATAGAACTACTTATGACATTCTAAGTGGTTTCCATATATTAACTCATTCAATCAACAGTCCTCTGATTGGGACCTATTACACCCATATTAAGGATGGGGAAACTGAGTCCCAGGAAAGTAAAGCTAACTGCTTAAGGTCACTCAGCCAGAAATATGAGCAAGAGATACACTGATGTTGTTTTCAGTCAGTGAGATTGTAGTTACAGCATAATCCAGAACATTCTGGTATCTATATGTTTGTACTCTGATAGCTGAGGCTTATGGTATATGTGTATATGATATATATAATATAAGGCTGCAGTCAGGGACCTCTCAAAAGTGCTGAAAAGCAATGATGTCAGTCTAGAGATTAAGATCCACCTGATTCAGGCCTTGGTCTTTGCAATTACTTGTTATACATCAGAGAGCTGGACAATGACCAACGATCACAGAAGAATTGATGTCTTTGAGTTGTGGTTCTGAAGAAGAG
>NW_006399767.1:15471580-15472724 GCF_000299155.1 Elephantulus edwardii | reverse complement strand
CCCCTTTGGCAGTAGGAAACACATAGACTATTATGGAGATTGATTTTGGAATTTAGATGCACTGTTTGGAGAAGAGTTTTGAACATACCATAGACCTTCAAGAAAACAAACAGGTTTATTATCCTGGAGAGGGTGAAACCAGGCTGCTCTTTGGAAGCAAAAATTTTGAAGCTCAGTCTCATATACTTTGGGCGTGTGGCAAGAAGGGACCAATCCTTGAGACTGACATCATGCTTGGAAGGGTGGAGAGACAGCACAGGAGAGGAAGACCCTGGAAGAGATGGATTGACACAGTAAGTAGGGTAATGGGAATAGGTGTGTCAGAAACAGTGAGACTGGCTCAGCACAGAGCAGAGTACAGAGCTATTGTACATAAGGTCACTATGAGTCGCAGGCAACTCAATGGCACATAACAGCAATACACAATTGGTGGCCTAGTGATATGAAATTGTGTGGTTTCAATCCACCAGCTGCTCCACAGAAGGTTGGACAGTCTCCTCCTAAGCAATTTACTACCTCTGAAATCCCACTGGAGGGTTAGCTATGGGTCGGTTCCCACTCAATGGCACCCAACAACAACATACACAATTATATGGGAGAAAACTACCTGTTTATTTGTTCCTTTAAAGATTCTAGGCTAGAGAACCGTGTGGTTCTCTACTCTGTTCTATAAGGTTGCTAGAATAGACTCAATTATATAGTTTTATTTGTATATTAGGAATGTGTGTGTGTATATGCATGTGTGTATAAAAAATCTTCTGCAATTCTTCCCTTTCTGAAGAAAAAGTACTTTGCAGCCTGCAGTAAGGAATCCTCTCCTGCAGGCTGTGTGGGGGCTTGCAGGGTGGAGTTGAGGAGGAGGAGGAGGAGGAGGAGGAGGAAGGGGAACCACACCCACAGGGCTCCTGAGAGAGGCTCGGCAAACATGCACGCCACTGGAAAACGCCTGTAATTTTGTGCTGTGTTTCAAACGGCACAGACTTCTATCAGTCAGAATGGGCTAGATCAGCTGCCATAACAAACCATCCCCGAGACTCTCAGTGCCTTAAAATAAAACCTGGTTTATTATTTCCTCACATCAGAGACCTGATCATCATGTACTGAGAGAGCATGGTGGATGGAGGCTGCTGCTTTTTTTTTTTTT
>NW_006399767.1:15425914-15468911 GCF_000299155.1 Elephantulus edwardii | reverse complement strand
GATGGGTGTGTCAGAGGCAGTGCGGTTGGTGCAGGATAGAGCAGGGTTTAGGGCTGTTGTGCATAGGGTCGCTATGAGTCGAAAACGACTCGACGGCACATAACAACAACAACAACAATAACCCAAAGATTTATTTACTTGAGTGCACCAAATATGGCTGTGGAAGAAAGTCCAGCTGGTCTATTTTTACAAGATGACAGCTTCTGAAGATCCTATGGAGTGTTGTTCTAGGTGACACAGGACAAGGATGGGTTTGTCATGGTCTTTCAGAACTCCCTGTCAGCACTGACACAGGTCACAAGGCCGTGTCTAACTTTGAAGGATAGAAACATTTAGTGACCAGACTGATTTCCACAAGGGGCTTCTGGAGAGAATATTTTTTGTTCCTTCAACACGTTTACCTTGTCACAAAGCCCCTTCCTGAAGTTTAACTGACTGACTTCGAAACCTGAATTCACCACTGACTAGCTCTGTGGACAGAAGGCAGCCTGCCAGACCTCTTTATGCTTCTGTTTTCTTACCTGTATAACAAGGGTAGGGAACTGTGATGGCTTAGTGGAAAGGAGCTACACTATCAACACAAAGGCTTGCAGATCAAATCCACCAGCTGCTCTGCATAAGAAAAGATGGGCAGTCAACTCCCATGCGATTTACTGCCTCTGAAAACTTGCTGGAGGGTCAGTATGAGTTGGTTCTGATTTGATGGTACACACCAACAACAGCAATAACAAGGTGGTCACACAGACAGTAATGAATTTGGCTTTTTTAAAAACCAGTGCTTGGCCATGGAATTGATATGAGAGTTGAACACTTTGAAACACAGACCTGAGAAGAATGCATGGTAATGTTATTGTTGAGGGCTGTTGGGATTCTGTCCTAACTCCAGGAGACACTGCTGGGACCCCTGCCCTCCCAGTGGTCATTTGTGGCTAGGTTTTTGGTTTTCAATGATTGACTTTAAGACTTGCATCTCCAGACCTTTTTTGCTAGTTCTTAGCCTAGAAGTTTCACTGAAATATATTCAGCATCACAGCAACACAGGAACCTCCACTGACAGGTGATGGTTACACATGAGGCATCCAGCAGGGCTGGTATTCAGATCTCCTGCACTGACGGTGAGAATTCTGCCGCTCAGCTCCTCTCCCTCCAGTCTGGCCATCACCACTGAGTCTGTTCCATCTCTAGGGAGCTCCCTCTGTGAACTACAATTTCCACTTTGTGGGGGACTTGAAGTTGAAATTTACTCTTCTTGCCTTTGACTACTTCAAAGCTGTGTTTTTACATCTAGACAAGGAGGGAAACAGCAGCTGACTAAACCCACAAGCTCCTTTTTGCATATCCAGTGTTTCATTGTGTGCAAACATGCTTCTCTCCGCATTCTCAGCCTCGCTTTTGATGCAGGTGGAGAAGTCCTTCAAAAAGATCTCCAGCAGCCCCTTTCTAAACTACACAATCAGCGGCTCTGGGAGGTTAAGCAGGGAGGAGAGATCTGACTCCCGGTCCCTCTCCTCTCACCCATTCTGAGCAGTACGGGTTTGCCTCCCGCTAGAGTGTTGGATTCTTAGTACAAGGAAGAGGAAGGGTTCTGGCCCAGTTCTTGAAGGTTCAGTGTATATCAGTTCACACATCAGAACCCTTCAGCATGAGCAACTAGAGCTTCAGGCTCTGCAAACACTGCCCAGCCCAAGGAGTGCCCTGGAAAGGCATTTTGTGGGAAAGTGACCAGGAAGAGTGCTGGTCCGCCCTGATGGGCACTGCTGGCAGGCCCCTGAGAGCGCAGCCTGGCTTCCTGGGGCCAGGGCTGTGTTGAAAGTTGAAAGCTTTATGGAATAGTGAAGCTCAGCCTCCTGCCTCCCAGCTACCTCTCCCTCCCCCTACACCCTAATCCTTTGTTTCCTCCCTTAGTACAGCTTTGCCTTATGTCACCTCTGAGTGAGACTAAGGCTCAGAGCTCCAGAGGCCTACTGGTACAAAGCTGTCCTGCAATCCCAAAGGCATATGGTTCGAATCCACCTGGTGCTCTGTGAAGAAAAATGGGCAATCTCTTCCTTTTCAATTAACTGCTGCTGAAAACCTGCCAGAAGGCCAGCTATGGGTCAGTTCTGACTCGATGGTACCAACAGCAACAGAGCCCAGAGCTCCAGTGGCCTAGTGGTAAAAAGATGCACTGCAATTCCAAAGGCATCGGTTCAAATCCACCAGCTGCTCTGTGGGAAGAGGGTGGGCAATCTCCTCCTGTGCAATCTAATACTTCTAAAAACTATGAGTTGGTTCCAAACAAAAACAACAGGAATGCTCAGAAAGGGGGTGGTCACATAGCAGTGATAAATAGGAGCAAAGGAGACCCTTGCTCTGGGAATTCTAGATGCATTTGATAATGATAAAAATCCCTTATGTTGTTGTTGTTGTTGATTGCCTCCGAGTCAAGCACGACTCATAGTGACCCTATGAACAAAAGGCCTGAAGCCTTTCTATAATATCGACCTTTATCAAAGTTCATAGAGTTTCCAGAGGCATGCTGTTTAGGAAGTGGATGCCAATCCTGCTTCCAATATGTTAGAGTTTACTATCTCCCAAGCACTTTCCACTTATCCAGCAGCTATTTACTGAACGCCTACTATAACCCACGTACAGTTTTAGACACTTGAGGACCTAGAAGGAACAAAACATGATGCTTTCACAGTAGCTGAGGGAGGCAAATAGTGTGAAATTAAAAAACTTAAAACAAATAGCACATTGAATGTGGAAATGCCATGGTAAAAGTAAAGCAGAGAAGGTGGTCAGGGAGTGCTGGGGTAATAGCAGCAGCAGCAGCAGCAGCAGCAGCAGCAGCAGCAGCAATAAAACCCTAACCCCAGATGCCAAAGCATTGATTGTAACTCCTGGTGACCATGAGATGCATGACAGTTCTATAGGGCTGCCCAGAACAGTTCTATATGGCTTATGGCTTTATAGGTTATGGTTTTTCAGAAGCAAATTGCCAGGGCTGTCTTCAAGGTGCCTCTGAGGTGTCTACACTGCGGGCTGGCAAAAAGACGACTCTTATTGAAAAAGGTACTGTAAGCTTGTAAACCTACAAGTTGTTATTGTATGTGTCTAGTTAGAACTGACCCATAGCTAACCCTCCAGCGGGTTTTCAGTGGCAGTCAATAGAACGGGAGGAGACTGTCCATCTTTCTCCTATGGAGTAGATAGGGGATTCGAACCACATGCCTTTCAGATTGCAGCGCAGCTTCTTACCACTAGGCCACCTGAGATTCTTAGACATACAAGGAATTTCTCTAAAAAGGAAACTGCTATTGTTAACAATGTAAAAAAGCATTAAAAATCCATAACCAGCTATATTTTGTCGTAAAGTAGGTTCTTTGACTTCTAAAATAAAGTATCTCCCCAGCACATTACTGTTCATTTTCTCCATACTGGGCTTCCTCTTCATATCTTTCTCCCATGGAGGCTGGGAGGGTGTTTTGTTTGCTTTTTCTGGAGCGCTTTCTGTTTCTTGCTCCTCGTCTTCAGAGTAAAGAGTCTTTTCTTTGAAATCTTTAAAGCTGTGGGATGACCCACTTTCTCTCCGCCTTTCCCTGGACTTGGAATTGCTGATGCTGTTAACCTGGGCATTTTTTTCTCAGGTTTGGATTTCTTAACTGTCTTTTATTTTTATCTTATTGTTGTCAGCTTGTATTAGGAAACCTCGGCCCTTCGGGTGTCTTTTTCTTGGAGGGCTGAAATCTTTGTATTTTTCTCCTCCCCTCTTCTCATTCTAGCTCACAGCCCGAGCCTCTCACAAGCAGCTTTTTGCATAACGGCCTCTTTACACCCTGCCTGCCAGTTGGTGCACATTTTTATGATCTTTTTCATCTTGACCATCCTCTGCTGAGTGAGAGTTGGCATATTTGCTCTTTACATCTTTTTCTTCCTCGCAATCGTCCTGCAATTTTTTTTACAGATCCTCTCATATTTTTAGCTGGGAGATAAATAGATTCTCTTAGCTGGGGGACCCGAATCTCTTCCATAAGCTTCACCAACATGATCAGATTCCAGAAATTGTGACTGATCAACAACGTTCCTATTTTTGATAGGCCAAGGCAAGCTCACTGTCAAAACAAGACTGAATTGAGAAGCTAAAGAGTAGGAGGACCTCCATGCCCCGTCTTCTGCCTCTTGTCTGCTGCAGCTGACCCAGAGGTGCTGTTTCTCAAACTTCCCCTATTTCTTGTTTCAGAGACTCTTGGTGTGGAAGGGACTTTGATAGCTCATGTGTTAAATGTTAGGCTGTTAACTGAAAGGTAAGTGGCTAAAATCCAGCAACTGCTCTATGAGAGAAAGATAGGCAGCTCCTTCTATAAAGACTGCAGCTGGATGCCACAATGAATGACTGGAAACCCTAAGTCTCTGTAAACTTTCATTAAAATTCATTTAAAAAAAAAAGATTGCAGCTGGAGTAACTGGTCAGAAGGTCACCGTGGAAATCACCTAGAGAGCAGTGGGTTTGATCAGAAGAATCCCCTTCCTCCATCTCTCCAAAGTGGATCCCAGCTCTTCCTTCCTGGTGGTACCAAGGTCCCTCCTCTCTGCTTGCTTCTCTTGTCTTTTAGGACTTGTAAGATAGAAGGTGATGTAGCAAAGATTTGATGAGACATTGTCATTAACTACATTAATCCACTGTAATTAACGTTATAGACAAAATGTATATGAAAACCAATATGATTTGTACGCTTTCACTCAAATTTAAGGGGGGGGAGTGATTGAAGTCACACTTCAGGGACACTCCCCTTGCCACGTATCAGGGCTGTGACCTGAGTAGGGGTGGTAGATCCACCCTAATTCCCTTACAGCTGATTGGCTGGTCACATCAGATCACATCATGGTGGGTGGTTTCTCATTTCATAACTGTTGAATGACAACATTACATAACTACCAAGCCATAGAGAATCCAGGCCCAGCTGACTTGACACATTGGGGTTTTTTTGGTGGTGGGTGTTACAATTCAACCCATGTCAGTGCCTTTTTAGGAATTGGGAAAGGCACCATCTCCTGTAGGATAAGGACACACTAATTAATGTATTAGAGTATTCGTGCACAGCCTGAACAATGTCCAGCTGGGGGAGCAGAAATGTGAATGGTGTTTCTTCTGGCAAAGTGAAGTGGCCAGGCCTGGGCTGCAGGTATAGAAAGGGGAGAAACACAAAGAAGGGGGTGCAGTGGGGGAGATGGATGTCGTTCTAGGCATTCTCAATGTAAATGTACAGGAATGGACTTTCTGTAAATGAAACTTAAAAAAATAAACAACAAACCTGTTTATTGTGAATTAGGTGATGGATCCATTTTCCATTCAACAGTTTCTTTTTTTTTTTTCTTTTTTTTTAAATTATTTTTTGTGTGCGTATACCGTCAAATCAGATCTGACTGGTACCGGAGGAGTTTGTCTTTCCTTCCCCAGCAGAGCATCTGGTGGATTCGAACCGTTCACCTCTGGGATTGTAGTTGCAGCTCCTTGCCACTAGGCCACCAGAGCTCCCCTATTCAACAGTTTCTATATAACATTTTCTTTAAAGTCAATGACATCCTGCTATGGATCAGAGAAAGGCCTGTGGGCTTGGCTTGGGAGTTTTCTGGGACCAGCAGGTAACAGGTGTACCCACACTCTAACTTATCACTCAGAGCCCTGGGAATCAGGACACATTTAGTGCCTGGCATCCTACTACCCCCACTGCCTACTGACACGATGATGTTAGGTCAGAGTCACCTAGGGGCAAGGGGAGGGACGATTGAATTCAAGCCTCCCAGAATAAAAGAGCTATAACTTCAAAGAACACTGAGCTAGTAAGGACCGGAGTAGGGGGTCAAGGACAGGGGTGTTGCCAGGGGAGTTATGTATATCTATGTGGGTTTGTGTAGGAAGATTCCCTTCGGCTATTCAAGTCTTTTTTCTGGGAGTTCAGAAAGTCTTCTTTCCCCCAGGCACTATCCTATGTTCATGTATCTGTGGAGCAGTTGGAAACCGCCCCCCTAATGGTAATGGCCAAGTTCAGTGTGCAACCTGGATCACTGCACACAGCAGGCCTGCCGAGAGTCCACAGTTGGCTCAACTCTGGAAGAAGCACTAACTCTCATTTATATAGATCTCAAATCCATGTCTGGGAGAAGGAATAAAACCTTGTGAACCCTCTCAAAACCAGAAACAAGCAGGAGAAGAGGGGTGTGACCAGCACCTGCTCTGTCCTGGCAAGAAGGGATTACCTGTAAAACCCTTGCTATCAATTCTTATTCATCGAGATCCTGTACAACAGAGTAGAACTGCCCACTGGGTCTCCACGGTGGCAATCTTTATGGAAGCAGACAGCCTCATCCTTCTCCAAAGACCCAGCCCATGTGTTTGCACTACTGACTTTTTTGGCTAGCAGCTAGGGTTTAACCACTGTGCCACCAGGACTGTTTAAGAAGGGATTAGGAGATTGCAAACTGGGTAGGAAAATCTTCTCCCAACTAAAGGCCATAATCCCCGGCCTCCGCGTGGTAAGCTCTGTTCTATTTTCATCCCTCACCCGCAGCGTGCTGTCCCCATTGGCTGTCAAAGATTTAATGTGGACTTCTAACACCCGCATCCTCTGGGCTTGCGTGTGAGCTTGCACAGTCCTCCACTGCTCTGCTCTCCCTCTTCAGATGTTTTTTTTCCCCTTCTGCAGCTGAATCATTTCCTCCCTGGCTGCTCACCTTCTTCAGATACTTCTCTGGGCAGTCTGATTCCTCGGGTTCTTCTTTGTTCAAACCTGAGTCTTCTTGGAGGGCAAGGCACCCTTTTGCAGGGAGAAGCCCAGAACAGGACTTGTGCATCGTGGGCGTCAGCCCCTCCAGAGCCTGAGCCATGGGCAACGTGTTGGAAGGCAAGTCAGTGGAGGAGCTGAGCAGCACCGAATGTCACCAGTGGTACAAGAAGTTCATGACCGAGTGCCCCTCGGGCCAGCTCACCCTCTACGAGTTCCGCCAGTTCTTTGGCCTCAAGAACCTAAGCCCGTCATCCAGCCAGTATGTGGAGCAGATGTTTGAGACCTTTGACTTTAATAAGGTGAGCAGGGCTCAGGGAGAGTTGGGGGGACTGCAGAGGCTGAGGAAGTAGGAACAGCAGTGTCCACTGGAGGAGGGATTTCATAAATACAGTTATTTGTTTACTTAGGGAAGTCACATTTTGACATAAAAGATTTCATTTTGGCTAATGGTTGTTGAAGGCTCACTGGTTACTCATTCGACTGCTAACTTAAAAAGGTCAGTGGTTCCAACTCCCAAAATACAGGGTGAAAGCTGGTCTCATTTATAAACAGGAGGTCAGGGCTAGAGTTAATAAAGAGACATTTGAGCGAGACTTACAGGGAGGGAAGGTGGGGACCAAGAAAACTCTGGAGGAGAGGGTCCTAGGAGCACAAAGACGCCAAGGGAAAGAGGTACAAGGAGGCCCGGTTGACTCACTTTCCTTTTTTAATTGTCAATATTTTTTCTTTATTTTACATTATTGAAATAAGAATGGAACACTCACACACAGATATACACAACTGCATATAAAAACAAATATTGGTGTGCTGTACTGATGGCCCAGATACAATGAGCAACATTGAAAACATTAATATGCCTTCTAATATGGTTAAAAAACCCACAACTGCCAGTGAATTTCTAGGGGAAAAGTAGAAGCTTGTGTCATTGACATGACGTCTGCATTATTGTACACTTTCCATTCACGCTCTCTGCTGTCAAGTTAAGACCTGTTCATAGCTGACCCTTCTGCAGGTTTTGGGAAGCTGTAAATTGCACAGGAGGAGACTGTCCTTTCTCCTGGGGACCCACTGGTGAATTCAAACGACTTCTTCTAAATCCAGCTTGAACGTCTGGCAGTTCTCTATGTACTGTTCCAGCTGTTTTTGACTGATACCCAGCAGGATTTTGCTTGCATGTGATAGTAATGATACTATTAAATAATTTCCACATTCTGTTGGATTCCCATTCAATGGGAAAGAAAAGTTTCAGCTTTGGGGCAATGCATGTGCTTCTTAGATGTAAAAAAGAAAAAAGTTAATTGCATATGAATTGCTCAACCAAGTGCAAATTTTATGGGTTGTGCTTCCCTGGCATCCTATCTGTGTTTGCAGGGGGCTTATAGAGAATTGTCTCAGCCCCCGAAATGAGTTTCCTTGCAAAGCAAGAGGACAAGCTGGCTCTGTGTGTTTGGAGGCAAGGTGGTGGGGCTCCACCATGAATTCATCCCCTTCCAGCAAGGACTGATTGCACTTCTGAAGCTCCCTGAGGGTCCAGGTGGTGACTCCATTCTCCCGTTTCCTTATCAAGGACTTTTGTTCTCAGGCCCCACAATGTCGTCCTCAGGAAAGCCCCTGAGCCCAGGGATGCTGCTCTAGAGGCTGAGACTCAAAGCCAGTAATCTGCTTTGGCCTCCTGACCTTAAATATTAGTGAGTTTAAAATAGCTGCTGGATTGACAGGGCAGGTGGAGACTGGAGGACTCTCCAAGGCTATTTTGTCCAGAGATACTTTTTAAATCTTGAACTGAAACAAGTCTTGGAGCTCAGTTTGGTCCACCAACATGGAATAACATCCATAAGTAATGCTGCTTCTTTAAAGAATCATTTAGATGAGACCAAACAGTCAGTAATTATTTTCACAAAAATGAGAAGGTGAGGGGCTTGGCAAACTAGACTGATGTAAACAAAACAACCAGCAAGGAAATAATAATATAGATGTCCATATATTGTGATGATCACAGTGAATGTTGCCCAACCACTTGTGTAGAAATTGTTGAATGAGAAACTAAATTGCTGTGAAAAACCTTCGCAGACAACATATAAAATCTCCCTTAATAAGATTAATTAATAAAGATGTTACTGAGGGACTCAGGTGCATCTAATCCAAGCCATAGTCTTTTTCAGTCCCTCATATGCAGGTGAAAGTCGATAAGTAAGGAAGTCTGAAGAAGAAGAATAGATGTGTTTGGATTATGGTGTTGGGGAAAACCTACTGAATAGACCATGTACTGACAGAATAATAAAGAAACCTGTCTGGACGGAAGTATAGTCAGTGTGCTCCTGAGAAGCTGGGGTGGTGATACTTCCTCTTACATACTTCATACTTTAGACATATTAATAGGAAGAGCTAGAAAAGCAATGATGTCAGTCTAGAGACTAAGGTGCACCTAATCCAGGCCATGTTCTTCACAATTACTTGTATGCATCAGAGAGCTAGACAGTGACTAAGGATGACAAAAGATGAATTGATGCCTTCGAGTTGTGTTCCTGGAGAAGAGTCTTGAACATACCATGGACTGCCAAGAAAACAAATAGGTCTGTCTTGGAGAGGGTGAAACCAAGTTTCTCCTTGGAGACTAGTATTTTGAAGCTCCATCTCGCATAATTTGGGCTTGTGGGCAGAAGAGACCAGTCCTTGGAGAAGGGCATCATTCTTGGAAGGGTGGAGGGACAGAACAGGAGAGGAAGACCCCAGATGAGATGAATTGATACCGTAACTAGGGCAATGGAGTTGGTGTGTCAGAATTAGTGAGACTGGCTCAGAATAGGGCAGAGTTCAGAGCTGTTGTACATAGGGTCACTATGGGTCACAGGTGACTCAACGGCACATAACAACAACAGTCCTTAGAGAAGGGCATCATGCTGGAAAAAGTAGACTCATCAATTCCCTGCTGACAAGTCAGAACCAACTCATAGCTGACCTTCCAGTGGGTTTTCAGAGGTTATAAATCACACAGGATGAAACTGCTCGTCTTTCTCCCTCAGGGCTATAAGTGGATTTGAACCACCAGAGAGGTGCCATCTTTGCATTAACAGCACAAGCCCCTATAGACTAGAACTCCAGGGGAAAGCAGGTCAGCGAAAAGAGGAAGGCCTTCAGTGAGATGGGTTGACCCAGTGGCTGCAATCGGCTCAAGCAAAGCCTATACGGAAGGTATAGGAAAGGGCGGCGTTTTGGTCTGTTGTGCATAAGGTGCCTCTGGGTCCAAACAAACTCAGTGACACCAAGCAGCCAAGAAACCATGCCTACTACATCAATAAATAGATAAACTTCCTGTGAGCCCCGTGCTGTTTGCACTGTCCAGGCGGTGAGGGCTGCAGGCTGGCTCTGGCAGCCTCTCCCGGCTGCAGTGAACACAGGACAGTGGCTCATCCCATCCTCACTGTCCAGTTGGAGGCCAAGTGAGTGTCGCTGGTTTGAGTTTCCCTACCACTACCATTTCTTGACTGAATGAATCCAAACCAACAAAATTAGCTGTTGAAAACGAACCAATAGTGAACTGTACGTGCAGAAATTGCTGAAGTGGATATGTGACTATGTATATCCCTAAACAAACAACAAAACTCACTGATTAATTTATGAAATTGGATCAATAACAGCAAGCTTCATGGTGCATAGTCCTCCCCAGATACAGGTGGGAAAAGGGAAACCAACAAGCGTGTTAGCACTCTGACAGATGGGTCCAGTGAGGAAGTTGAGGCTGAGAGGGGAGCAGGCTCAAGGTCACCTCAATGACCGGGGACCCACACCTCACAGAGCCTACTTGCTTTTTCTGCATCTCCTCTTGGTTATCAAAAGTTATCGCCTCAGGGAGCTCTGGTGGCTTAGTGGAAAGAAGCTGCACTGCAATCCTGAAGGTGAGTAGTTTGAATCCACCAGATGCTTCACTGGAGGAGGGGTAATCTCCTGTGACAGATGTGGCTGGACAGTACACAACAGGAAAAGAAAAAAGTTATCACCTCATGAGTACAGTGGTTACTCGGAGAGATAGATGCAGTCTGACCACTTGGGTTTTCATGCTTACTGAGAAAAGATGAAAGTCAGTCAGTGGGTATTTTGGAGTTGCGGTAGCCTGGGTTCCTCCAAGACCAGACACCCTGCCTGTTTCCAGCTCTGGAATCCACAGAACAACCTGGGTAACTTTAGTAACAAAAGCCTGGCAGGTGATGAAGATTTTCTGTCCTTTCTCCTATCCCTCTCCATCCTTGTGAGCGTGAAATGATCTGGTCAAAAGTATCACATACAGTGCCAAGCACATAGTAGGGTCTCAATGCCTCTTTTGTAAATATCTAGCTATAGCTATTCCAAGATGGAAACATGGGAGAGGCAGAAGAAACCATCACATTCAGCTTCCGGTGACACTAATTTGTGGCTCATTCTGTCTTTCTTTGGAATCTCTGGGTGGCATAGTTAACTAATTTAGCTGCTCAAGAGAAGGTTGGAGGTTCAAATACACCCAAAGGTGGCTCAAAAGAAAGGCCTGGTGACCGACTTGAGGAAAACTAGCCACTGAAAATCCCACGGGCACTGTTCTACCATGACATATGTGGAATCACTGTGTCAGAGCCAACTCAACGGCAACTTGTGTTTGTTTTCTCTGCCATCCCCAAGAAAACAAAGGCAGAAACAAGACCCATTCTCTTCTGAATCTTCAGTTCATGATGAACAATAAGGGCTCTAGAAAAATCCGCCACTGAGAACCCTGTGAGCTGAGTTCTAACCGGGCACACGTGATGAGCCCATGAATCAGACTCAATTTGATGATAGATGTTGTTTTAATCTTAGTTGCTGTTGAGTCAGCTCTCATGTTGTGTGCAGTGATCTTCTATGTAACAAAAATGAAACGCTGAATAAACAAAAGTAAATTGATGAAAGCCCTTAGTTGAGGTTCACAACTTCCAACATCTATATTATGTTAGTTTAGCTGTTTTGTTTATTGACTGTCTCCCCCTGCTGGAGCAGGAGCTCAGTCAGAGCAGTCCTTCCCGCCTGTCTGTGTTCCCAGCACCTAAAGCTGCACCTGGGACACAGGGTTATGGTTCTGCCTATTAGGATCTACCAAGCTGGCTCTGACTCAGTGCACAACACCCCAAAACCCTGCTCCCTCTCACAATCATCACCCTCACCGTCTCTGCCCTTGTGTTGGCCACTATGGTAAATTCATTCTACTGAGTCCTTCTCTTCCTGCTGACCTTCTACTTTCACTGAGCGTGATGTCCTCCAGGGACTAACCCCTCCTAACAACACACCCAGAGTGTGTGACACTAACCATTCTGGCTTCTAAGGATCATTTTGGGTGCAGTCTGGAATATGTTAGACCATAACATTTGTTGTATGAATATATGAGACACTACAAGCTTTATGGGCCAGTTATGTTTCATAATCCACATTAATTTAAATATGTAATTATTAAAATGAAGAATGCCCTAGAACATCTTCTATGAAGTGCCTCATATGCACCTACCTATGAAATACAATCACAACACCACCTTGACCCATTGTTGTTGAAACAAAGCAGTTTAACAGACTGGCTAGGAGATACTGAACAGAGGACTGAAAGTTTCAGTGCAGAGGCGAGTTAGAATAGCGGTGAGCAAACTAGGATGGTGGGCTTGCTTTTATAAATTAAGTTTTTGGGTTTTTTTTGTGATAAATATAAATAGATAGAGCTTATATCTATCTATCTATCATCTATCTATCTATCTATCTATCTATCTATCTATCTATCTATCTATCTATCTATCCATCCATCTATCCATCCTATAGTGGCCTAGGGGTAAGAAGCTGTACTGCAATTCTGGAAATGTGCTGTTCAAATCCACTAATTGCCCTGCAGGAGAAGGATGGGCAGTCTCCTCCTATGTGATTAACTGCCTCTGAAAATCTGCCAGAGGGTCAGCTATGGGCTGGTTCTGACACCATGGCACACAACACCACCACCACACATATGCATATATATGAACAATTGCCATTTCAACATCTTTTATAAGCAAAAATGTTTATCAAGCTGTACAGTCACTACCACAATCCATTTCTAAACTTTTCCATTGCTCTTAACAAAAGATCATTCTTGCTGAATGTGGATAAAATTCTATTAGAACACATCATGCCAATTCTGTCACATATGGCCTAAGTCTGCTTTCACACTACAGCAAAAGAATAGTGTCAGTGACAGAGACCACACGGCCTGCAGACATTTGCTATCTGGCCCTTTAAAGCAAGGAGCTCTGGTGGTATAGTGTGTTACGTGTTGGGCTGCTAACTGAAAGGTCAGTAGTTTGGAGCCACTAGCCACTCTGCAAGAGGAAACTGGACAGTCTCCTCCCATGAAGATTTATCACCTCAGAAACCTGATGGGGGGGGTCATAAAGAATCAGAATCGACTCAACAGCAGTGGGGTTTGGGGCCCTTTAGAGAAAATATTTGCCAACTCCTGAGTTAGAAGATGGGTTTTGTATCCTAGGCTGCTTCACTGGGTGGACAGGCTTGGGGGTATAGCTGTGTGAGTGGGAAGTGTGACCTGAAACACAGCACATGCTTTGCTTACTTCAAAATTTTGCCTGAGGTTGGGATACCTGGCAGCCAGATGTGCACAGGTTCATGCAAATCAATGTAAATCTTCCCTCCCTCCATTTGTGCTGCTGTAGTTTCGGAGACCTAGTTTCTGACTGGCTGCCTGCATCAAGTCAGAACCAATTCAACCAACCCTCCGGCAGGTTTTCAGAGACTCATAATCACCTGGGAGGAGCTCATACATCTTCCTCCTGAGGAGCAGCTGGTGGATTTGAACTGTTTGCCTCTGAGTTGACAGCACAAGTCCTTACCCACTAGGCCACTAGAGCACTCATTAGGTGTGGGTGGGTTCAAATCATTAACTTTTTGTTTAGCAGCTACTTAACCACTGCACCACTATGCTCCTTTTGTGTGGCCTAGCCTTTCTTCATTTCAGCTTTCCCTTTTTAGAAAGGGCAGGGAAATATCCATTTCCAGATGGTATTATAAATAATATGGGTAAAGTATAGAAAGCTCCTAGCCTAGGAAGCACTAAAAACATTAGTTCTCCTTAACATTTTTATTGAAACTGATCGATACAATAATTCTGAGAAGACCACGATGTCATTTCCATCTTAGAGCTGAGAAAACAGGGTGTAGTGAGATTCTGTGATTCGTCCAAAGTCACATGTCTTCCTCTGTGGTTCAGATCTTCTCACACAAAAGCCTGCACTTTTTTCTGTTGCCCTCTTTAGCCATTGTTTTTTTTATTATTCCTACAAAAGTAGTACAACTTACTGTAATATTTCTTGACAATATTAAAACTAACCCACTGCCTTCAGGTTGACCCTGATTTCTAGTGACCTTGTAACATAGAGCAGAGCTGTCCCATTGGATTTCCAAGTCTGTGATCTTTACAGAACCAGTGAAACACAACAGAAATCAATCAGTATAGAAAGTCAAAGAATGAAAGTAGAACTATGCTCATGCCTGTGTCGGAGTCCCCAGTGTCGCCTTGGCAGCCTTCTTGCTTATCTGTGCCCTGCTGCTAGGGACCCATTCTGACAATATAGGTCCTGTGTTTCCTGTTTCCCTAGTCCACAGGGCAGAGCAGCCCGAGCCAGGAAGAATGACTGTCCAGTGAGCATTTGGGGACACTGGCACTACTGCAGGTCAATTCCTCTGGTCAGCTCCTCTAAGGTTCATTAGGGCACCATCTCCCTTGGAAGGCCACGGTTTTTATTGCACTAGGGCCTGTGCCAAGAGTTGTCGTTGATTATATATCATAAGAACTTAGTGATTCCTTAGTATTATTAATCACTCAGTTCCATCTGGAGTAATGCACGTGGTGGTAATAACACTTACTCAAAAACCCGTTTAACGTTTATTGAGTGTATACTGTGTCCCAAGCAGTGTTCTGAGCACTTTCTTTATACACGTGAACCCCTCTGGTCCTGATACAGGCCCGTGAGGAAGGTACTATTGTAATTTGTAGATTGGGAAATCAAAGGTCAAAGACAAGTCTTTCACCTCAGCTTTGAAAAGGTGGGGCCCGGGATTCAAATCTGTGCTCCTCAACTCTAAGGCTTCAGTCGGTCAAGGCTCTATCTGAATCCTTTCAGTCTGTGTCAGCATAAGGAGCAAAGCAGAGGCTCAAAACTCAGAAAATGAAACGGTAGAGCGGGATTGGGAAGAGAGGGGTGGGGAAGATAAGGGGGTGGAAGGTGAGTGGGGTGTATGTGTGGGCGGGGAGTCTTGTCGTGTGGGCGTGGTCAGGGGCGGGTCTCACGGAGGCCACGCCCCTCACGCAGGACGGTTACATCGACTTCATGGAGTACGTGGCAGCGCTGAGCCTGGTCCTCAAGGGAAAGGTGGAACAGAAGTTGCGCTGGTACTTCAAGCTCTACGACGTTGATGGCAATGGATGCATCGACCGTGACGAGCTGCTCACCATCATCCGGGTAACTCCAGGTGCAGAGGCCCGGACCATGGGTGGGGGCGGGTGCTCCAGGAGCTGACCAGGAGCTGAGAATCACCGAGTGGGGGCTTTTATGAGAAGAAGGCTGGATGGGGGTGGCGTCCCAGTGGCAGCTGTGGCCCGGCTGTACCCCTCACCACTTGCACTATCCAAGCCGTTCCCCTCCCCTTCTCTTGGCCTGTTTCCTTTTTTTTTTTTTTAGGTTTAATTTTTTTTTAATTAATTTTAATGAAAGTTTACAGAGACTTTGGATTTCCATTCATTCATTGTTGCAGGCCTGTTTCCTCTTTTATACTGAGTAACTATAGAAGCTCAAATCTATATCCCATTTTTATCTAAGGCTCCAGGCACCTTGGCCCCCACACAATGTCCATACCCCACACCCCTCCACCCCTTACTCCACCCTTTACTGTTGGAAGCCAGACAAATTTTCACTACCTTACCCTCACTATGAGCACTGGTGGCCTAGTGGTAAGAAGCTGGGCTGCAATCCCAAAGACTTGAGGTTCGAATGCACCAGCCATCCTGTGGGAGAAGAAAGGGCAATCTCCTCCCATAGGAGTGTCTCTGAAAATCTGCTCTGAGGGTCAACTACTGGTCGGTTCTAACTCTACCGGCACACAACAACAACAACCACCACCCTCGCTCCCAAGACCCAGTAGTCTGGATCCTCACTTGTGCTTTTCTGTCTCTGCTAGGCCATCCGAGCCATTAACCCTTGCAGTGACACGACCTTGACCGCGGAGGAGTTCACAGATTTAGTGTTCACCAAGATCGACATCAACGGGGATGGTGAGAGCGCTGGAGGAGGGTGACAGGGATGTGGAGGGACCCGAGGGTGGTGTCACCAACGGTGGGAGTGGTCCATCCACCTGTCTCAGCCACAGAATTGGCTTTTAGGAGCTTGTGACCAGATTTTAAGGAGCTCTGGTCGTGTGGTGAACTAAGGGTTGGGCTGCTAACAGAAAGGTGGATACTGCTATCTTCTCCGTGGTGGGCAAAAAAGGAAGCTGTCTACTTCTGTAAAAATTTACAGGTTGGGAATTTACGGTAAAACACTGCCCTCAAACTGAATTCAGACTTATTACCATCCACATGGAACCGATGCAAAGCTGACCTCTCCCCCCTCCCCTTATCTAAGCGGGTCTTCAGAGGTTGTAAACTTTATCCTGTGGAGCAGCTAGTGGATTCAAACCATCTACCTTTGGGTTGGCAGCGTCACTCCCCTACTAGGCCAGCAGAGGTTACCCTCAGTTTTGCCTTACGAGTCAAAATGGACACACGAGAGTGGGATTTTTTTAGGTTTAGACTAGACTTTGGGCTCCAGCTTCCCTGCCTGCTGCACCCCTAGGCCTCTCTACCCCCATCTTCACTCTGCCTGGTCACTTGCAAGAAGCCAGTTCTGGACCCTGCTCTGTAGCCGGTGAACCCTTTTCCCCCCCTCCTGACTGACTTTCCTACTTTGACCCCCAGGGGAGCTCTCCCTAGAAGAGTTCATGGAGGGCGTCCAGAAGGACCAGATGCTGCTGGACACACTGACGCGCAGCCTAGACCTTACCCGCATCGTGCGCAGGCTGCAGACCGGCAAGGATGATGATGATGATGAGACTGAGGTGGCTGGCTGAGTGGCTTCTGTGCTGGCAGGGAGAGGGGGACGGTGTGGTGGTGCCTGGTGTCGTGGTTTTAATACTAGATGGACCCCTGCTGAGCTCAGGGGCTCAGCTGGCCTCTTTGGAGTGCAAGGTGGTGTCAGCAGAGGGACAGGAGTGACAGCCCAGAACAGGAAACAGTGAAGGGTGTTTGCTTCCCGGATCCTCTGAGTGACTCAGCTGGTGACGGTTGCCCCTCTCCTGCTCATGCTGGAATCTCACCCAGTTTTTCCTACGTCTCCAGTTCCAAGTGCTTCTAGGCTTGGGTGCAGAGCTGGGCTTTGCTGAGACAATGAAGGGACCTCTAAATCCTGTGGCACAGCTTCGTTCTGTTTTGCAACTGGACACTCATTTTGCAACTGGAAGCCTGGAGCCTGCTGGTGTGGTTGTGTTGATTCATTCCTCCCTTCACTAAGCATTTATTGAGCACCTCCTAGGTTCCAGTGCCAGAGGCTGGATGTGCAAAAGTGAAGACAGTCCTCATCCTGAAGGAACTCAGAGGGCGGGACACATTGATAAGCATTGCATTGTTATAATAAAATTTGCTCATAGAATTGTGGCCACCTTCTTTCAGGAGGACAGGGAACTATGAAGCGGTCTGACTGAGCAGTGGCCTTTGACTTTGGACATGAAAGAGGAGTTGGGTGGTGGTGCATGGAGAAGACGGTGTTGTGTGTGGAGAGGTTGGGGTGCATTCTGTGTAGAGTGTGTGTGTGTGTGTGTGTGTGTGTGTGTACACGCTTCTAGGTGATGTGGGGGCCAGGGCTTTTTAAAGTATGAATTAGAAGTATCACTTAGGATTTAGAATTTTATGAACTTTGAGACATTTTCCAGGAATGTTACTTCAAGAAGTCTATAATCCTACCAAGGAGAATGTAGACGGATTGTTTGGATGACAGCACAGATCTGGATGACAACACAGATCGGAGTCACGATTGAACGACTGTAGAGCACATTGATTCAGACCCTCAGGAAGGATCTGTTCTAGTTTGGTATTGGTTAGAATGTAGGAGAAGGAGGGCCTGCCACTGTAGAAAGCCCCCCATGTATCTAGAGAAGATGCTTATTTATGGAGAAGTAATTGTACCGATCCCTCCTGCTCCATGCTGATCCGCGGGTGCGTGTGGTGCTGGGTGGTTCCTCTGACAGATTCAATTGTGCCCCCATCCCCAGCATCTGTTGTAAATCCTGCCGCCTACACCTCTGGTTCTAATCCCATTTGGGAATAAGCTTTCTTTGTTGCCAAGAAGCAGGATTGTTACAAGGTGTGTATTTTAAGCCAATAGTCTTTGAGATATAAAAAGAACAGATTAGGCTTAGAGAAGCAAGCACAGATGGGGGAGAGATGCCACACCACACCTCTAAGAACCGAGGCAGAGATAAATCCTTCCCTCAGAGTTAGTACCCTGCAAGCGGACTCTAGTCTAAACTATGAGAAAATAAATTTCTGCTTGTTAAAGCCACATATTTGTGATAGTGCTGACACAGTAGCACTAGGTTAAGTCTGACAGATCCCCACAGACTTAGGACTCACTGCTTATGACAAGTGCCCCTGTCCCTGGTCCGACCTAAATCCTTTTGTCAGAGTGGCACACAGAGACCTGGAGAGAGCCGTGGAGAAGAGGCTGTGGAATCGATCTTTTCAGAGATGTGTTGTTTTTGTACTCTCCTCCCCTCCGCCCCGTTTTGGATCCTCATCTCAGCTGGGTTGAGGGGGAGGTAGTAAATAAAAATCAGGGCAGAGGAGAAAGCAAGGGGAAGGTAGAAGAGATGAGTGTGCTTGTTTGTTTTGACTTTTCATTATTATGAGTGAAAATTTACAGAGCACATATGTATTCCACTCAATCATTCACACATATTTTGTTTTATGACACTAGAGGGGTGTCTGTGTTTCGTTGACTGTGCAAAGCATTTGACTGTGTGGATCACAACAAATTGTGGCCAACCTTGAGGAGAATGGGAATCCCAGACACTTGATTGTGCTTATGCAAACCCGATACTTGGATCAGGAAGCAGGCCTCAAAACAGAGCAAGGAAATACTGCATGGTTCAAAATCAGGAAAGGAGTGTGTCGGGGATGCATCCTGTCTCCATACCCTTTAAATCTATATGCAGAACAGAACCTTCAGGAGGCTGGGCTTTATGAGGAGCAATGTGGCTTCAAGATTGGAGGAAGACTCATCAACAACCTACGTTAGGCAGATAATACAACCCTGGTTGTTGAAACTGAGAAGGACATGAGGCGCTTGCTACAGAAGGTCAAGGAATATAGTCTTCAACATGGATTGAAGCTTAACATCAGGAAGACAAAGATTGTCACCACTGGGCCAAATAACAGCACCATGATAGATAGAGCAGAGAGTGAGGTTGTTAGCAATTATAACTTGTTCAGCTCCACAATCAACACTCTTGGCACTAGCAGTTAAGATATCAAAAGATTAATTATATTAGAGGAAAATCTGCTGTCAGAGACCTCTCCAGAGTTCTGAGAACAATGTCAATCTAGAGACTAAGATGTGTCTGGTCCAGGCCATGGTCTTCACAATTACTTGGTATGCATCAGAGAGCTGGACAATGACTAAGGATGACAGAAGAAGAAGAAGCTATACCTTCTAGTTGTAGTGCTGAAGAAGAGTCTTGAGCATACCTGGACTGCCAAAAAAACAAATAGGTCTGTCTTGAAGAGGGTGGAACCAAGTTTCTCCTTGGAGTCTAGGATTTTGAAGCTGTCTCACATACTATGGGCACGTGGTCAGGAGGGACCAATCCGTGGAGAAGGACATCATGCTCGGAAGGGTGGAGGGGCAACACAAGAGAAGAAGGCCCTGGAGGAGATGGATTGATAAAGTAACTTGGGCAATGGGGGTTGGTGTGTTGGAATGTGAGACTGGCTCAGGACAGGGCTGCTGTACAGAGGGTCACTGTTAGTCATAGGCAGCTCAACAGCACATAACAATCCCCGTATTGTGTCATCACTCTTATTATCTCTGTGACTCTTCTTTCCATGATCCTTGAATCCTGTCCCTTTCTCCCTTCTGAGTTTTGTCCTTTTTGATCCTGGGCAGTTGAGTGTTCTAGTGTTGAGTGTGTCCCTGGTTTTGCCATTAACCTTTTAGATCTGTGTATTATTTGGTTACAAGGTAAGTTCAGTTTTCAGGCTCCAAGAGTGGCTAAGGGCCACAGCCTTGAGGGTTTCCTCCAATCTCTGTCGGGCCACTAAGCCTGGCCATTATTGCAATTTTGAGTTTTGTGTGTGTTGGTAAGTGGGTACCATCTAGTTCTGGTCTCGGGGTTATGGAAGTTGAGGTGCTCGAGGTCTATTAGTGCTGTGCTCTAATTATTTCCATGTATCTTTCCTTTTCTTCACTCTTTGCTCCAGAGAGAGAGAGAGAGAGAGAGAGAGAGAGAGAGAAATGATTGCACCTTAGATTCTACTCGGAAGGTTTTAAGTCCCCAGTCATTACCAATGTAGAGTGTAAAACACTGGCCTTGGTCAGGGGATTAAAAACAAACCAACCAACCATTGGCCTTGCAGACTACATTATATCAATTGACTTTGATGTCTCCTGAGACTATGAGTCTGAGGCTGAAAGCTTGTTTTGCTAACTCTCATCCAACCGATCACTTGGGCCACCCTGGATGGGAAAGTCTGTCAAAGCTTTACCACAGACATGGAGGGAAGGTGGAGGTCGCTGAAAATAAATGGAGGTGACATAATTTAGCCTTCCTTCTTGCTGACTACGTTTTGGGAAATCCCAAAGGTCAAAGTTGGGAAAATATGTATATTTCATGAGCACACTTCCCAACTTCAGTCATTACTGGGGTTTATCTGTGTACCACTTAGATTCTTTGGAATGTGGTTTATTGTAATGAGGAGCTCTGGTGGCAAACTAGGTAGAGAACTTCACTGCCTGCTCAAAGGCCACTGCTCTCTCTGGTCGTCTGAATTCACCAGAGGCTCATGGGAGAAAGACGGGCACGTGCCTCCTATTATGGCTACGAAACCCAATGGAGTTGGTCCCAACTCTGGGTCAGTGAGTGAGTGAGTGAGTTGGCTTTGGTTCAATACTCAGCAGTCATGGAAAACAATGCTGCCCAACTTTGGGCCATCTCTCCAGTCTGCTGAGCTTGAGGCCAGTGCTGCAGCCACTGTGCTGGTCAACATGTCCAGAGTGTGCAAGATGAAGTGATAAAACGCAGATATCACAGAACACGTGCCAGTTCAACAATCTCTGCATGAACACATAAGTGATATTAATTATGTATACCATGTTAATTGGAAGCAGGAGTGGCATCCACTTCCATAAATAGCTTGCCTCCGGAAACCCTATGAACCTGGAGGAAGGATGAAAAGTCACACATGCAAGTGTCGAGGACTTTCGTTCATAGGGTCGCTATGAGTTGCCTACGACTCGACGGCACTTAACAACACAGAGAGAGACTAGTTGGCCTAGTGGACTGAAAGCAATGCTACCAAGCCAAAGGTGGGTAACTCTAATCTGTGGCCCTAAGGCCTATTTTTCATTGTTTTTGTTCAAACAGTCTTCTAGGTCATATAGCCCTGGTGTGTCCACTTGCCATAGAGAGGTAATTTGTGGTCACTGTGATGCTGAACACTGTGACACTGATGTGTCAAATGCGATAACGGTTACCCATGGTGGACAGTGTTTGCTCCCCGTATAAAACAAGCTTGGAAGCAGGAGTGGCATCCACTTGCATACACAGCTTGCCTCCGGAAACCCTGTGAACCTGGAGAGAGGATAAAAAGTCGCACACGCAAGTGTCGAGGACTTCCGTTCATAGGGTTGCTATGAGTCGCCTACAACTCGATGGCACTTCACAACAACAACAGCCATGTTAATACTTATAAATCAATCAGGGTTATTTTACCTAAAATTCACATCTAAAGAAAACTGCATGACTAGCAGGCCTGTGAAACTGCAGGCTGAAAAGTTCGTTTTATTTTTTCATATTGTTGTTGTTATGTGCCGTCGAGTCGTTTGCGACTCATAGCGACCCTGTGTACAACAGCCCTAAACCCTGCTCTATCCTGCGCCAATCGCACTGTCTCCGACACACCCATCCCGATTACCCCAGTCACTGAATCAATCCGCCTCATAGAAGGTCTTCCCCTCTTGCGCCGTCCCTCCACCCTCCCAAGTATGATGTCCCTCTCCAAGGACCTGTCTCTCCTTGCAACATGCCCAAAGTATGTCAGATGAAGCCCCAGAATCCTTGCCTCCAAGGAGTAGCTTGGTTTAATCCTCTCCAGGATGAATCTGTTTGTTTTCTTGGCAGTCCATGTTCCATTTTCTTCTCCAGTACCACAGCTCAAAGGCATCAATTCTCCTTCTATCCTTCCTAGTCATTGTCCAACTCTCTGATGCATAACAAGTGATTGCAAAGACCATGGCCTGTATCAGGCGCACTTTAGTCTCCAGAGAGACACCGTTGCTCTTGAGTTCATATATCAACATAAAAATGTATTTATTTGAGTTAAAGCAAACATTTTCCCAGGATGCACCTTCAATCATCTCTAAGGTTGGGGGATGGGGTGACATTGACCCAGAGTCCTGGTCAGAGGTTCCTTGGCTCTAGGAGAGAACAGGAATTTGGGTTTCTACTCATCTGCAAACAGGCTGACACCATTAAAAAGATATTATTATTTACTGCCATAAATTACATTTATCTATGAAGACATTTGCCGTCCTTTTCCACAGGCACAATTCATGACACCTTCCACACGTACAATTCAGCGACATAAATTACCCCATGGCACCATCCATCACCACTCTCCATCTTCACACAGGACGGCTTCCTTTTGATCTAGTTTCTGTACTGGGGTTGCACATAAGAGACGACATCCCAACTAGAACTCCATGTCTAAAAGTGAATAATCTTGCCATCAGTCCATCTAGTCCAGTCTGCTCACTGTAGATGCGATGACCAAGGTGAGGGAAGACAAATGGCCTGTGTGAAGTCACAGCACAGCTGGAGGCAAAACCTGCCCCAGAAGCGTCAGCAGGGCCCCAGCTCCCTCTGGAAACAATTCCTCCCTCCCCCATACAGTGAGCAATGATTTCTTCCACACTTTAAGGAGACACACATGGTTTGTGGCTAAGAATCTGGGACAGTCCACTCTGGGGCAAGGGAGTCTGTGGGGGCCGGGACAGGGGGAGTCTGAGGGGACCAGGTTAGAGGAGTCTGAGGGGCCTGGGGCAGGGGAGTCTGAGGGGGCTGGCAGCCGAGATTGACAGCACCAAAGCAGAGCCAAAACAACCCTGTGAGCACAGTCCACCTCTCCACAGAGCTGAAGCCCACAGTTAACCACACCTGCTGCAAGTGTTCCTGGTTGACAGCCCTGGGGAGAATGTAACTTTTCTTCCCCTATTCGTACCTCTTCTCCAGAATCTTACCTTTGACCAGTCTGTTTTGTATCCTGTAAGTGTGGGGTTGCTGATTTGGTCTGTGGGAGCCCCACTGCTCAGTTTGGTCTATCTTTCTAGCTGAGAACAATCTAATTAAGTGTGGGGACCCGTTCTCCCAGAAGCAGCTGCATGAAAATGGTAACCAGTTCCCTTGACCACTCAAGGAAGTCCTTTGATACAGATGGTGTCCTGTTGGCCATACCAGGACCAGCAGGGTGAAGCCCAAGCAGGGAAAGAGTGGGAATGGTGTGGTTGAACCAGGGGCCTCCTCTGCTACTTGCAAAACCCGGTGAGCGTAGAGTCTTGAAGGGGCTGTGGGCTCTTCGAGGGCTCCCAGGCCTGACCCCTTAGAACATAGCACTTTTCCGCCTTTGTTGGGAGATCCAGCCACTGGGATTCACGTCCATCTGCAGCATCTTCATCACCCACTTGTCACGGCGGGCCCCTTTGAGGAATTCATCCAGAGACAGCTGGCCTGAGCACGAGAGAGCAGAAACGATCATTTGGAGAGAAGGAAGGAAGGAAGGCCGGGCAGGAGAAGGCTGCTCTCTGGGTGTGTTTATACCTCTCTGACACAAACCAGTCTGTGGTTTCAGGTATTAAGCAAGTTGTTGTTGTTGTTATGTGCTGTCAAGTCGCCTGCGACTCACAGTGACCCTATGTACAACAGCCCTAAACTCTGCTGTCCTGTGCCAATCACACCATCTCCAACACACCTGCCCCGTTATTACCACAATCATTGAATCAATCAATCTTATTGAGGGTCTTCCTCTCCTGCGCTGTCCCTCCACCCTCTCAAGCATGATGTCCCTCTCCAATGACCAGTCCCTCCTTGCAACATGCCCAAGGTATGTCAGACATACTTCAGAATCCTTGCCTCCAAGGAGCAGCCCGGCTTCACCCTCTCCAGGGTGAACCTGTTTGTTCTCCTAGCAGTCTATGGTATATTCAATACTCTTCTCCAACACCACAGCTGAAAGGTATCAATTCTCCTTCTGTCCTCCCTAGTCATTGTCCAGCTCTCTGATGCATACATAACAAGTGATTGCAAAGACCCTGGCATCTATCAGGCGCACCTTAGTCTCCAGACTGACATCTTTGCAGGCTTGTCAATTCTGATTGTCCAGGCATTTCCTAGGATGCTCTCCTGAAGCACTGGGGCTTGACCTTTGCTTCAATGATTGTTGTCGTTATGTGCCATCGAGTCTCATAGCGACCCTATGTACAAGAGCCCTAAACGCCATTCTATCCTGTGCCAACCTCGCCGTCTCAAACACACTCATTCCCACCACTCCACTCATGATACCCTGAAATAAGTGATCTCTTCCACAGTCTTAAAGGCTCTTCTGGAGAGTATTCCAGGCCAGCTTTCTCCCTGCACAGTTGTGAGGCCAAACATTGTGCAGAAGAGAGAAACAGACCAAGGCCCTGAATTGTACCAGCAGTTAAGTATACTCTAGTGACAGAAAGGTTGGCCATCCGAGCCCACCAGACAGCAAGGCCTGCTCATCTCCTTCAAAAAGGCTACCTACAGTCAAGGAACCCTGGGGAGCACTCCTTTCTTATGGAGTTCTCCTCCGAAATATATGGGATCACCATGAGTTAGAACCAACTAAACAGATCCTAGCCAGATCCTAGCCCTGGCACTCAAGTGCATCATCTCACTTATTATTTTCAACCACTGTCATTATCCCCATTTTCCAGGGGAGAAAACTGAGGCCAAGCAAGAAATTAAATGCATCATCCTCACCTGCCAGATCCTAATGCTCTTATTACACTCAAATGACCTCCATCAGCAACTCCGGAAGGAGTTTCAGTCACTCTTACAAACATCGCCTATTAGTGAGGTCACTTGTTATTTAATACATCCCTCTCCACTCCCATCTCACAGATGAGGACAGTGGTCGCAGGTTAGTGGAAGATCCTGCCCCAAGGTTGCACAGTCAGAGAGTAGGGGTGCTTCAGAGAGTGTGGCCCTCCCCACTGTCGTCTCCACCCCTGTTACCGTCGCCGTTCTCATCCACCAGGAGGAAGATCCTGTCCACGACCTCCTCGGGCGTGAGCAGCTGGTCTTGCTTGTCCGCCACCTCCATCCGGCAGGCTTTCTTCAGCTTGTAGATCGCCTGGTGGAGAAGATCCAGACATAATGGCAGGAGATCTCGCAAGCCCACCTCCCTCAGCACCCCTTCACTAGCACTGGCCCCCAAGGCTGCTCATTTGGGGAACACATGATCCAAATGAAAATGGACCTGCCCCCAAGGTTGTTCTCCCAGAACTCCTTGGGCCTCATTCCACCTGAGAAGCTCCTAGCTGTGGGCTTCTGTGAACACGAGCATGGAAACCCAAGGGCTCTAAGATCAAATCTCTTCAATTGAGTGTTTTAAACGTGGAAAGATTCCAACAACCTGCACTCCATTTCACAAAGTTAGAGAACTCAGAGAGAGAGAGAGAGAGAGAGTGTGTGTGTGTGTGTGTGTGAGAGAGAGAGAGAGAGAGATTATTACTTTGACGTAAACAGATGGGGACTTTTCTTGTTATCTTTTGGTAACTGACTTAGTTCCATTGTACTGTGGTCAGGAAACACACTCTGAATGATTTCAATCCCTCATCCTCAGCCCTAGTCCCAGGGAAAGTTCTCCTTCAGCCGGCACCTCCAGGAGCCAATGCACAGGCCCAGTAGTGCTCAGCTGTGCAGGGCTCTGGGTAGAAACACTGACCTCCACAATGTCTAGCAGCTCCACACGGTCGATGCAGCCATTGCGGTCCTTGTCATAGATCTTAAACGTCCACTTCAGTTTGTGCTCCAGTGTACCCCTCAGCACAAGGTTTAGGGCTGCCACATACTCCAGGAAGTCGATGGTATTGTCCTGCAATGAGAGGGGAAGCTAGTAAGGCCCCTTAGGCCTCCACAGACGGCAGGCGGCAGCCCTATTCAAGATCATTTGTTCCAAAATCAATCTCCACAATAGTCTACGTGTTTCCTACTGCCAAAGGGGCCCTTTAGAGTAGTGAGAGAAGATCTTCACCCTGAAACCTACAGTGTCCCTTTCCAGCAGGAAGTAGCTAAGAGAATATGCTGTCCCCTTTTCCTTATGAATCAGGGTGAAGTCTCTCTCAGGGAGGAGAGATAGGGAATGACAAAGGACACACTGACAAAGGAGATTAATCAGAACTGGCTTTGACAAGCACTGTGGCAATGGGACAATTAAAACAGACTTTCAAGGAGGAAAAAAAAAGAGGAAGGAACTGCGGGGGAGGGTAGAGAAAATGAATGTGCAACAATGAATGAATGGAAACCCAAAATCTCTGTATATGTTCATTAAAATTAATAAAATTTCATTTTAAAAAAAAGATCATTTGTCCGTAAAACTCAGGGCTTTTTCTCTTCCTTGTAATCCGTGAGGCGTCTGTCTCTTTGCTCATGTTGTTCTCCACCCTTGGAACCTCTTTCCAATCTGTACAATTGCTCAAGTCAGGCCTTAAATGCTTAACTGTTAAAGGAAGAGTTGACAGTTCAAACCCACCCACTGCTTTTGCAGGAGAAAGATCTGATGTCCTTTTCCATAGAGCTTCCAGGCGAGAAGACCCTCCTGGGCAGTTATACTGTCACATGGGGTTGTCAGCACCGAACAGCACAACATGCTCACCTGATCCTACTTATCCCTCAAGGCTGTCAGCCTCCTCCAGGGAGCCTGCCTGCTCGGACTCCTCAGCCACAGTCCTCTCTCTGCCCCCTCATCCTAGCACTCACAGTGCCCGCTCTCCATGCTACTGATTTCTGTACTTGCTTTGGCATCGTCATAAGTCAGTATGCCTATTATAAACTCCCAGAGGACAGGGAGGGACTCACATTGCTTCTGTTTCTCCTCCCTGCCTAGCTCAGTGCCACACATGCCCTGAGTCAGGGCCCCATAAATATTGATGAATCAATGAATAAGTGATGGGCTCAATCTGAATCTGGCACTAAAGTAGTTTTGAAAGGAGATGAGAAAGCAGTGTTCACGTTGAAAATTCCCTTTGTCCTCTCATTCAAGTCCAAGGCTTCCACACCTGGGCTCGAGGGCAGACAGTCAGCAGCTCTAGTCCCAGCTCGGCCTCGAGACTTTTCCATAGGTGGACATTACATGGAAGGAGGAAAGGAGTTTAGGGGGTAACCGGATAGAGGAAGGAAAAGGGGGACAGCCCACGTGTAGGTGTTTTCTAAGTGTTACTTTCATGTGACTCCCTCTGAACTCTTCCACTCTCAGAAAGGTAACAACAGCAATTTTTCCTCCTCTCAAGAAGCCCAACTGCAGATCAAGGTCGGCCTGGGTGAGCAAGGTTTGAGCAACAGGAGAAATGATGGTGGTGGTGGGGAACTCCAAGGGAAAATAGCAAAAAAAAAAAGAGACCAAAACACAAAACAACTAGCAATCAAGAAATAAAACAGAATGAAAGAAGAAAAGGGAAAGAAAAATATTGACATTAAAAAGAAAAATCAAGAAGAAATTAAATTAGGTTTGCTTCACCCTGACACTGAAGGTGTTTTTATTCAACATGTTTTGTAAAAGCCTTTTTGTGTTTCCCTCCCTTAAAAAGCTAATTAAGTTCCAATGATTTCTATGGTTTTATTTACTAGATTTTTATTTAGTACTTTCTATGTCCTCAGAAATTATTTAAAATCACAGTTTTTGGGGAGCTGATTATGGCTTTAATATTTTACGTCACACAGTGGACCTCTTCCTGCAGGTGCCCTTTTCTCACACCTCTGATAAGTTCTGGTTAGCAACGTCACACCCTATAGACAATGCCACCAGAGTTCCCTTGGTAATTTCTTTAGGGTCGAGTCTAATTATGTTCTTTCAAGGGCTATTTCCATCTGTAGTTACTATTTAGTAAGGTTATAATGAATCAATCGTGTGCTGCTTTTAAAAATTATAATTGGGTATAAAGTGTGCAAAAGATCAGCTGTTTTACATAAATCATCTCCTTTCCATCTGATACTCCCATTTTACTAATGAGACTCAGAGGTTGAGTAGATTGTCCAAGGCAATCTAGTCTGTAAGTGGCAGGGCCTTCAAGTCACACCTCTTCCCCAGCTCAGCACATTTTCAGAGCCTCCCTCTTTCACTCAAGGTCTTTTTCTATCTGAAAAGTTAAGCCTGGTATCCAGCATTAAGGGGGTAGCCAACCAGAAAAACCACGGACAAATCTCTACTCTCCAGATCTCAAGCTTCTCCTTCATCCTTCGTCTAGAACCTTCCATCCTGACCTCACCCCCCTCTCAACAACTTACAGTTTCTACAACTCCTTGCCGTGTCTGAGGCACATTCCAAGCTGGCCTTACTGATGGGTCTTCTCACTCGTCAGAGTCTTCAAACCCCAGGGCCATTGCTGGGACGTTTCCAGCTGGAACTAATCTCCTCCGCTGGGCCCAGGCTCCTGTCAGCTTCAGTTATCAGAGCGGCCAAGGAGTGATGGAAACGCCTCTGTCTGCTCAAGAGCGGGAGCAGACACGGTGCCGTGTGAGCTGCTCTGAGAGATCATCTGCCCCATTTATTCCTGAATTGACTTCATTTGCACACCAGCCCTAACCCCAGTGCAAGTTATGTAAGAATCCCAGATGTAGCCTTCCTTGTCTTCCAATTCCACTCACCACAGGGCGTGTGTTGGGGAGGAGAGTTAAAATGGAAGTAGAAGCAGAGACAAGGTGTTCCAACCTCTTTGCCTCCACCAAAGTCTTGTTTTTATCACTATATATTTTAAAACATGAGCTAGATCTAGGAACCCTTTCATTTTCATTTAGCCTAGAAATCTCAGATTAAGCACCCAGCATGGGACTCCTTGATACAGACTGTACCAAGCTGAGGAGTCGGTAGCTAGGCTGGCATAGTCCAGGGAGAGCTGCAGTGCCAGCTGGACATTCACGCCGCTCAGGTGGTTCAAATCCACCAGCTGTTCTATAGGGGAAAGATGGGCCATCTTCTGTATAATTCACAGCCTCTGAAAACCCCCTGGGGGATCTGCTACCAGTCGTTTCTAACTCAACAGCTGGGACTGACTGACTGACAGTGGAAAGTAAAGGTGGGTGTGGGATTGGAGAGAGACAGTGAGAAAAGGAGACAGAGGATCTTAAAAGTACTTCCAAAGAAAGCTCTTTCTTACAGTAGAATGCCAATAAAGAAGGAATGAGGGGGTCAGAAAATCGAGGGAGACCAAGACTAGTAGATGAAAATCTGATGAGTAACAGGGTATCTACATGGTCTGGAAGTATCTCCCTGGAAGATTCTTCTTAATCACGAAGGAGAAAAACAGTAACTCCATAGTGGAGAACCTGGGCCAACACTGCCCTAACCAAATCATTACAGTTAGCCTCACCTGAAGAGGGTCAATTGACTTCACACACCCCCTACGGTCATGTGGAGAACAATATCACATCACTTCAGAGGAACTTCTCCCAGAAATATATCAGCTGGGCCTGATCATAGGGAAGCATTAGACACAACCAAACTGTGGGCAATCTCCAAACTGATGTGCAGTCATCCAAAACCCCAGTGCAAGTCCTCCACACACTGGGAAGTGGAGTACTGAGACGTACTCCAGGTCTACTGTCTGAGTCCAGCTCACCCTCAAAAATTGTGGGCTTAACATAGAGATTTGAGGTAGACTTACTGATTTAAAAGACTGCAGGGGCTGTAAACAGGGTAGCTCTTTATATTGAAGGTAGGTTGATGTTTCAGTTCAATTACCAAGTGTCTGTTTTAAAAATTTGTTACCTTCTTAGCTGCTGGTCTTGAATGGTCTCATGGAATCCTCAATGACAAAAAGTGTTTGAAGGGATATTTGCATCACCCCTCGGGTCTCTTGGCCCGTGAAGGTGCCTCCTCCAGCGACTTGATGGGGAAGAAGACCTCACTGACCAGGGGGGTTCCCCACTATCTCAGGACAGCTAGTCTCATTTAGGCTCTTCACTCTGCATGTTTACAGTGCCAGAGGCTTCAGTAGACGTGGAAACCTGGGTCCTACCAGAAAACACAGATAGAAGACGTGGATTGCCTGTCTCTCTACCCAAAGTACCTTCAAGTCTCAGGAGAAAAGAGAGTCTGACCAAAGATGATAGTTTAAGGGGAGCAGGTGAGGCAGAGGTGAATAAAGAAGGGAAGGGTCAGGGTAATGAGGAGAGAAGAGTTGAGGGGAAGAATAAGAGAAAAGATTGCAGGGAGATGGAGAGAAAAGAAGGGCAAGGGGAGCAGCTGGAGGAAAGAGATTTGGGAGCTCCCCCTGAAGACGCCCCTTTTGCTCAAGAGGGCAAAGCAGGGCACGGGTCCCTGGGTGCCTTACCCCATTCTTGTCGAAGGCTCGGAACATGCCCTCGACGTACTGGTTGGCCTCCTCGTTGTCTGCAACCCTGAAGAAGCGCTTAAACTCATGCATGAAGAGGGTGCCACTGGGACACTCCACCACAAACTTCTTGTACCACTCCTGGAGCTCGGCCACGTCCATCTCCTCGGCCACCCCCGCCTCCTCCCAGCTGAACTGCTGCCCCATTGCGGCCTGAGAAACGTCAAGGAACAGGATTCCGCGTCTCCTCTGGGCTTCTGTGGAGGGATTCCTTAGGCGATGACCCTTTTCTTAACTTTTCTTCTGCTTCAACAGCCTCTTGATCATCTCCTAGGCAACTGAACATGATTGGCAGTGGAGGGGACAGGCTGCAAGGGGTAGTGGGTGGAGTCCAGGCCTCTTAAGCTGCCCTAAGATTATTAGAGGATTCCCCTAGAAAGTCTGACCTCCAGGCTGCTACGTGACCCCATCCCTACCCCTCCCTTCGGCCCTGCCAACCAAGCAGCTGAACTTAACAAGAAGGTTCTGAGGAGGAAGAGGATGCTGAGCGATGCCTATGGGAGGTGAAGAGAAGACAGACTGCTCCCATGGCACGGTCTTTCCCTGGGGACCCAAAGCTCTTTCCTGGACACACTAGATTCTAATGTCTGGAGAAGTTACACCAATTCCAAGCCCTTATTATATCGTTATTATTGCTACTGACCTGAGGCTCCCCACTCCCAGTAGTCTAGGGAGAACAGCAGGATCTAATATATGAAGGGCACTAGGTGGTTTGTACACATTGACTGTAACACTGGGCTCAAGTGTGGCAGATGGATGAGGATGGCCCAGGATAGAGCATGACACAGGGTTCAAATCTGTCATTCATAGAGTTGACATGAAAGCACATAATAAAAAAGTTAGCTCGCACCACAGGGCCTGAAGCTCCGCCAGAAACCATGTCCTTAAGTCTTAGAATATTTTCAATTTCTGACTTAACATGCTAATACTTCCCTCTGACAACCTTCACCAAGATTCATACCCAAAGCTAAGATTTTTCCTACTTTCCCTCCACAATATTAACAAGGACAAATATCTGAAACACGATCTAAAGTATCTTTGAAGAGCCTTACCTCTTTATGAAATACTCATATGCTGTTTTCAAATCAAATTACATATTCATGCCACATAAAAATGGCATTTCCAAGAAATGAGAAGAACCGGAGTACTAATTTTTCTGAATGTTGGGGCATTTTCAGAGAGTCTGAAATGCCACTTGGAGCCCACAGTGCCCAGCCAGGCAGGGTGTCCACCCTTGAATTGTTTTGTCCACCTCCAGGCCTGACCCCTTCTCTCATCACTCCCTGACCCCACATGGCCCTTACTCCTTTAAAGCTCAAGGTCTTCCTGGAACAGGGCCTGCCTTCCTGTCATTCTTTCAGGGGCTGGTGATTTCCCTGCCACATCCATCAGGGGTTAGAGATTAGTCTTTTCCAGAACTCCTCTTTGTTTCTTCCAATGGTCTTCTCCTCCCTTAGGCATGGCAGCCCCTGAGACCATGGACATGAACACATACATCCCCTTCCTTGTCATCACTCCCAAGTGGCATCAGCTTAGTAACTTCACCATTTAAGTGCACAGAGGATCCATTCCACATACAAAAGTCCTTGGTCTCCTTATCTCCAGAGTTTTTCTTCCCCCTCACGTTGACCTCCCCTTCCCTATGGCCTCTGGATGTGCTGCTGCAGTATCTGGGAGCTAAGAAGAAATGCAAATTCTTGGGTGCTAATCCACCCCTCAGGATTTGAAGGGTGAAGTGGTTGACATGCTTGGCTGCTAACTGAATGGCTGAGTTTTGAGTCCTCCCAGAGGCACCTCAGTCAAATAATTAACAAAAATCAGCCACTGAAAACCCTATGGAGCACAGTTCTACTATGACACACCAGGCCACGATGAATTGGAATCGAAGCAATGGGGACTGGCGGTGGGCAAATGATTCCAATGTACACTAAAGATTGAGAGTCTGTACCCGAGACTGATTTCATTCAACTTCTGCATCATCTCAGAAACATTCAAGCCCTGTGTCTTCAGCATCATAACTTCCCCCTTCAAGCTCACATATTCTAACCTTTATTCCAACAAGCCACTAACATCAACCAGGATTTCAGTCTGTTAAACTGTTGATTTAACAACAGTTTCTTTTATTATCCATTACTTCATTCTCGCATTCAGCTGACAACTTTGTCAAATACACCAGAGAGAAATTGGTGAATCTCAATCTTCCCAGTGCAGTGTTTAGCACTGTACTTGTGTCTGCACTCACATACTCTGGCATCTTTCCCCTCCTTTGGGAGCAAGATCCCAATCCCACTCCTTCACCTGCGAGCCCTTTGACAGTTTCTGAGAGCCCATCTCTCTTTGCCTACTCAATAAATTAATTTCCAAAACAATTCTTTTTATATTCTGTATCCTCAATCTCTAAATCCTGCTTAAACTTCTGGAAGTTCCTTATCTATGTACTGTTCCAGCCATTTTTGAATGATCTTTAGCAATATTTTGTTTTGCATGTGATATCAATGATGTTCAATAAGTTCCACATTCAGTTTGTTTGGATCACCCTTATTGGGAATGGAAACACATATGGACCTCTTCCAATCCATTACTCAGACAGCCATCCTCCAAATTTCCTGGAATAGACTGTTAAGTGTTTCCAAGTCTGCATCTGTTAATGGGAAAAAGTCAGTTGGTATCCCATTGATTCCTGGGGCCTTATTTTTTGCCAATGCCATCAATGCAGCTTCCACTTCCTCGTTCATTACCATTGGCTCCTGTTCATATGGTACTTCCTGAAATTTTTCAGTGTCAATCAGTTCTTTCTGGTACAGTGACTCTGCATATTCCTTCCATCTTCTTTTGATGCTTTCTGGATCATTCAATGTAGTACCCATAGCATCTTTCAATATTGTGACATGAGGCATACATTTTTCAGTTCTTTCAGCTTCAGAAATGCACAACAAGTTCAGAGATATCATTGCTGATGTCAGATGGATCCTGGCTGAAGGTAAGTAATACTAAAAGAATGTCTATTTGTGCTTTATTGACTATGCAAAGGTGTTTGACTATGTGGATCATGACAAGTTGTGGCTGACATTAAGAAGAATGGGAATCTCAGAGCACTTGATTGTGCTCATGAGGAACCTATACCTGGACCAGGAGGCTGTTGTGCAAACAGAGCAGGGGAGCACTGCATGACCTGGAATTGGGAAGGGAGTGCGTCAGGCATGTATTCTCTCTCCATACCTGTTCAATCTATATGCTGAGCAAATTATCTGAGAGGCTAGACTCTATGGAGAGGAATGTGTCATCAAGATTGGAGGGAGACTGATCAATAACCTACATTATGCAGATGACACAACCTTACTTGTTGAAAGTGAGGAGGACTTGAAGCACTTGTTGTAGAAGATCAAGGAACATAGCCTTCAGCATGGATTGTGTCTCAGTAGCAAGAAAATATTCTTACCACTGGACCAATAGGTAGTGTCATGATGAATGGAGAGGAGATTGAAACTGTCAACAACTTCAACTTGCCCAGATCCACAATTAACACCCTTGGTATGAGCTGTCAGGAAATAAGGAGACTCATTGCACTGGGAAAACCTGCAGTTAGGGGCCTTTCTAATTATTGAGAAATAGTGACGTCAGTTTGAGGACTAAGGTGTGTCTGATTCAAGCCATGGTCTTTCTGATTCCTAGCTATGCATCTGAGAGCTGGATAATGAGTAAGGATGACAGAAAAAAAAGTTGACGCCTTTGAGCTGTGGTGTTGGAGAAGAGCACTAAATATCCCATGGATGACCAAGAGAACAAAGAGGTATGTCTTGGAGATGGGTCAGCTGCAGTGCTCTTTGGAGGTAAGAATAATGAGGCTTCATCTCGCATACTTTTGACATGTTGCTAGTAGGTGCTATTCCTTTGAGGGAGACATGATGTTGGCAAGGGTGGAGGGTTGGCGAAGGAGAAGACCCTCAACCAGGTAGATTGACACGGTGACTGCTGCAATGGGCTCTTGTGTGTCAGGAAGTGCAAGGATGGTGAAGGACAGGACTGGGTTCAGATCTTTTGTTCTAGGGTCACTACAAGTTGTACTCGACTCGACAGCACCTAACAACAACAGCAAATCCTCAATCTCCCTCCTCTTGGATCATTCTCACTAGCATTCAGATATACTTCAACAGCACTCTTTTATTGTACTATACAAAATAAGTGAAAAGGTTTATGTTGTTGTTGGTAGGTGCTGTTGAGTCAATGATGACTCATAGTGACTCTAGGAAAAACAGAGCTGAACCCTGTCTTATCCTGCGCCATCCTCATCAGCCCTGACACAATGGAGTCCATTGCTGCACTTACTGTATCAATCCATTTCATTGAAGATCCTTCTCTCTTTTACTGACCCTCCACCTTTCTAAGCATAACGTTTCCAAGGAATAACCTTTCCTAACAACACGCCCGAAGTATTTGAGACAAGGCTTTACCATTCTTGCCTCTAATGAGCATGCAGGCTACCTTTTCTCCAAGACATGTTTGTTCTTTTGGTAGTCCATGATATATGCAGCACTCTTTCCAACACAATTCAAAGGCATTTATTTGTCTTCCTTCTTACACACTGTCCAGCTCTCAGATGCACAGCACGTTATTGGAAACACCATGGCTTGAATCAGGCACATTTAGTCTGTAAACTGACTTGATTGTTCTTCAGGACTTTGGAGAGGTCACTGACAGCAGACTTTCCCAATACTGTATGTCTCCTGACCTCCTGACTTCAAAGTTGTTGATTGCGGACCCAAGTTAAGACTAAATAGTTGACAATTTCAATCTTTTCTCCATCTATCATGATGCTGTCTTTTGGCTCACAGATAATTATTGTCTTCTTGATGTTGAAATGTAATCCATATTGATTTTCTGCAGGAAGTGTTTTAAGTTCTCTTCATTTTCAGCAACCAAGGTTGTGCTGTCTGCTTAATGCAGGTTGTTGATGAGTCTTCCTCCAATCCTGATGCCACATTCTTCTTCGTAAATCAGCTTCTTGAACGATTTGCTCAGCATACAGATTGAACAGATATGGAGAAAAGATATAGTTCTGATGCACACCTTTCTTGATTTTAAACTATGCAGTGTTCCCTTGTTCTGTTTGTTTAACAGCTTCTTGATCTAGGTATAGATTTCATATAATTAAAGTGTTTGGAATTCTTATTTTTTTTCAATGTTAGTTTATTATAATTTACACAGTCAAATACCTTTTGCAATAATTAATAAAACCCAAATAGACATTCTTCTTCTGGTATTCTCTGCTTCTGCCAGGCTTCATCTGACAGCAGCAATGATATCCCTGGTGTCACTGCCTCTTTTAAACCCAGCTTAAACTTCTGGAAGTTCTGCCAATGAACTCTTCTAGTCATTTTTGGATGATCTTAAGTAATATTTTTCTTGCATGTGATATTGCTCAATAATTTCCACATTCTGTGGGATCACCTTTCTTGGGAAAGGGAATAAATATGGATCTTTGCTAGTAATGTTCACAAATGGCCCTCAACAAAGCAAGAAAACCCATTTTCCAGAATCCAAATGCTTCACACATGTGTCTCCAAAGTGGAGGCTTAGTCGGGGCCCATCCACCAGGTCCTGGTCGACTCTACACAACAGGCTTCCAGCCCACAGATCATTGTTAGCTAAATCCCAGAAATCCAATCATCTCACACCAAATTGTGAAGGAAAAAACAACCCAGTCCACAACTGACTCTCACCAAAGCAAGGGAACTCACAGTTGGATATTTGTGATATTGTTTGATAATTTTCATACACTGTCAGATCACCTTGTCTTGGAATGGGGCTAAATGTGGATCTCTTCCAGTCAGTTGGCCAGGTAGTTTACCTCCAGATTTCTTGGTATAACTTGGTGAGCACATCCAGAGCAGCATACCAAGATACAATAATAATAATGGGGAATGCAAAAGTTGAGAACCAAGAAGAAGGATCAGTAGTTAGAAAATATGGACTGTAAATGTGCTGCTTGCTACAGAATTGCTAATTTGATGGTATGTGGATTTCACCATTGTTTTAACAAGATGATACGGTTTCCACGTGTCTCTCTGCTCACTCTTGGAACCCAGGCACTGTGTGGTACACAGGCCATGTGTCTATGTTCTGAATGACCCACTGAGTGAGCCTTCAGATGAATCTTGTTCCAGTTGGTACCAACCAGAGCAGACACTGTCCTGGCTGAGCCCAAATTGCAGATTTGCATGGAAAACAAATCCTATTATTTTTAAGTCCCTACATTTCAGTGAGACTGGCTCAGGACAGGGCAGGCTTCAGAGCTATGGTACATATGGCCGCTATACGTCACAGGTGACTTTACGGCACGTAACACAACCAGCACGTTTTAAGTAAGGATCCTGCTGGCACAGTGGTTAAGTTTTCAGCTGGAAAACAAAGGTCAGCAGCTAAACAAGAGATCACACCCACCAGTCTGCAGAAAAGATGTGGTAGGCGGCCTGCTTCCATAGAGGCAGACAGTCTCAGCAACCCTAGGGGGCAAGTTTATTCTGTTCTGCAGGGTTGCTGAGTCAGAATCCACCCAATGCCAATGGGAAGTTTTAGGTGTTTTTAAGGTAGTAGTAGGTAGCTCTCTGGTGGCCCAGTGGGTAAGGAATTGCACTGACAATCAAAAAAAAACAGACAGTTCAAATCAGCCAGCTGCCCTGCAGGAGAAAGATGGACAGCCTCCTCCTGTGTGATTTATAGCCTCTGAAAGCCCACTGGAAGATCAGCAATGAGTCAGCTGCAACTTGATAGCCCTGAGAGAAAGGACAGCCCTGGTGGCCTAGTAGGTAGAGAGTTACACTGCCAACCTAAAGCAGGCAGTTTGAACCCACAGCTGTTCTGAGAGAAAGATGGTCAGTCACCTTCCATGTGATTTACAGTGTCTGTAAACCTGCTAGAGGGTCAGCTATGAGTTGATTCTGACTCAGTGTCACGTTAATACCACCACAAAACACGTAACTAGGGAGCTCTTGTGGCCTAGATGGCAGGGAGCTGGTGCTGCTGACCCAAAGGTTAACCCAAAGGTTAAGCTTCTCAGGAGGTTCAAATCCACCAGTGGTTCTGAGGGAGAAAAATGGAAAAGTCTCCTTCCATTCCAGTAACAGCCTTGGAACCCACTGAGGGTCAGCACTGAGTTGACTGCGACTCAGTGGCAATGAGAGAGAGGCCACTAGAATCTGGGGGTACAGACAATTCATGTGCTTGGCTTCCAACAGAAGGATCCAAGGGCTAGATGATGGAGTCCCTTCAGGTGCCTCAGGACTTAGCAATCTACTGAGAAATCAACCACTGAAAACTCTACAGAGCACAGTTCTACTTGGGCCTCCTATGAGTTGGATGTCAACTGTTTTAGAAAAGTGGTCAGTACTTAAAAGGATTAAAACGCTTGAGTGAATGACCACAATCTTGACACACAGTGCTAGATCTACTGTTACAAGTCAGTATATCTTGACTCCTTTGAGTGCTCAGGCTAGTAGCTACCTGGTGAAATCACGAGACATCAGGGTTTTAGAACTGGACAATGCCATGGAGATCATCTAGCACAATGATTTTCAACCCCATCTCAACAGACCTGAAGACAACCCCAGCCCATCAACAACTACACCTCTGTCACAGCAGTATTTCAGCTGTTTTGGTGTGACAATGTTTTCTCCCTTTTTAGTGATACTGTATCTGTGGTTAAAGGACAATAGCCTGTGCTGAAGGGAACAGATCTCATAAAAAGTAAATCCAAATTGATTAAGTCACTGGCTGAAGAATCTAGAATTTGATTGGCTTTTCATATGGATCAGCTGCCCATGACCTGTCCCTAAAAAGACTGCTGAGCTGTTGAGGTATAAATATATCTTTCTAAAGAGGATTAGGAATCAATAAGAGAATGATAGCATCCATGAATAATGATAATAAGGATTTAAAGAGGGCAGGGTGAGGAACTGAGCTAGGATTTGCAAAGAGAACCCTGGGGAGTCCAGGCAGTTAGATAGAAACCTGGCTCCAGGAGTAAAGAAATGCCTGAGGTAGCCTGAGAGACAAACCGATTTCTACTGCACAGGGCTGGCCAGAGCCCTAATGTTCGGCATCTGCACGCCAGTGTTCTGGTGACCTGCCTTGTGGAAGACTAAACCTTGTATTGACCAGTGTCAGTCAGTGCGACCATCAGGATCACACTGCATTCTGCTTGTCTTTTATTCAGATGCATTTTTGCTATTTGTTAAAGTTTTCTTTCCAATGTCTTCCAAGCATTAGGACTAATGTATATGCATGAAAGGAGAAATTTGAAATATAAGTCTGGATACTTTGCATTTTAATATGTGGATGTTTTGGTACCTCATAAAACAACCTCCATTGCTACTGAGTAAAAACTGCATCACAGCTGACCTTCCAGCAGCTTCCCAAGGCTGTGAATCACATGGGAGATTACCCATCATCCAACACAGAGCAGCTGGTGGATCACAGTCCCTTTACAAGTTAGGTTCTAGGGCTGTCTCTGTCACTTGCTGTTAGGTGCCACTGAGTTGAGTACGACTCATAGAGACCCTAGGAACAAAAGATCTGAACTTAGTCCTATCCTGCGCCATCCTCACACTTCCTGACACACAAGAGCCCATTGCAGCAGTCTCTGTGTCAACCCACCTGGTTGAGGGTCTTCCCCTCCTTCGCCGACCCTCCACCCTTCCCAACATCATGTCCTTCTCCAAGGAATAGCACCTCCTAGCAAAATGTCCAAAGTATGTTAGGTGAAGTCATCATTCTTGCCCCCAAAGAGCACTCTATTACATTTTTGGCCATCCATGGGATGTTCAGTGCTCTTCTTCAATACCACAGCTCAAAGGCATCAATTCTTTTTGTCATCCTTGCTCACTGTCCAGGTCTTAGATGCATAGCTAGTAATTGGAAAGACCATGGCCTGAATCAGATGTAACTTAGTCCTCAAACTGACATCACTACTCTGCCACTAAACTCCAGCAAATCAATTTCCTCTTTCTTTCAGTCTCAGCTACAACTATAGCCTAAAAAGGTGGTTGAGTAGAAAAGTCTTAACTCTTAAGTCTTGGTTTTCCCTTTTCTAAAATGGTTTTTATTTTTTTAATTTTTGTGTGCGTGTACCGTCAAATCAGATCTGACTGGTGCAGGAGGAGATTGTCCCTCCTTCCCCGGCAGAGCATCTGGTGGATTCGAACCGTGCGCCTCTGGGATTGTAGTTGCAGTTCCTTGCCACTAGGCCACCAGAGCTCCCCACCTTTTCTAAAATGGTAATGACTGCATTTCACTTCACTGGGTTGTATGTAAACATTAAGAATCTATATATGAGACTATGTAAAATGCTTAGTAGACAGCTAATGTATGCAATGCTGTTATAATAAGCACACTATGTTTTCTTATCTCAATTAAACTTCATGACTGCTTCATACTTTATTATCCCTACCTTGCACATCAACTCCTTTTGAGCTGGTTTTGTAAACAATACAACATTCGAGTTTCTCAGCTTTGTAAGTCATCTAATACTGCAACTTTAAAAAGCAGGAATTAGTCCTCACACTTTAGTAAGTAAACTGATCTGGCCCAAATTTATAGAGGACAGCTCAGGGTCTGAGCTCTCTGGGACTCAGGAAGGCCTGTCTGGCTCCAGAATCCATGCTTTCTTCACACTGCTACTCAATGATGTGGTAAAGCTAAAAACAATTTTAATAATTCAGTGTAAAAAAGGTTTACTGACAAGCAGAAACTTAAGAAAACTGCTTACAGTTTGCTTTATAATTTATTATGGCATGATTAAATGATCAGAAGAATACGTAAGTGATTATCTTTGAGTATATCAATCATTCTAAACTATTTACATTCAACCAATATTGTAAGAAGGGGGCTCCGGTGGCCTAGTGGCAAGGAACCACACTGCCAACCCAAAGACATATAGTTCAAATCTACCAGCTACTGCTACAGAGAAAGACAGGCAATCTCATTCTGTGTGATTTATAACCTCTGAGAAGATACTGGAGGGTCATCTATGAGTCAATTCTGACTCAATGGCACATAGCAACAATAACATTATAAAAGAAAGAATAGAGAACATGGATGGGAGAAATACAAATTGTACAAAAGGTATTTTTAAGACAGACATTTAAAAAGACTAATTTAGTATGAAAATACAAGTCAGAAAAACTAACAGCACTATATGCCTCATGTACCAATTGATTATCATTCACAACAGTTGTAAAAAGCTGACTGTATGACTTTTTTGAGCATTTATGAAGTGAGTCTGTCACCAACAGTGGAGAGAGGTGGGATTAGCGCTGGCTGTGGGGGAGTTTACCCTGGGTGGGCATGAGGCCCAGTGCTCTGACAGTTGTGTAGTAACTGTAACCATCCTCCACTTTTGCATAATGCTGATTTTTGGCTAAATGTTCTGGTCTTTGGAACCTAACCATGTCAGCAAGCAAGGAGTAGGTGTGCAGAGTTGCTATGAGAATGGCAACTAGGGCAGTGACATCCTGAAATATTTAATTTGATGGATGTTTTCTATAAAGTCATTTAATACTGAGGGACGAGATTAAGCTATTTGGAAGTCTTCTGACATCCTACATTTGACCTTAAAATTTTCACCAAATAGTTATGAGAGCAAGGAACTGAGGGCTACTCATTAAAAATGAACTGAATTTCTTCTCTGCCTTCTTGTTCTTTCTATAGTAGGCTGCAGTCATCTATCAACAGCTCCCACCCTGACCTGAACACAAACTCTAATTTTCAAAATTGTATTGAGACCTCTATTTTTTTTCTTAATCTTTCTCAGTCAGAACTGATTTGGCTTTAAGAAGTAGGCTTTCAACATACCTAATACTTTTGCCAATAAAACAAAGCTAGTTTTGTCTTGATCAGTTTACCTTATCATATTTATACAATATTAAAATAAGGTGGTAGTTGTTGTATGTTGTCAAGTTGCAAACGACCCATAGCTGATCCTCCAGTGAGTTTTCAGAGGCAGTAAATCACATGAAAGGAGAGTGCCCATCCTTCTCCCGCGGAGTAGCTGAGGAGTCCGAACTGCCAGCCTTTGGGACTGAAGTGCAGATTCTTACCACTAGGCTACCAGAACGGAATGATTTGCTGTACAAGTTCTTAATGTTAGTCTGAAAACAGGTGGGATGGATAGGCATCTTTGAAGGCGCTCTCATGGAAGTGGTAGAACGTATGTTAATCATCTTCTACTAAGGTGATTTACACCATAAGAAAATCTCACAAAAATTACTTGGGTGTGTGTCTCTAATTTTTTAAACATTATTTTTTTAAAAATGTGTAAAAATGTGTCATGAATTGCTGCTTTGGTATACAGTTACCATTCTGCAATTCTGTTTTTTTAAATTAATGAAAGTTTACAGACACTTAGGGTTTCCATTCATTGTTGCACTTTTCTCCCTGCCCATCCCCCACATTTTGCAATTCTTACTTCACTGATTTAATTCTTCTCTTAGGTTTTAATGAATAAGAATTTAGTTTCTCTGTACACCCATGTTTATCACAGCTTTGTTCACAATAACAAAGAGTTGTAAACAACCTAAGTGCCCATCAGCAAACAAACGAATAGAGAAGCTGTGGTATATTCACACAATGGAATACTACACTGCATTGAAAAACAAGGAACTCATGAAATAGTATACAAAATGGATGACCCTGGACGACATTATGTTGAGTGAAATATCTCAATCACAAAAGGACAAAAACTGCAGAGTGCCACTGTTATAAACCAGGACTGACATCGGGGTTGGGAGGAGACTGAGGAAGATGGGATGATACTGCATTGAAACAGATGAGGGAGAAAACTGTTTAAAAGGGATAAATGATTAGGTATTATTTTCATAACAAGAGTCCAGAATGAAGGCTGCATAGTGGAGTGGACTTGGGGGGGGGAGGATTGTACAATAATGAAAGAATTTTTCTTTTACTTTTCAAAGAGAAAAGTAAACTAAAGGGCAGAGGAGGACAGGGAGAAAAGTGCAACAATGAATGGAAACCCTAAGTGTCTGTAAACTTTCATTAAATTTTTTTTTTTTTACTTTCTCACAGTTGGAAAGCTAGAAGCCTGACCTTGGGGCATGGGCTCCAGGGACAGGCTGTTTTAAAAAATTTTTATTTTATTATTTTTGTGTGCGTGTACCGTCAAATCAGATCTGACTGCTACAGGAGGAGATTGTCCCTCCTTCCCCGGCAGAGCATCTGGTGGATTCGAACTGTTCGCCTCTGGGATTGTAG
>NW_006399767.1:15423614-15425029 GCF_000299155.1 Elephantulus edwardii | reverse complement strand
AAAAAAAAAAGTTTAGAGGAAATTAGTTGCCCATTCAACAATTGCCATTGTTTTGTTTCACACTAGTTATAATCCCCTCAATGTGGCTGCACCCTACTCACTTTCTCCTTGTCTCCATTTGTCTGTCCTCCATGCCCTTCCTACCTTCTCAGCTTTGTTTTTGGGGGATGCTGCTCTTTTGAACTATGTGGTTGATGTTCTGAGGATCATGTTCCTCCTGGTTATCAGTATTCACATGACAGGCCCGCCTATCTTTTGGTTGAAATACGATCTCTGGGAGTGGGTTAGTTCCAGGTCTGAAGGGTGCCTATGGGTCAAAGCCTCAAGGGTTCCACCAATCTCTATCACACCAGTAAATCCAGTCTTTTTTTAAGAGGTTGAGTTTTGTTCTACACCTTCTTCCCACTTTTTCCAGGACCTTCTGCATGATCTCAGTCAGAAGAGTCTCTGGCTAGTTCTTTATCCTGAAGTATATCCTGGGGATTCCTGCTGGGGCATTTAAATGGGAGGAGGTCATGGTGCATGGGCTGCCAATCTTTTCATGTTAATGACAGACAGTAAGGTAATCTCATTCATAAGCAGTATTTATTCAAAACACTGCTACTTTTTTATAGGTTGGAAAGAGAACTACACCAATGAAAGAAAGCATCAAAGACCTGATTCTGAGAGAGAAAGGAACTGAACCACTCCCTAGGGGTAACTCCTGACTGTTGCAGCCCTGTGAAGCCCCCTCTCTTTCAGTGCTTTAACAGCAACTTAATTTCAAGGAGTAGAAGATATGTGCAAGCAAAAATAATACAAATGACCCTAAGAAAAGGGCTTCTAGCAATGAGGAACCAATCAGGAGAAAGAGATCCTCATGTCTGGCACACTCTGAGGGCCATCACCTCAATTCAGTTCTGCTAGTTACTAGAGTGTGCACGCAAAGAACACAACAAAAAAGCTTGGTGAAGGTACGAAGCACAAGGTGAATGATCTAAGCAGTTCTTTCTGGAGCACTCGGATTCTATTAGTGACCCTTTATCCATTCTGTAGGAGCCTGAGCTACAAGAAGAGTTCAGTGCAAGCCGTAACCATGCCTGATCAGTAACAAACTCATTTTTTAAAATGTAATGTTTAAATAAGGTCAAAATGGAGGTCCCAAATATGCTAGTGTGTTGTTCATGTGAATTGACCAAATTAACCAGTTTCCCCTTAGGAGCCTCAATCAAACCAACCTACCCGAGTGTGGAATAGTTCAGTAACTTTCAGATGAACAAATGGATATAAAAATTTTACTCTTTTAGCTTGTTGTTGTTTTTATGTGCTGTTGAGTTAACTGAGACTCATAGTGACCCTATGTACAAGAGCCTTAAACCCTACTCTATCCTGGGGCGCTGGCTGAAAATCGCCTGTGACTTCATCCATAGCCACTG
>NW_006399767.1:15374025-15422504 GCF_000299155.1 Elephantulus edwardii | reverse complement strand
GCAGTCCATGGTACATTCAACACTCTTCTCCAGCACCACACCTCAAAGGCAGCAATTCTCTATCATCCCTAGTCACTGTCCAACTCTCCTATACATAGCACGTAATTGCTAAGACTATAGCCTGAGCTTACAATACTCATATGGGTTGGAATAGCTGGGTCATACGGAATTTCTATGTTCAGCTTTTTGAGGAAACACGAAACTGCCTTCCAGAGTGGTTGTACCATTTTACACTCCCACCCACTGTGTATAAGAGTTCCTACTGCACCACATCCTCTCCAACATTTATTACTTGCTGTCCTATTAAACTTTGCTACTGTTAGTGAGATGGTATCTCATTGTGGTTTTGATTTGCATCTCATACTTCCAGTGATTCTGAGCATTTCTTCATGTGTCTGTTGGCCCTTCAAATTACCTTTCTCTGTGAAAATTCTTTCCATGTCTTTTGCCCATTTTATAATTGGGTTATGAGTCTTTTTCTTCTGGAGGCCCAGGAATATTCTGTAAACTTTCACGAGAATCTTGTCCGAGACGGTATATGACCAAGCTATTCCACTTCTTGGAATATACCCTGAGAAAATGAAAAATGAGGCTCAAATGGAGACTTGTACACCAATTTTCATACCACTGTTATTCACCATAGTAAGAACATGGAAACAGCCCAGATGTCCAACCACAACTGAATAGACAGAGAAATTATGGTACATTCATACACTGGATTATTATGCAGCACACAGGAACAATGATTTTGTAAATTACTACCTAACTTGAGAGGGACTGGAGAGCATTAGGCTGAGTGAACTCACTCAATCTCATAAGACCAACCCTGTATAAAGCCATTATTGAAGAATGAGTATGAGGATCCGGGTCGGGGGGAAGTGGAAGCAGAAGAGTGAGGATAGGCGGGGGGTGGGGGTGGGGTTAAGCATAGGGTCCCACAATTTGATAGGTGGGTAGGATGAAGGAAACGGGAAGGATCCAGTGTGAAAAACAATGTATTCAAACTCTGTAAATAAATCAGTATAAAATAAAAAAAATTTAAAAAATATAGTCAAAATGTGTTGCTCACATTTGTTAAAATAAGATCTGAAATAATGGCATGTGTGAAATAAATTCAGATAAGAAGGCCACTCTGCTCTAGTCCAATCTATCATGAAAGTCACACTTCCTGTTTCCCACTGATCAGAGTATCTGGCCTCTGAGGTGATGCAAAATCCTATCAGCTGGCAGCCGTCACCATTCAAGCACATCCATCTGCCCATCCTCACTGCAAAGCCAGGCACACAAGGTCTTGCTATGGCTTTATGACTTGCTCTCTTCTTTTTCTGCTGGTGCTGTTTCCCAGATTGGCTCCTTGATGTGTTCTGGTAACCGTTCTAATCTTGTCTGAAAAACAAGTAAACAAAAGAAAAATACACAAAAAAACTAAACTCATGAAGACTTAAGTGAACTCACTCTTTGGCCGCAGGTTAGACTTGGGAATTCTTTTTCCCTAACTCCTCTTGACTTCTTTTTCATTCCCTTCTCATTTTGCAGGGTTTTTAAATAAAGAAGGAAATATGATGCTTTATAAAGTACATTTACATGCATAATCCTCTGTGACTTGCAAGGACTGCTATTTAACATGGTCTCCATAACTAGACAACTACTTTGAAAAGGGAAACATCGGAGCAGGCTCAGGAGGACTAGGGCTGGAAGTGGTGGGTTCTGCTGAGATGACAGTATTGTAGAGGAGGGAAGACCCCCAACAACTAGGCAAGCGCTCTCCGACCCAGTTGAGCTCAGGGCTCCCTCCACTCAGTGATCTAGAACTAAAGCTTCACCACATTAAAAGGACAGTTACAGATGCTTCCCTCCAGGGTAAGCAGAAATTCAATGCATACCTTTGTGACTTCCATGGCAACCCCTTCAGGTAAGTTTCGCTGAATATATTCCAAGTAGACGTCTGCTGTACTTCCAGTCAGATGCTCTAGCTAAAACAGCGTATGTTAAACTGATCAGGCTACAATGTCAGAAATATCTTTTGAGGTAAAATTCCTTTAGTAGAGAATTAAACATTTTGAATTACACAAGTCTGGTAGCTTAGTGCTAAGAAACTGTGCTGCTGAGACAAAGTTAAGTGGTTCAAATCCACCAGACGCTCAGCAGAAAAATGATGGGCTATGCAATCTCCTCCCAATTTACCTCTGAAAACTTGCTAGAGGGTCAGCTATGGGTTGGTTCTGACTCAATGGCACACAACAATAACATCACTGTGAAAGTAGAGCTATCTTTTGAGGTAAAATTCCATCAATACAGAATTAACCATTTTGAATTGTACAAGTTGGTGATATTTGGTACATTCAGTGTTGTACAATCAATCCTACTAGTTGAGTCCCAGAACATTTTCATCATTCTCAAAGAAACACCAGTGAGTAAATAGTTGCTCCTCACTCCCCCTTCCCCAAGCCCCCAGTAGCCACTAATCTATGCATTCATTCATGATGGATACTTAGACAAATGGATCAGACAATCCATAAAGGCTTCTTTCACTGAGCATATTTTTGAGGTTCATTTATGTTAAGCCTCTATCAAAACTTCATTTCTTTTTTATGAATGTCATGGTCCACAGAGTTACGCAGCTAACCCAGAAGTCATGCCTCTCTGAAGGTTCAACCTCACAAACTGGTCCTTGAGAGAAAAATGGCGGTGTCTTCTTGTGTCATTTACAGCCTTTGAAACTCACAGGAAGGTCAGCTATGAAGGGCAGTAATGAGACTATAGGGGTGTTTTTTGGTATATCCATTCACCACTTACTGGACATTTAGGTTCTTTCTGTTTTGAATAGCATTGTTGTGTTCAAATTTTTGTTTGAATATATGTTTTCAATTATTTGTGTATAAATTTAGGAGGCCAGATGGTTTACATTCTGAAGAAACACTGAATGATTTTTCTAATGCAAATATTTTTAAGCATGAGTGTGTCTTCTTTGTAAAAATAGTGAAGCCTTACCTTTACTTTATCTAACAAATCTTACAAAGAATCAACAACTGAAAAAAAACCAAACCAAACAAAACAAAACCAAAAAACAGTGCAGCTCTTGAGATTGAAATGACTGTGAGAGCTGGGTCCCATATCTCCTTTCCTTCCACCTGCAGCTGCTTCACAGAGTGCTTCACGGGAGAGAGCTGGCAAGCATGGGGTCAGCACAACCTAGACAAGTGCTCCAGAAAACAACTCTAAGCAAAAGAGACAAAAGGACTGAACCAGCAGATGCAGCCAGTACAAGACTCTGCTCCAGGAGGACACATTCTGTCTCACATGGGTGAACACAGTTTCAGGTTTTTCTCTTTAAGAGTAGGGCCTATATCTTCAATGTATATATAGTTGTTGTTGATTGCTGTTGAGTCAAGCACAACTCATAGCGATCCTACAAACGAAAGGCCTGAAGCCTTTCTATAACTGTCGACATTTATCAAAGTTCATAGAGTTTCCGGAGACATGTTGTTTAGGAAGTGAATGCCACTCCTGCTTCTGCACTCTCAAATTCTGGTAGGTTGCTTCCCATATAAAAGATGTATACACGTTTGCTGTCAAAACATTTTCTTTCAAAAAAACAAAAAAAAAACAAAAACATTTTCTTTTACTATGAAATGGACGTATTCTAAGTGCTCTAGATAAATAACTCACTTAATCCTTACACTAACCTTATGCGTTAGATACTATTCTTATTATCATTCTCATTTTATAGATGAAGGAATTGAGATATTGGTCACATGGCTACTGAGTACGGGCATACCTCATTTTTTTTGTACCCTGAATATATCTTGTAAAAAACTGAAGGCTTGTGGCAAGCCTGGAGTGAGCAAATCTATCGGTATAATTTTTCCAGTAGCACTTGCTCACTCATGTTCTGCCAACTTTTGCAGTATTTTAATCTTTTTTCACAGTGTTAGTGCATACTCTCGGGAGAAAGATGGGCACTCTCCACCAGTGTGATTTACTGCCTCTGAAAACCCACGAAAGGGTTAGCTATGGGTTGGTTCTGACTCTATGGTATACAGCAACACCGCATATTTAATACACTATCATGTAGGGTAAACATAAGCTTTCACATGCACTGAGAAGCAAACAAAAAATTCATGTGACTTAATTTACTGTGACATCCACTTTATTGTGGTGATCAAGAACCACACACCCGCAGTAGCTCTGAGATGGGCCTGTGTCTGGGTGTGGACTCCGGGAATATGGCTTTTAGGGCCATGCTATCCTTAACCAGAAGACTACATGGATAAAAAGATGAATGAAAACCCTCAGTGCTGCGATCGCCAACAGCGAAACTGCAGTTAGTACATAGAAAGAATGATTAGAATTGGGTAGACCAATTAGAATTTTTGAAATAAAAGCCAAATTATTCCAGGGCTTTCAAGTAGTATACAAATGTGTCTATTAGTGACACTCTGTATTACTGAGTTACAATATGGCTTTGTTTCAGTCTGACTTTCCTAGCCAGCCACTTCTGTAAGAACAAAACAGACATTTCTCTTTTCTACAATGAATAGTAACTGGGCTGACTGAAAAGGAAGTCAATCTGGTCAATGAAAGGAAAGTTATAATATGCTAATGTGAAGTTTGGGGCATTTGAAAAATGCTAAGATTGCATTTTCTATCTAAAATGAACATACCTCTAGACATCGATAAAGAGTTCTCATTTCATACTGAACTCTGTGCTTCTTAAAGATATGAACTGATTTGAGAAGAGTCAATCGTTCTATTTTCCTTGGAGGTTCATGCCTGGAAATGAATGAGCAAAACAATATACAAATCAGCGAAGTGATGTTAAAACTTGAGTCACTGTAATGAAAGCATGATTCAACAATTTTGTAGGTCAATTACAGTTATTAACTACAGTTTACAGACTCCCATTTGCCACTACTGTCATCTGTTAACAACTGCTGTCATCAAGTTCAGACCAAAATAAACACCACAGACAGCAACAGAACACTCTTCCACAGGCCCAGATGGGTACACTGAGCTGGCATGTGAGGACTCAGGAGCACACACACAGCTGCTGCTTTCACACTCACTGAATGGCATCAGTGGGTCAGACCCCGAGCAATGTCTGCTGTGTATGTTTCATTTTAGAAAAAGAGATGCACCAGTAATTATAAAACTATAGTCAGCATTCTGGAAAAATGTGCCTTGTGTTTTAGTTAGAAATGGGCCTTGTTAAGTACAAAGAACAGATGACAAGACAAAGGTAGGCTTGACCCCACCATGACTCAAACAGCAAGTGAAGCCTGCCTTGCTTGTAGATGGAATTATTAGGTGGGAATGGGTCACAAAAGATCATCAGATCCAAAGAGCCTAAAAGTTCATTCATTAATCTATCCCCTTGCTCCATGGAGATCCCTAACATGAGGGTTTCTCATATCAGTGCAATCTCCAGAGAAAGGATTGCCTTAGTTTTTCTGGTTCACTTAGTCTAGTATATTGTTGTCAGGTGCCACTAACTTAAGTTCGACTCACCGTGACCCAATGAACAACAGATCTGACCCTTCCTATCCTGTGCCATCCTCATCATCTCTGACATATCTGGGCCCATTGCTGCCGTCACTGTGTCAATCCATCTGCTTAGGGGTATTTTTATTTTCCCCTGACCCTCACCTTTCCAAGCATGATGTCCTTTCCAAGGAATAGCCTCTTCTGGCAATACACCCAAAGTTTGTGATAGAAAGTTTTGTTATCCTTGCCTCCAAAGAGCATTCTAGCTGCACTCTTTCCAAGACACATCTCTTTTTTTTGGCAGTTCATGGAATATCCAATACTCTTCTTCAACACTGCTAGTCAAAGGCATCAATTCTTCTTCTGTCATCCTTATTCACTGTTCAGCTATTAGATGCATAGTGATGGAAAAGACCATGGCCTAAAGTACGTACACCTTAGTACTTTAACTGACATCACTGTTCCTCAATCAATTGCAAAGGTCTCTCACTGCAGACTTGCCCAATGCAATACCTCCCCTGATCACTGGTACCAAGGCTGTTGTTGGTTGTGGATCCAAGTAAAATGGAATCGCTGACAATTTCAATCTCTTCTTCATCTATCATGATGCTACTTATCCTAACGTCCAGTGGGGAGGAAATTCTGTCTTCTTGATGTTGAGAAACAATTCCTATTGAAGGCTTTATTTCTTTGATCATCTACAACAAATGCATCATGTCCTCTTCACTTTCAGCAAGCAAGGTTAAGTAATATGCATAACAAGTTACTGATGAGTTTTCCTCGGAGCTTGATGGCATTCTTCTTCATAGAGTCCGCTTCTCAAATGATGTGCTCAGCACACAGAGTGCAGAGATCTAGAGAAAGGATACAACCCTGATGCACAGCCTTCCTGATTTTAAAGCATGCAATGTTCCCTTGCGCTGTTTACACAACAGCTTCTTAGTCTACGTTTTGTATGAACATCATTAAAGAGTTCTGGGATTCCCATTCTTCTCAATGTTTGCCACAGATTGTTGTGATCCACACAAATACCTTTGCCCAGTAAATAAAATATAAATAGACATTCTTCTATCATTCTAGTCAATAGGAAGGGTTAATCCTGCTAAAAATAATACACAACAAACCTAAAGTCTATCAATCATTTCAAATGCATGTGAGGTTGGACAATGAAGAAGGAAATCAAGGAAGAATCCATGCCTTTGAAATGTGTTGTTGGCAGAGTACTAAAAATCCCACGGACTGCCAAAAGAATAAATCTGTCTTTGAAAAAGTGTAACTGGCTGCTCCTTTTAGTTAAGGATGGCGAAACTTCATCTTACGTACGTTGGGCATGTTGTCTGGAAAGGTCAGTTTTAGAAAAAAAAAGACATCGTGCTTGGAAAGGTGGAGGGTGACAGAAAGAGAGGAGGGCCCTCAATGAGATAGAGTGACACAGCGACTGTGACAAGAGGACCTAGCACGGCAGAGAACTCGGGGAAGGTTCAGGATAGAGCAAGGCTCCCTTATGTTGTTCACAGGCTCACTATGAATCATAATAAACTTGATAGAAGCAGCAACAACATCACAGGCTACCGATGCAACAAACTTGGAAGCTGTACGGCCAGAATGTCATCTGAAATAGTTTGGGCATGTTATCAGGAAGGGCCAATCTCTGGAGAAAGGGATTAGTCCTATTAAAGTAAGTCTGTTAATAAGATGTTAACTCTCACATGATGGAGTGAGGACTCCCTGCAAGTGGCTGGCACAGTGAGCAAAAGCACAGTAGAGGCTGTGAGGTGAGTGCTGCAGTGCGCCTGGTTTCCTTCTGCCGAACAGAGTTGTTCTGAGTCGGAGCTGCTTCAGTGATGACTAATACCACCCAGAGTGAACGTTTATCCCACTTGAAGCACTCAGACCTATCAGGATCAGCATCATTTTCCTGGTGGGCCATGTTCTAGTAGCTAACAAGTCAGATAAAGAAATGTTATACTTACACTTTTATAGAGAGACCAAGTTCTTTAGCAGCAAGCACAGCAAAATACTCATAACTGTCTAATACAGCTTTATCATGGCCTTTGACCAGAACTGACAGGCGCTTATACAAGGTGTCTGGTTCATCAGAAACGGTTATCTATAATTTCAGAATTAAAAGGTAAGTTTCAGTCTGACAATTACAACTACTAAATATATAAAGATAACAGATTACCTTCAATTGAACCAAAGCGTTTGCTAATCAAAGAAGAGAAAAAGGCTGAGTAACAAAGATTCTTACCACTGTGCCGACTGACAGCATCATGATGGATGGGGAAGAGATTAAGATTTTTTTTTTAATTATTTTGTGTGCGTGTACCGTCAAATCAGATCTGACTGGTACAGGAGGATATTGCGCCTCCTTCTCCGGCACAGCATCTGGTGGATTCGAACCGTGTTCCTCTGGGATTGCAGTGCAGCTTCTTGCCACTAGGCCACCAGAGCTCCCCCGAGATTAAGATTGTTAAAAGCTTTAGTTTGCTTGACTCCACAATCAACACGCCTGGTACCAGCAGCCAAGAAATTAAAAGACAAATTTCATTGGGAAAGTCTGCTGTCAGAGACCTCTCCAAGTACTAAAGAACAATGATGTCAGTTTGGAAACGAAGGAGCACCTGATACAGGACATGGTCTTCACAATCACTTGCTATGCATCAGAAAGCTGGACAAGGACTAGGGATGATAGAAGGAAAATTGATGCCTTTGAGCTGTGGTGCTGGAGAAGAGTACTGAATATAGCATGGGCTGCTGGAATAAATAGGTTCGTCCTAAAGTGGGTGAGACCAGGCAGCACCTTAGAGGCAAGGATTCTGAAGCTCTGTCTGACATACTTTGGACATGTTGCAAAGAAGATCTATTCTTGCAGAGGGATGTTATGCCTGGGAGGGGGGAGGGACAGCGCAAAAGAGGAAGACCCTCTATGAGATGGATTGATTCAGTGACTTGGGGTAATGGGGGTAGGTGTGTCAGAGACAATAAAATTGGCAGAGAATAGAGAAAGGTTCAGTTAGGGCTGTTGTGCATAGGATTGCTATGAGTTGCAGGCAACTCGATGGCACATAACAACAACAAACAACATCTTAACACTGTTAAACTTAGGACAAAGATAGTATCATAGTCACAGCTTCACACCCAACATGAGAATCTGTTAAAATACAGTGGAAATAAAAATGACTTTGCAGGAAAACTGCATAATCACTAAGTACTTCAATTTAAGAATTACTGAACTTTAAACAGAAAATGAGAAAAGATTCTAGGGTTTGTTAACAAAGCAGTCTGGCTGGAAAGCACATACTCAGAAATAAGCTCTGCCACATCTAAATGAATGATGATAGTAAGCTACTTAATCTCACTACACTTTAATTTCCTCATATATAAAACAGGGTAATAATACCTACGCTATAGCTTACAGCATTTCTGTAAAATACAAAAATGAAAACATAGATCAAGGTGCTTATAAATGGTAAAAGGTGGTTTTAGAAAGGTGAGCTTCTGCTCTTCATCTTATTTTTTATTAGGTTTTATTCATGTATGGTGTGCCTGTTCTAATGTACAAATTCTTCATTTCTAATTAAAATGCTCTGACACTGACTGTACACATGACTCTCCTCCTTCCACGCCAACATCTAACCACCCTAGAAATAATGGGTTTGACATTTCTGACTTTCTTTCAAGAGGTAAATTACCTTCACTCTATTCATCCATTAAGCCAATAAATTCTATTGCTAATCCAATGATTTAGGGTTAAGTTACTTCACCCTTACAGAGGTTTATTTGCTGAACAGGAAGCTAACCACCCACTCCCAATTACTCAAAATAGACTTCTTGGGAGAACAGATATATTGATATCACATGTCACAAGTTGGATCACAGAGGAGAAAGGAAATGGTCCCAAGAAATTCTAAATTCTTAACAAATACTAAAAATAAGAAGAATTCACATTATAATCTGACTGCCTAGTTTAGATTGGAAAATGAAGACATCTGGCATCAGGAGATTTGATTTCCCACCTGACAAGTGGCCAGAGAAGGAGCAGGTGCCCCACTCATAACGGGACAGCCTGCCTCGGTGCCCACCTGCTCTCTTCTTCCCTTCTAAGCCTCGTGTCAGCAGTCTGAGTTAGAGACTAGGGATTATATGAACTACAATAGAAACAGAAATAGGGAGCTGTGGTGGCCGAGTGCTAAGGAGCTGCACTGCAATCCCAAAGGCATGCAGTTAGAATCTATCAGTTGTTCCACGGAAAAAAGATAAGCAATTTCCTCCAATGCGATTAAAACTGCCTCTGAAAACCTGATGGAGGGTCAGCTATCGGTTGGCTCCAACTTGACAGTACACAAGAAGAAGAAACAGATTTAGTAATTATGGAGAAAAAAATTATATGGGGGGAAAAAGAGAAAAGAAACAGCAACATACTATGTAAAACACAGTTCCATTCTGCTTTGAAAAATACCATGAATGTGCATAAATAAGAGAACTGCACAATGACAAATGTTTAGAAGGATTCATGCCAAAGTATTAAAAAATGGTTCTTCCTGAGCCATGGAACCACAAGGTGTGGAGTATTTTAAATGCCATATAGTTCTACAGTTCACAAAAACTTAAACTCATTGTTGCCTAATCAGAACTGACTCCTAACTGACCCTCTGGTGGGTGTTCAGGAGGCTGTAAGTTGTACAGAAAGAGATTTTCCCCGCGGAGCTGCTGATGGATTTGAACTGCCAAACAGATGCTATTTTGGGGTTAGCAGTGCAGGTCCCAAGAGACCACACTACGAGAGTTCCCTGTCCTGCATTTATGAGGGTTAACCTGTAAAGACTTTCTAACGTTTCAAAAACTGGATTAATGGAATCACAGGAATCAAGGCTACATAGCTGCTTCTTTGAGCTACTGCTTGCTTTCAATAGGGAAATAAAGCATTGAGCAATGCTTTAGGTCCAAGCCCAGGCCTCTATCTTAAAATTAACATTAGAAATCCAAGTTTTACTGGGAATATACCCTGAAGAGACCATAGCTGACATCCAAGCAGATATATGCACACCCATGTTTATTGCAGCTTTGTTCACAATAGCAAGGAGTTGGAAACAACCTAAGTGCCCATCAACAAACGAATGGCTAGAGAAGCTGTGGTGTATTCGCACAATGGAATACTATGCTGCATTGAAAAACAAGGAACTCATGCAATATTATTCAAAATGGTTGACTCTGGAGAACATTATGCTGAGTGAAATATCCCAGTCACAAAAGGACAAATATTACATGATGCCACTGTTGTAGAATGGGACTGTCCTTGGGGTTGGGGAGAGACTGAGTAAGATGGGTTCAATAATGTATACTGCACTGAAACAGAGGAGGGAGAAAACTGTTTAAAAGAGATATATAACTAGGTATTTCTGTCATCACAGGAGACTAGAGCGAGGGCTACATGGTGGAGGGGACCTGGGGGAGGGTTTGTAAAACAATGAAAGAATCTTTTCTTTTACTTTTCCATAATTTTTGGACTCATGTACTTATAACTTGTTAGTCAAATTTGTGTCTTCTAGGTTGCAACACCCCCATGATACATCTTCAAGGATATGAACATGTACGGCCAAGCACAATCAATAAGAGTGCATCTAAATTCCAAAATCAATCTCCATAATAGTCTATGTGTTTCCTACTGCCAAAGGGGCCCTTTAGAGTAGTGAGAGAAGATCTTCACCCTGAAACCCACAGCGTCCCTTTTCAGCAGGAAGTAGCTAAGAGAATACGCCATCCCCTTTTCCTTATGACTCAGGATGAAGTCTCTCTCAGGGAGGAGTGATAGGGAATGGCAAAGGACACACTGACAAAGAAGATTAATCAGAACTGGCTTTGACAAGCACTGTGGCACTTGGACAAGAACAAACTGGGAGGAGGGTAGAGAGAATAGTGCAACAATGAATGAATGGAAACCCAAAATCTCTGTAAATGTTTATGAAAATTAATAAAATATAGAAAAAAAAAGAGAGAGAGAAAAAAAGAAATCCAAGTTTTCTGTTAACTTTTGTTAAAATATCAATTATAAAACAAAACAAAACATTAACATTAAAACAAAGACTTGAAGGTTACTAGGTAAATACTGTTCCATAACATATAATCTTTGCATCACTACTTATGACAAAAATGCTTCACAGTGCACTAAGCTATGAGCAAGAGGTTATTCATTCTGGGTCATTAATTTAGTCCTTCAGAATTTACCTTGAAGCCCTGAACCACAGCACACACATCTAGGGACATAGGAGAATACTTCATCTAGGCACACAGTGCACATGCTAGTAATGCAGAAAACCTTTTTTTTTTTAATTCTCAAATTTAGGAAATAACTTTTTTTTAAAAATTAATTTTAATAGACATTTACAGAGGTTTTGGATTTCCATTCATTCACTGCCACTTTTCTCCCTGCCCACCCCTCCCCACCAGTTCACTCCCCTCTCCGAAAAGAAAAAGGAAAAAAAAATATTCCTTCATTAGTATACAATTCCCCCATCCCTTCCCCCCCAGGGAAATAACTTCTAATAAAATAATGAAAAATTTACTGCTAATAGAAACAACCAAGAAATAGTACTTACCTTAGGCTTGGTCAACTCCTTGGGAATATCAATGTGTAGGTTTAAAAACTGCACCCACTTTATATTGGTACTGCTATATGAAGGGAGGAAAAAAGATGTCTAAGAGCACAAGACAGCACAAGAGCCCAAGAGATTGTTCAATTTAGCCTATCTAACGATATACTTACACAAGAAAACCACCATTTTCCACTGCACTGTTTTTAGAACTGTTTAAAAAAAAATTTCCTGAGTCCTAGAAAAGAAGGAAAGACATGTATTAGCATTAAAGTCAATTTTCAAACCATTCCATTTCCACTACAAATCGAAGGCTATAAGACATTTAACTTTGGTTATTGGTCTTAATTTTTTTTGGAATCTTGTTCCCAACATATGAGTTTGTGATTTTTTGTGTTCAACAATATCAGTGGGAAGGGGTAAAGACTATAAGACATTTCAAGTCAAATGCTATCTGAGCATGAAGGTAATGGTCCTAGGAAAATGGCCAAGTTAATTTTAAGAAAACGATGGAAAAGATAAAAGTTGATATTAAAAAAGCAATCTCAAAATCTTTAATAAATTTTTTAATTGTGATTTTAATGAACATTTACAGAAAGATTGGATTTTCATTCGTTCATTGCTGCATGCTTTCTCCTTCTCCCTCCCTCGCTCCTCCCAGAGTTTACTTTCTTTTTTAAAAACCATTCATTGTTGCAGGAATCTCAAAATCTTTTTTTTTTTTTAATTTTTGTGTGTGTGTACCGTCAAATCAGATCTGACTGGTACAGGAGGAGACTGTCCCTCCTTCCCTGGCAGAGCATCTGGTGGATTTGAACCGTGCACCTCTGGGATTGTAGTTGCAGCTCCTTGCCAGAGATCCCCTATCTCAAAATCTTTTTTTTAAAAATCTGCATTTTTTTAAAACTAAGAAGAATAAAAAGCTCAGGAACAAGAAATTTTTGAAAAAAGTAATTTTCACATTAAAATAGCTATGAATCAAAAGTAAACAAATTATATCAAATAACATCACATCACATGAGATTTCATTTTCCCCATAATTTTTACATCTTAATATACTTACATATTTTGTCTAAATATACTTGCTCAATAGACACTATTGTCTATATAATGCAATGTTAAGAGTCGGACTAAGAATTCTAAAGTATCCTTCTTTTGATGCTTTCACAAAGATTTTCCAGCATATGTATGCCCTGGCTTGACTGGAATAAATAATTTCTAAATTAAAATACACATTACAACTTTAACATCTATTACTATCTACTGTTTCACCAACTGCAACAAGTGTTTCAAAATCCTTTATTTGTTCTGCCCCCTGGTGGCGGACAATATCCAGCTTTACAAATTTATGGGACTGCTTCCATCAAGTTTTTGGGGAGCTCTGGTGGTCTAGTGAGGAAGGCGCTTTACCAGCCCAAAGAAGGGCATTGCCACAGCTGCTCAGCAAGAGAAAGGTGGACAATCTCAGGTGCTGAGTCAATGCAACAATAGTGGCATTTGTAGTTTCAGGGAGTCTTGGTGGCCTAGTGGGTGGGGTTGTGCTGCTGACCTACATGTGGTCTCTCTCTGATGGTCTGAATACACCATCTACTGGAGAAAGATGGGCGACCCCCTCCAGCATGAGTTACAGTCCTGGAAACCTAGTGGACCATCAGCTACGAGTCCATCCTGACTCCTGTTGTTAAGTGCTGTCAAGTTGACTACGACTCACAGCAACCCTATGAACAGTGATTCTGAACCCTGCCCTACCCTGAGCCAACCTCACTGTCTCTAACACACTTGACTCTGCTGCTAGTTACCATGTCAATCCATTTTATCCAGGGTCTCTTCCTCACCTAAGCTGTCCCTCCACCCTTCCAACCATGATGTCCTTCTCCAAGGACTGGTATCTCCTGGCAACATGCCCAAAGTATATGAGACAGAGTTTCAAACTCTTTGCTCCAAGGAAAAACCTGCTTTCACCTTCTCCAGGATAGACTTGTTTGTTCTGGCAGAAATAACATTCTATGGTTTCTTCAATATTTTTCTCCAGCACCACAACTCAAAGATATCAATTCTTCCGTCACCCTTATTCAGTGTCTAATTCTCATATACACAGCAAACAATTGAGAAGACCATGGCCTGGATCAGGCACACCTTAGTCTCTAGACTGTTATCATTGCTTTTTAGGACTCTGGAGGGGTCCGTGACTGCAGGTTTTCCCCATACAACTCGCCTTTTGATTTTCCTCACTGCTGGTCTCAAAGGTATTGATTGTGGATCCATGCAAGAGAGGTTTGGTTATCTAACGGTAAGATGCTGTGATGCATTCCAAGAGGCAAACAGTTGGAATCCAATAGCTGATCCACAGGAGAAATATGGAGAATATGCTCCTGTGTGATTTACTACCTCTGAAAACCTGCTGGAGGATAAGCTATGGGTCGGTTTTGACTCAACAGGACATTAACAACAACTGCACAGTAACAAGTCTCTTTTAGCTTTATTTGTAGTTTATCCTCTACCTGCTTTTCCTTTCAGTGTTCCTCAGATTAAAAAGTGTAACCTGATAAATTGGCAGCACAATGTTGTGTCAGCAGATAGATTTTTTTTTCAGTTTCTTTTTTTTTGAAATTTTATTAGTATTAATGAACATTTACAGGGATTTTGGGTTTTCATTCCTTCATTGCTGTACCATTCTCTCTAACCTCTTCCCCAGTTTGTTGTTCTTCCCCCGCCATCCGAATGTCTGTTTTAATTGTCCAATTGCCACAGTGCTTGTCAAAGCCAGTTCTGTTTAATCTCCTTTGTCAGTGTGTCCTTTGCCATTCCCTACCACTCCTCCCTGAGGGAGACTTCACCCTGATTCATAAGGAAAAGGGGATGGCGTATTCTCTTAGCTACTTCCTGCTGAAAAGGGACGCTGTGGGTTTCAGGGTGAAGATCTTCTCTCACTACTCTAAAGGGCCCCTTTGGCAGTAGGAAACACATAGACTATTATGGAGATTGATTTTGGAATTTAGATGCACTGTTATTAATTGTGCTTAGCCATACATGTTCATATCCTTGAAGATGTATCACGGGGGTGTTGCAACCTAGAAGACACAAATTTAACTAACAAGTTATAAGTACATGAGTCAAAAATTATGGAAAAGTAAAAGAAAAGATTCTTTCACAGTTTTACAAACCCTCCCCCAGGTCCCCTCCACCATGTAGCCATCGCTCTAGACTCCTGTGATGACAGAAATACCTAGTCACATATCTCTTTTAAACAGTTTTCTCCCTCCTCTGTTTCAGTGCAGTATACATTATTGAACCAATCTTACTCAGTCTCTTCCCAACCCCGAGGTTAGTCCCATTCTACAACAGTGGCATCATGCAATATTTGTCCTTTTGTGACTGGGATATTTCACTCAGCATAATGTTCTCCAGAGTCAACCATTTTGAATAATATTGGATGAGTTCCTTGCTTTTCAATGCAGCATAGTATTCCATTGTGCGAATACACCACAGCTTCTCTAGCCATTCGTTTGTTGATGGGCACTTAGGTTGTTTCCAGCTCCTTGCTATTGTGAACAAAGCTGCAATAAACATGGGTGTGCATATATCTGCTTGGATGTCAGTTATGGTCTCTTCAGGGTATACTCCCAGTAGTGGAATTGCTGGGTCAAATGGTATCTCTATTTGCAACTTTTTTGAGAAAGCGCCATACTGCCTTCCACAGGGGTTGTACCATTTTACACTCCCACCAACAGTGAATCAGGGTTCCAGTTTCTCCACAACCTCGCCAGCATTTGTTGCAAAGCGACCCTGATATGATAAAGTAGAACTGTCCACCAGGGTTTCCTACAGAGAAAGTGTTGAGGGGAGGAGTGGACTGTGGACCTTTACCTCTGTGGTGCCAGTGGTGGGCTGAGTGCTTAACCACTTAGCCACTAGCAATCCTTCAGAAGGAAAACCACATCTGTGAAAATACTTCTGTGAGTAACAGTTTAGCAAACCCAAAACTCACTGCCTTGAGTAGATTCCTAGCACTGGCAGCCCCCCATTGGCACCAACAGGAGTGGCTGCTTGGTCTAAACAGATGATCTTTCAATTAGCTCAGCCCAATGCCCGACCCACTATGCTCCTAGAATATTTAAAACACTCTGGTGATGAGAAGAACATTTTAGCCTAAGTGAAGCTTAATGAAAACAACCAACAGCTGCATAAATACTTTTTTTAAAGGAGGGAGGTAAAAAAATGTTCTCTGTTCTTAGCCATTTTTAGTTTATCATCTTTCCTCTCTCCAAGACAGAAACAAATTAAAGCGTTCCATACTGTCCTTTGGATCAAGGGGAAAACCAAAGAAAAATCAGACACAATATAAGGTAGTCAGAGGCAGATGTCATTCTTCACATAATTACAAAGAAACTCCTTCCCAGAAGGAGTTTATGCTGTCACCGATGAGGTGTACAAAGGACATCCTCCCAACCAAGCTCTCCCAGTCTAAACCTATGCTTCTGAAAATTCTAACAAAAGGGGCTCTTATAGTCATAAATCAACTTTAAAGACATTTTTTAGTTTTGTTTTTAAACGTGTGGTAAATATATATGACATTCAAATTCATTGCCGCTGGATCAGAACTGACTCAGCTGATGCTCCAGTGGGTTTTTGTGGTTGTAAATCACAGGAAGAGATTGCCCGAGTTTCTCCCTTGATGAGGAGGCAACGTGACTCTTGGCACCTAACAAGAGCAATATGTATATAACGGAAAAACTGACATTTCAACATTCTTTACGTGTAGATTTCAGTGACATTATGTTAAAGTTAAGTTCTTCTCCCTTTCTCTGTTTTTTCTCTAAGGGGTATTAAGAGGGTGTGTGTGTCTAACAGGAAGCCTGTCTTGGTGGGTTTCTTTCTGTTCAAACCATTGACCTCCATCTGCCTTTTCTTAACAACAGTTGTTCTAAAGTGTGGTCTAAGGACCACAGGAGGGAGCTCAGGTGGTTAAGTTGCACAGGAGGTTCGAATCCACTTGCCAGAGGATGGGCATTCTCCTCCCATGTGACTTAATGACTGAAAACTCGCTGCTGGGTCAGCTTTGGGTTGGTTCCGACTGGACAGTACACAACAAATAGAAACTGGGGATTCACGGGCACTTTCAAGAGATAAGGTATATCACAACTATTTTCAAAACAACACTAAACCGTAAATTGGAGGTTTGCACTCTATTAAGCGCACAGAAGCATTTTCCAGAAGCTGCATGACTCCGATATAGCCACAGATTAAACGCAGATGCACAAATTAGCATCTGTCTTCTGTTAGAAATCTGTTATTCTTCTCACTGAGTATGTTTTTATTTAGGAAATGAAAGTTCTTTCCCACGAGAAATGCTAATTATGTTGACATGCAAAGGATTTATTCGTACTTTTTAAATGCACAAGTATTTTAAAAACATACCAGTTTTGAAATAAAAAAAGATATCTATTTTACGTTCTAATAAAATGCTACAAACCCAAACCTGCAAATCTCTTTGGAGTTTGCTTCTCCTCCAAGCTACCAGAACAGGAAGCAAGCAACACCACTCGTCGGACTTCACCGGCTCCTGTCCAAATGTCATACCTCTCCGCTGTTAAGGGGCATTATTTCAGTTTTGTTTCATTCTAAGGGTCTGAAATAGACTGTCGGCTCAGTCCTTCGTTTTGGGAAGGCAAGCTTCCCTGCGAAGCTCTCTAAGCCTGTTTGGCTTTCTGTCTGTTTTAAAATTGCATATGCAAAAGGATGGGATGCTGGAAAATTATATTTCATGTATTTTCGAGCGCTCAGATTTTAATATTCTACTTCCTGTGTTTGCCTTGACCAATGTCATCAAAGGATGCAAGGTACAACGAGCATCTCGCCATATTCCTTATAAACAGCGAGCTGTGAAGTGCAAAATAAAAACTTGGGAAGGCGCCTGATGGTCAGAACTGCGCGTGGCAGAGACCTACGTGGCAGCTGTCCCCGTCTGCTGGCCCAGCGTCCCCCGACGCGCCCAGTACCTGCCAAAGACGCCGACACACGGACCAGGTTACTGCTCTCGCCGCCATTTTTGCCGCACGCCCTCCCTGGATCACTTCCGGGGTCACAGAGGCGTCCGCTACCATAGAGTTCAGCAATGATCATAGAGACGAGATTTTGTGGTTTTGTTTGTTTGTTTACAGTTAATTGAGACTACTGGTGGCTCCGTTGAAGTTGGTTGCCTGGCTAACACTGCTCCCAATAATGTTACATTACTTTTATTTGGTTACCAAGCCCCATCAATATTTTCTTTTTTAAAAAAAAAATTATCATTAATTTCAGTGAAAATTTAGAGATACTTTGGATTTTCATTCACTCATTCATTGTTGCACTTTTCTCCCCTCCCAACCCTTCCCCCTAGTACACTACCCTCTTGGAAAAGTAAAAGAAAAATTCTTTCATTGTTTTAAAATCCCTCCCCCCAGGTCCACTCCACTATGTAGCCTTCGCTCTGGGCTCCTGTCATGACAAAAATACCTAATCACATATCCCTTTTAAACAGTTTTCTCTCTCATCTGTTTCAATGCAGTATACATTATTGAACCCATCTTTCTCAGTCTCCTTCCAAGCCTGAGGTCAGTCCTGTTTTACAACAGTGGCACCATGCAGTATTTTTCCTTTTGTGACTGAGATACTTCACTCAGCATAATGTCCTCCAGGGTCACCCATTTTTGAATAATATTGCATGAGTTCCTTGTTTTTCAATGCAGCATAGTATTTTATTGCGTGACTACACCACAGCTTCTCTATCCATTCGTTTGTTGATGGGCACTTACGTTGTTTCCAACTCCTTGGTATTGTTAACAAAGCCACAATAAACACGTGTGTGCATGTATCTGCTAGGATGTCAGTTATGGTCTCTTTGAGACCAATTCCACAGCAGTGGAATTGCTGGGTCAAATGGTATCTCTATTTGCAACTTTTTGAGAAAGCGCCATACCGCCTTCCACAGTGGTTGCACCATTTTACATTTCCACCAACAGTGAATAAGGGTTCCAGTTTCTCCACAACCTCACCAGCATTTGTTGCTTGCTGTTCTGTTAAATTTTGCTATTCTGACTGGGATGAGATGATATCTCATAGTTGTTTTGATTTGCATCTCTCTTAGAGCTAGGGATTTTGAACATTTCTTCATGTGCTTCTTGGCCATCTGAATCTTTGGTGAAGTGTCTGTTCATATCCTGTGCCCATTTTTCTATTGGATTATTTACCTTTATCTTGCTGTGGTAATGGTTTCCCTTTTCAAAACGTGTTTGTCCTAAGTGGTTCCTGTTTTGTTGGATACAAGCAAAATACATTGTTAGAAAAACAATCTAAGCCATAGTATTTTCAGTTGCTTCCCATGCATCTGAAAGTTGGAAAATTAATAAGGAAAACCAAAGAAGAATTTATGGCTTTAGATTGTGGTGTTGGCGAAAAGTATTGATTATCTGCTGAACAGCAAAAAAGAACAAATATAACTGTCCTGGAAGAACTGCAATAAAAATGTTTTTTGGAGGTAAAGATGGTGAAACTTCATCACATACTGTGGGCAGGTTGTCATTAGGGGGAAAAGACATCATGCTGGGAAAGGTAGACAGGAGGTCAGGAAAAGAGAGGAAGATTCTGGATGGAACAAGGTTCAGATCTGTTGTTCAGAGGGTCGCCATAAGTCCTTGTTGGTTACACAGCACTTAACATCAGCAGTTATGCATTGATGATTGTCTTGAGGTAAAGGTTGATTTGTTTTCCTTTTTCTGTGTTTTTCCAAATCTATACATTAATTATTTTTGGTCAAACATTCTAAGTGGCATTGCACTGGTCTGCCCATTTGCTGTACAGAGGTATCTCATGGTTGCTGTGATGCTGAACACTGTGACACTGATGTGTCAGATGTGATAATGGTTACCTATGGAGGATAGTGTTTGGTGGAGCTCCCCGATTAAAACAAGCTTGGAAGCAGGAGTGGCATCCACTTCTGAAATACCTTGCCTCCTATGAACCTGGAGATATGTACGATTAAAGTTATACATGTTCAGGTCTTTCATTCATATGGTTGCTACAAGTCGTCTAGGACTTGACGATACTTAGTAACAACATATTTTTTATTATTTTTTTAGTAACAACGTATTAATTAAAAGTTGACTGCTAAAATTGAGTCAAGGGTACCAAGGGTGTTAACAAGCTGTTAAGGATTGGACTGTCTTAGAGATTGGCTGTTGGAACCTAAACAGAGGTATCTTGGATGGTGGGAGATCTGTTTCTGAAAGGTCATAGCTTTGAAAATCCTGTAGAGCAATTGTACTCTGCACACTTGAGGTTACAATTAACCAGAATCAATTCCTTGTTATTGTTAGGTGCCTTCAGTCAACTACAACAAATAGGAACCTTGTCCTATCTTTCACCATTGATCTCTGCCACACTCAAGCCCATTGGTGCCGTCTCTCTATCAATCCATCTTGTTGTCTTTCTTTTGCTGACCCTTTGCCTTTCTCAGAATGATGTCTTTTCCCCAAATCTAGCCCCTCCTAACAGCATGCCCAAGGTATATGAGAAGTTTCACCATCCATGCTTCATAGGCACAACAAACCATTGAGTCTATGGAGATCTAGCCCTATACCTCATTGCAATAGGCTTCTAACTAAATTCCTTAATCTAATCTTCCCTCATCACATCAGGTGATCTTGCTCTCCAGCCATGCTCCTGTTGATCTTTTCTTTTATGTTACTTTAGTATTTCAGAATTTACAATGGCTAACCTGTAACAGTCTTGGCACCAGCAGCCAGGAAATTAAAAAGCACATTGCCATGGGAAAGTCTGCTGTTAGGGACCTCTCCAAAGTACTGAAGAGCAATGGTGTCTCTCTGGAGACTACGGTGCGTCTGATACAGGCCATGGTCTTCGCAATCACTTGTTATGCATCAGAGAGTTGGACAATGACCAAGGAGGATAGAAGGAGAATTGATGCCTTTGAGCTGTGGTGCTGGAGAAGAGTATTGAGAATACCATGGACTGCTAGGAAAACAAACAGATTTGTCCTAGAAAGGGTTAAACCGGGTGGCTCCTTGGAGGCAAGGATTCTGAGGTTCCGTCTAACATACTTTGGACATGTTGGGAGGAGAGACCGGTCCTTAGAGAAGGACATCATGCTTGGGAGGGTGGAGGGACGGCACAGGAGAGGAAGGCCCTCTATGAGGTGGATTGATTCAGTGACTGGGATAATTGGGATGGAAGTGTCAGAGACAGTGCGATTGGCACAGGACAGAGCGGAGTTTAGGGCTGTTGTACATAGGGTCGCTATGAGTCGCAAGCGACTCGATGGCACATAACAACAACAACAACTTATTACAAGCAGTCAAAAGTTTTGAGTCTTGGGGAGCTCTGGTGGCCTAGTGGCAGGAAGCTGCATTACAATCCTAGAGGTGCATGGTTCGAATCCACCAGGTGCTCTGCCGGGGAAGGAGGGACAATCTCCTCCTGTACCAGTCAGATTTGATTTGATGGTACACACAAATAGTAAAATAAAAATAAAAAATTAAAAAAAATTCTAAAAAAAAAGTTTTGTGTCTAGTTATTATCTACCATAAGTTAGATGCAGTTAGTTTTATAACTGTGATTTGTGCTATGATAAGTTTCTTCCATTTGTACAACATTCTAAACTTCCTAAAGTGCTTTTCCATATACAATTTGTCACAACAGAACACTCTAGATTTATATTTAATAAATAAATATATCTTATTAAAATTATCTAATAAAACCAAATATGTGAATTTGCTTGGTTCCTTCATTTTCCTAGACTAGGCTCTGTCATGTTAAGCTAAGCCCAGGGGCCAAATGGCTTTGCTAACTCTGGTCAAATTAACTGAGGGCAAGTGGACAACAGCATGAGCCATGAATAACAAGACCAGGTTTTGTCTACAATGGGGCTGTGGGCAGGGCTCTTGTCTGTGGCCTGGCATATAGAATTGGGAAGTGTTCTGAAATTTGGCCTGTCATCATGGAGCAATTCCCTGCCTCCTAAACTTTCTGACATCTAATATAGAAGAGCAGGAGGCCAATGATTCAAAATAGACCATGTAAGTACACCCCCAACCCCTACTATTCAGGGAAAACAACAGTGTGAAATTCATAAATTAAATTATGTATCTATCGCACCAGCTTTTAGGTTTCAAGAGACAACCCTTTTCAACAGACTTCCTCTCTTACAGAGCTACCATGTTATTGTTGTTAGGTGCCATCCAGTTGGCTCTGAATCATAGTATCCCCAAGGATGAACCTCAAAAGGATGAAACCCTGTATGATCCAGCTCCATCCTCACAATCTCCATCATGCTTAAGACCATTGTTAAGTCACAGTGTCACTCCATCTCATTGTTGATCTTCTTTTAAACTGACCCTCTACTTTTCTAAGCATGGTGTCCTTTTCAACAACTGATCCCTCCTGGTAGCATGCTCAAAGTTCATGATACCATCCTTCTTTTTTTTTTTTAAATTAAATATTAATGGAAGTTTAGTGTCTCAGGGTTTCCAGTCATTTATTGTTGCACTTTTCTCCCTGCACACCCTCTCCCTCCCAATTCACTCTTCTCCTTGAAAAGAAAAAGAAAAACTCTTTCATTGTTATGCAGTCCCTCCCCCCAAGTTCACTCCACTATGCAGCCTTCACTCTGGACTTCTGGAATAACAAGAATACCCATTCACATATCTATCGCTTTTAAACAGTTCTCACCCTCATCTGTTTCAATGCAATACACATCATTCCTCCCCTCCTTTTCTGTCTTCCCTCAACCCTGATGTCAGTCCCATTTTACAACAGTGGACTTATGCAATATTTGTCCTTTTGCAACTGAGATATTTCACTCAGCATAATGTCCTCCAGGGTCATCCATTTTGCATAGTATTTCGTGAGTTTCTTGTTTTTCAATGCTGCATAGTATTCTATTGTGTGAATATGCCAGAGCTTCTCTAACCATTCGTTTGTTGATGGGCACTTGGGTTGTTTCCAGCTCTTTGCTATTGTGAACAAAGCCACGATAAACATGGGTGTGCATATGTCTGCTTGGGTGGCAGTTATCATTTCTTTAGGGTAAATTCCAGTAGTGGAATGATACCATCCTTATTTCTAAGGTGCACTCTGCTCCTTCAAAAACATATTTGGTTTTTTGGTACTCTTTTATGTATGTAATATTCTTTGCCAACATTACAATTAAAAGGCATAAAAACTTCTTTGTTGTTGTGTCATCTAATCACCTGTAACTCATAGCAACTCTATATACATTAGCTCTGAAAGCTGCCATATCTTGCGTCAATCTCCTTGTCTCTAACAGATCTAATCTCATTGCTCCAGTCACTGAGTTAATCTATCTCACCCTGGGTCTTCCTCTCCTCCACTGCCCCTCCAGTCTTCCAAACACCTCTCCAAAGACTGGTCCCTCCTGGCATGTGCCCAAAGTATGTGAGGCAGAGCTTCAAAATCCTTGCTTCCAGGGAGCAAACTGGTTTTACCCTCTCCAGGACAGACATGTTTGTAGTCCTGGCAGTCCACGGTATGTTCAACACTCTTCTCCAGCACCACAACTCAAAGGCAGTTCTTCTTCTGTCATTCTTAGTCATTGTCCAGCTCTTTGAGGCATAGAAAGTAATTGCAAAGAGCATGGCCTGGATCAGGTGCACCTTAGTTTCTAGACTGACATCATTGTTTCTCAGTACTCTGGAGAAGTTCCTGACAGCAGATTTTCCCAGTGCAATTTGTCTTTTGACTTCTTGTGCCAAGAGTGTTGATTATGGAGCCAAGAAACCTGTATCTATTAACAACCTCAATCTTTTCTTTATCTATCATGGTGCTGCCAATTGGCACAGTAGTGAGAATCTTTGTATTCTTGATGTTGGGCTTCAACCCATGTTAAAGACTACAGCCATCAAAACAACTATGAGATATCATCTCACCCCAGTAAGAATAGAAAAAGTCAACAGAACAGCAAACAACAAATTCTGGCGAGGTTGCAGAGAAACTGGAACCCTTATTCCCTGTTGGTGGGAGTATAAAATGGTGCAACCACTATGGAAGGCTGTATGGTACTGTCTCACAAAGCTGGAAATAGAAATACCATTTAGGCCAGAATTCCACTACTGGTACTATACCCTAAAGAAACTGTAACTCCCACCTAAGTAGATATATGCACACTCATGTTTATTGCTGCTTTGTTCACAATAATACTTAGAAACAACCCAAGTGCCCCTCAACAAACAAATGGATGGAGAAGCTGTGGTATATTCACACAGTGGAATATTAAGCAGCACTGAAAAACAAAGAACTCATGAAATATTATACAAAATGGGTGACCACGGAGGATATTATGCTGAGTGAAGTATCTCAGCCACAAAAAGACAAAGACTGCATAATGCCACTGTTGTATAACAGGACTGACATGGGGGTTGAGAGGAAACTAAGAAAAGAGGGGATAAATAATGAATACTGCTTTGAAACAGATGAGGGAGAGGACTGTATAAAAGGAATATATTATTAGGTATTATTGGTATGACAAGAGTCAGAATAAGAGCTGCATAGTAAAGTGGTGTGGGGAAGGGAGGGGACTGTATAAGAATGAAAGAACGTTTTTCCCCAAGAAAAAAGTGAACTGGGGTGGGACAGGGAGGAAAAAGTGAATGGAAATCCAAGTTCTTTATAAACTTACAATATAAATTTTTTTAATTATTAAAAAAAAAAAGACTACAGCCCTTGATCTGCAGCAAGTACTTCACGTTCTCCTCAGTTTTAGCAAGCAAGGTTGTGTCATCTTCATTAACATAGGTGTTGATTAGTCTTCCTCCAATCCGGATGCCACATTCTGCCTCATAAAGCCCAACCTCCCAAATGATCCGTTCTGAATATAGACTGAAAAGGTATGAAGATAGGATGCATCCCTGCTGCACTCCTTTCCTGAAGTATACATAGAGAAATTGTTGAAAAAATTGTTCTCTTATATGATGGAAATAATCAGACTTTTAGCTCTTTTGCACAAGAATCATTATGATTCCAGGATCGTTTGAGATTCATTTATTGTCTTAATTACCTAGTACGGGTGAAATAAATACCCCAAGTGGGTGACTTTCATAAACAGGAATTTATTTTGTCAAAGTTTAGGAGGCTGGAAGTGTGGAGTCCTGGTGCCGGCTCTAGGGGAAGGCTTTTTCTGTCTTCTCTGGGAAAGGTCTGGGCTAACGTCTGAGCTTTGGATCTGGACAGTCTTTCTGTGGCATGGCATCACTCTTCCTCCATCTCTGCTTACTTCTTTGTCTGTTTAACCTCATATCTTAGAAGAGATTGACTCAAAATATATCTTACATGAATCCTGCCTATATAACAAAACAGACAGATCATTCCCAGATGTGGTCATGATCCTCAGTATAATGTAATTATCCTAGGTATCATGCATCCGAACCTATGTGATGTTAATAAGGCAGGATTAGAGGTGATTATGTAAATATATGACCTGCCTGATCTGATGAAGGGAGAAATGTCTTCAATTGAAGAGGAGCGGCTTGTATTGAGTACATGCGTGGAGTCTCTGACAAAGTTAGAGAGCATTTTGTCTGATCTTGTTTCTAGCTGTCTTGTTCTTGACCTTCAGACTTGTTGTACTTGCCCACTTTGAACTGGTCAGCCTTTAAAGCCAACAATCTTAGACTCTGCTCCCTGATGGCCACCAATGGACTTGTCACCTATCGACTATGCATCTCCAAAGCCAGCCATCTGTGACTGTTCTCCCTATGATGACCTTTGGATTAATCTAACTCTGCAGACAGCTGTCTCCAAAGCCAGCAGCCTGAGGCCTTGCTTGCTGGCTGACAACGTGGACTCATTAGTCTGATACCTCTCTCTTTACATCTGACCCACAGACTTGTCAGCCTCCACACACACTTGAGCCACTTCCTTGAACCTTTCTCTAGAATCTCCCTCTCTCTTGACCGCTGCTGGTGTAGTCTGTAGGGAGTTACACTGGTAACAAAAAGCTGTACCTCTGTAGAAGTTTGAATTGACCAATGACTCCAATAGAGAAAGACAGACAATTACATCCTATGACATTTACAACTTGGAAGACCAATGGAGGGTCAGCAATACGTTAATTCCAATGCAAAGGCAGTAAGAATTTTTGGTCATATATATATTTCTCTCTCACTAAATGTAGATACATCTATAAAACACTGGTTTTACTTCTTCAGAGAACCCAGCCTACGACAATGCTATTGTGCTGTTCTGATTCATAGTGACTCCTGTGTACTCCTGCTGATGTCTGCACCATCCTCACAGCTGTTGCTGTTTAGGCCCATTTTTTGCAACCATTGTTTGTGTCATTTAATCTTGTTGAAGGTCTTCCTCTTTTTTCTACTAAATATGATGTCCTTCTTCAGGAATTGTTCTCTTCTGATAATACGCCCAGTATTTGAGATTAAGTCTCACCATCCCCACTTTTAAGGAACACTCTGGCTCAGGAAAGAGGTTTAGCTTTATAACATGTATTTGAGGGGAATGACACACAATTCACTCAATAACAGTTAGGAAAATTATATGCAATCCTTTAATGTGTCTCTTCCTGAGTTTTGCTTGTGTCAACATTAAAACTCATTAACATTCCTACAGCACATGTTAGTTGACTAGCTGTGGTATTCAGAATTGATGTTAGGTAACTCCAGAGTTATTCAACACACATACATACACATGCCTGGTGGGCTAGAGAGGTAATTAATTTTACAGAGTTCTGAGCACCTGCCTGCAATACTATGTATTGCTGTGTATGTATAAGGAGTGGTGAGGAGATTCTGAATATTAATAAATCATGACTTTTGCTCTTCCAATAATGAATTGGATCAGTTCCCAGGCCTCCATATGCTCTTTCTAGGTATTAAATTTCTTGGCAAGAAAGAGTCATGCCACAGCCATCTTTCTGCACATGTACAATACCTGTGGGGGAGTGTCTGGGACATGGTAGCTCGTAAGTATTAAATGGGTGAGGGTGAAGGTGCTCAGATTGAACACCTGGGTACCTGGAAGCAGAATGAAATGCACATTGCTTCGAGAGGAACAGCTGTTTAATTGGGCACCAAACCAAACTCACTGCTTTTGAATCAACTTGGACTTATAGCAACCCTATAGCACAGCAACAGGACCACCCCACTGGATTTCCAAGGCTGTGAACAGAAGCAGCCAGCCACTTCTCTCCCCTGTAGATCAGCTGGACTAATGGGATGGCCTTTTGTCTGGCAGCCTAACCTTCAATCTCCTAGGCCACGAGGATTCCTTCATTTCGTAGGATATGAGACCAACTTTCAAAAATAGGTAGCTAAAATTAAAGACACCAAAAGAACGTAGAAGATCAAAGTCTTGAACACGTATGCCCAAACTTAAAGCAAGTTTTGTATACAAAATAGACTTTCAGGCTACATTTAAAGCTTATTTTCAAGATTAAAAAGTAAGCGCACATTAAAGTCTGGGAATACAGATTTGCAATGAACATAAATCTCAGTGGACATGGATTACATGTAGGATTTATTTTATGTACCTTGTAATAAACTGTGCTCCACAGAATTTTCAATGGCTGGCTTTTCAGAAGTAGATCTAGCAGGTTTCCAGAGGCAATAAAGTAGGTCTTTCTTCTAAGGTGTCTTCAGGTGAACTCCAATCTGTAACATTTTGGTTAGCAGGTAAGCATACTGTTTGCACCACCCACGTGCTACAGAGTCCTTTTGAACTGCAATTTAAGTCGCATTTGCTGTTGTGTACCATTGACTCAATCTCTGGCTCCCAGCAATCCAACTGGGCAGAACAGAATACTGCTCCACAGGGTTCCTAGGCTGTAATCTTTATAGGAACTGATTTCTCGATCTTTGTCCCATAAGGAAGGCTGTGGGGTCAGTTGGATTTAGCAACCTTTCTGTTACTAGCCAACTACTTAACTATCAGGGACACAAATCATTTGAGAAGCTGAACTTTATGAAGAATGTGGCATTAGGAACAGAGACTCATCAACAACCTACATTATATATGAATTATCATATGCAAGCCAATAAAAAAGGGAAAAAATGCACCCCACATCATGTATGCATATGACACAACCTTGATTGCTGAAAGTGAGGACTTAAAATGCTTGCTGCAGAAGATCAAAGACTATACCCCTCAACATGGGTTACATCTCAACATCAAGAAAACGGAATCCTCACCAGTGGGCCAATAGGCAACATCATGATAGATGGGAGAAAAGACTGCAACTGTTAAAAACGTCATTTATTTCACTTGGATCCATGGTAGCAACAGTCAAGAATTTAAGAGACATGTTGCATGGGGGAAAAAAAATCTACTGTCAAGGACCTTTCCTGAGTACTAATGAGCTACGATGTCACTTTAAAGACTAAGATGCACACATTTGAAGCAATGGTCTTTTCAATTACTACGCACCTGGAAATTGGGCAGTGATTAAAGATGATGGAAGAATAATCAATGTCTCTGAGTTGTGGGGTTGGAGCTGAGTATTGAACATCCCAAGAACAAATATAAGTCTTGGAGAAAGTGCACCTAGGATGCTTCTCGGAGGCAAGGATGTTGAAACTTTATCTCACATACTTTGGGCATACTGTTAGGAGGGGCCAGTCCTTAGAAAAAGACATCAGGCATAAACAGCAACAAACAAATGTATGTGTCAGGATAGATTCCCCCCACCCCCCAACATGCTTACTCATACTTAATGCTGAGCAATCTGAGAAGCCAAACTGAATGGAAAACAATGTCTCAACTGGGTAGGAAGAGGGCAACCTGTGACATCCAGGTGAAACAAGCTTGCTTGCTAGAAGCAAAGAGGATTTGAGGCAGTTCTTGATGAAGATTAAAGATCCTCACAACTGCATTGAGCAAATGTGCTCAAAAAGTTGGCCAAACTGCATAGTGGAGTGGACTGGGGGTGGGAGGCGTGGGCAGGGGTGGGTGGGCATGGATTGTATAACAGTGAAAGAAGTTTTCTTTATTTTTCAAAGAGAAGAGCAAACTGGGAGGAGGGGTGGGCAGTAGGAAAGTGTGCTACAATGGAAACCCAGTCTCTGTAAACTTTCATTTAAATGAATTTAAAAGGAAAAAAAAGACATCAGGCAGGGAAAGGTGGAGGGTCAGTTCAAGACAGGTAGACCCTCAAAAAGATGAACTGATACTGTCACAACAGATGTAAGTATGTCAGAGATGGGGAGGATGGCACAGGATAGGGCAGGGTTCCGATCCACTGTTCACAGGGTCACAATGAGAGCACTCCCATTCTGTCACACGGAGTCACTGTTAAGTGCTGTATCTCAACTGCTAAGTTTTAACTGGGAGCAGATGGCCATGTTTTCCCACCTGGGAGCAGCTGGCAGGTTCCCACTGCCAACCTTTTGGATCGCAGCGGAGCCTACCAACCTTTGGTTGGCTGGGCCATAGCTTGAGGAGCTGAAAGGAACCAGGGCAGGCGATTGTTTTGATGACTATTCATGCTGATCAACAGACCTCCCAAAGAGGTCTACCGAAACCAACTCATTCATTAGCATCTATAAAGCACTGCAAAGTCCTCTCAGGTGTTTGAAAGAAGGAATAGTTAAGCCAAATGAAACTCAGAAAGGTAATATTTTATTTTCAGAGCAGCTGATGCAATATTGAATCCAGGTTTCACAAATAAATATGACAGTGTCTATTTGGTTACATCTTTATTTGATGAATGCCCGTCCATAGGAAGTGGAATATATTGCTGAGATGGATAATGACTGGAACGTTTAAGCTAAATCCTCTTTGTGATTTATTTATTTTTTTTGAAAGACCATCACGATGATTTAAAAGAAGAAAAAAAAAAAAGCTTTTTACTCAGGGGGGAAGAAACCAACTTAGAATGTCCCAGTTATTTTAAGGAATGCACCTTTTTAGGACAAGTCTATAAAATATCTTTATTTGTTACATATGATGTTTAAATATAACTTTGCTTTCAAGCTTCAAACTTTTTTTTTAAACCCCTGGTAAAATAAGACTTTTGGTTCATCTTAACAAAAACTGACCTAGGAAGAAACATTTTTAGCAAAACGGTATTATAAAATTCACTAGAAAATACTGTCCTTTTTTTTTTTTTGCCAAAATGTTACATAAAATCCTTATTAAAAATACACACATTACAAAAGAAAAATTAGGAATATGTTATACATAGTGCTCCTGGTATGAATCAAGGGACTTGCATTCCGGGAAGATATAGCTACACACACTGAATATTATGACGTCAACTTATAATAGTGCAAAAGTGAATAAATTACATCCTGAAATGGGAGGCATGCAAGTCAGTTGCTGAGAATAGAACATAATAAAGCCAGAACAAGAAGCAATCACAACCACTATTTAAAAAGGTTTTCATTTTTATTACATTAAGGTTGGCTTGTTTGCTGTTGGGGTTTGTTTTTTTTTTTTTTTTCAAAAATACTTTTCTTTACAATAGAACTCCTAGAAAATATTTACACCCTTCCTCTAATAAAATATAACAGCAGTTAAATATATTTGAAAATAAGATGGGTTTCTCCATAAAATATATCTGTTAACTTTTATATACAAGCTTTCTTAAAGAGGTCTAAATTCACTAATGAAAAACCATCTGATAGTAAACAGTATCGGTGTTGAAGACATTAAACATTAGAAAGGAAAGTTTTTTGGGGTGGGGGCGGGTGGGAGCCAGAACACAATGCATTCATGCAGGCAGGATCATTTCAAAGAAAAAGTGCAATATTTTACTATGAAGTCAATTCTTTACGTTGATACTGTCAAGGAACACGAATTCAGGAGTTTGAACTGTCTCGATAAAGAGGAGTTCTTTGGTTATTTCAAGTAAAACATAAAAATGCCTATGCTGTTACTGCCTGAAAAACAAAAATATAATTGTGCATTTTATTTTTACATTGGCAACTCAGTTTATTTTTAATGTTGAAAACAGGAACAGCCGGGCAAGTCTCCCAACAGAGGAAATGCATATGCTTTATAAACATTTTTCTGGGTGTTTGCTCCTTTGATAGGTAAGCTTCCAAAGACCTATTCGAGAGTCACTTCCAGACACCAGCAAGTGGAGGAAAGGGCTCACAGGACCGACTTCCTGCAGCAGCTGACACAATATGGCAGCTCGAACAGCTCTGCCAAAAAGTGGTGTCTATTTTCAAGGGGAGTTCTTAACTCAGAACCACTTAGATAAAACACAAGCTATAAGGACCTGTCTGAAATGGCAGCAAATGAAATACTTTTTTTAAACCCCTAGAGAAGAAGGAAGCCTCCAGAACTTTTTTGAACACAGAATGATAGAAATGGAAAGACTATTTTTCTTCTATCCATGGCTTTCCTGAGGTGAGGAGAACACTATGTGAGGGGGCCCACTGTGGGCCACATGTGACTTCCCAGTTAGGCTGTGCTAACTTTTGCAGTCAAACTGGAAAGACACTTCAGGTCCTGCCCTCATGCTTCGGCTGGTAGTCACTCTTATGTCAAGATAGTAGCCTGTCAGTCAAGTGGCCTGGTGTGGTCCTCATACTCATGTGGAACTGAGGAACAAGCTTACCTAGCGGAGGCAAGGCCTGAAAACATGTGCTCCAGAGGTGACAGGTGTAATGCTGAAGGGGAGAGGCAGGTCACCCCTGCCTGAACAGTAGGCTAGACCAGTCTGACTCAGCCAGGTGCTTGAGCAAACTCACATATCTGTAGGATTATAGGTTTATTTCCTTCAGTGCAAACAGCAAGCCTGTTGACAGACAGGACAAGACAAAGTTATGCAGCTCGGAGACTTCTTGAAGTGCTTTGGTAAATGATATGTAATTAATACATTCATAGTTTGAATGCAAAGACAGAACCAAAGTGGTGTCTGAAACCATTTTTGGCTGGCTTTCAATGCCATCGACCCTTTACTATCTCTGTCAGAAAACCCTTCTCCTCATAGCTCATGTCAAGGTGAACCAGTCTAGCATATATGAATTCCTAGTGAATGAAGTTTCACAGTCCAAATGGCACAACGTAATTACAGAACTCCACTGACCATTAACAGCGTTGAAGGAAGTAAAAAAAACAGCCCCCCAAACACCAGACCCTTCAGCTCTTGGTTTTGGGCAAAAGAACATTTCCTGATATTCTAGAGATTTCAACATGTGGCTGTCACCTACCCTCCCCGAACACAGAAGCCATCTTCTACCACCCTGCTATCAATTGCTGGGGTTATTTCATTCAGGAAGGATCAGTCACGATTTGAAGATGGCGACTGGGACATGTGAGAAGTCACATCTGCCCTACAGACTAGGTCGTGGGCAGGTCACAGCCAGGTGGATACGGAACACAAAGGCCTGAGATCTTGGAGTGTTCAGTTCCTACAAATAGGCCATCAAAGGACAGGCAAGGTAGAGTGAAAAACCAATTTTCGTGTTTGGGACATGAGGGTTTAACTTGCCCACCGGAAAGTTACTCCTGCAGAAGAGTCTCCTGGAAAAGACACTAGGTTCATTGCAAACTACAGAATGAGGTCAGGACAGAATGAAAATAACTCTTGGTGGGAAAGGATGGCCCAAGGTCCCAGCACAGAGGGAGGAGAGCCTGCTTCTCTCGCTCTCATACACACATACACACATACTCGTACTCACATTCTCTCTCTTAAAGCAAGCTTTGAGATAAAAGGCAACCAGGATGGTGGACAGCTGAAAGCAAATGGAACAGGAATGCCAGGTTCATTTCCTGCTAGCCGTGACTGCAGGAGAATGGAGCCCCGATGAAACACCTCTTAAAGATATTTGTGCCAATTATTTATTCCCTCCGACCACCCCCTCCCCAACAAAACAACCTTTTTAAATTTTTTAAATAAAAGAAACATCCCCCCTCCCCAAACCTGAATAAAACGACCACTTTTTAAACAGGTAGTTTAAAATGGTTACAAAACAAGCAGGCAGTCCAGGTTTCCTGATTCATGAAGACGGAGGCCAGGGTTTCCATTGTCTCTAAGGTGACAAGTTACAGTTCTGTGTCACCCTGAAGCAAAACTGCATCTTGGTCGTCCAAGAGGAGGTCGGTGTCCACCACCTCGCCCTCCTCCATGACACCGCCCAACTGCTGGACCATGTCGTCGTCGAGGATGTCCGCGTCCTTGATGGGTTTGATCAGCTGGTCCAGGGGCAGCAGTCCCGGCCCTCCGACCGGCCCTGTAGTCCTCTCGATGGTGGCTGCCATCTCTGCTGCAAACGCTGCTTTCTGAGCCTTTTGCCTCTGCTGCTCCTCCTGCTGCCTGTGGGTCTTCATATGTGCATTGCGACTTTTGATTTTGAAGAAGACCCTGAAAATCAAGAAGGAAAAAAAGGGTGTGACATTAAGGAGATTCTACTTAGAAATCAAGGTGTCTTTTGAAGAAAGGGCCAGGGAGCTCTGGTGGTCTAGCGGTAAGAGGCTGTGCTGCCAACTCAGAGCTACACAGTTTAAATCCACCAGCTCCTCTGTTGGAGATAGACGGGCAATCTCCTCCTGTGTGATTTACAGCCTCTGAAAACCTGTTGGAGGGTCAGCTGTGAGTCAGTTCCGACCTGATCTAGGACCTAGAAAGGACTTAGGATGGTTCTGTCAGTGCGTCTGCTCTTGAACTCCAAGGATCTCCTTCCCCCATGACTTGTCACCACCCTTCTGTCCTCTTCAAGGAAAGAGGATACACAGGAACACATTCGTGGAGCATGATGCTTCCTTTCTGTTACAATGAAGAATGACTTCTCAAAGGCCCTGTGTCTGTGGTGTAGAAGGCAGGTCCTTCTTCCTCCTTCAGCTCCTCACAACCACACCCTCTCGACTGGAGATGCCTTTAATCAAGCCAACAAGCTCGAATGGCCCCTTTATCCACTTCTGCTCTGTTCTAGTTTTTCCCCAGTTCCAAGTCTTGAAGGACTGTTGTACCTATACTGCATGGATCACTTTATTTTTGTTACTGAGATATATATTTTTTTTAATTTTAATGAACATTTACAGAGATTTTCCATTCATGTTACTAGGGTTTTAATGAAAGTTTATAAAGAAATTTGGTTTCCAATTGCTCATAGTTGTATATTTTCCTCCCTGCCCTGCCCCACCCCCGATCAATTTTTTGAGGGAAAAAAGTTCTTTCATTATTATACAGAACACCACCCCCACCCTAGACCACTTTACTATGTAGCTCTTATTCTGGACTCTTGTCATGCCAATAATACCTAATCATATATTTCTTTTATACAGCTCTCTCCCTCGTCTGTTCAATGCTGTGTAGATGATTTATCCCCTCTTTTCTTAGGTTCCCCCCAAGCCGCATGTCAGTTCTTCAACCTTTTCTCTTCAGAATGAGGCCCCCTCTACTTCAATCTACTTGCTCCTTTATTTCAATCCACTTGTTCTCAAGATCATCAAGAATTCTATGAGGTCAGTTCCAATGGGCTCTCGTCTATCAGGTGTACCTTATTCTCCTTCCTACTGGCCATCACATTTCATCATTTCCTGTTTTCTTTACACTAAAATAAAGGTGCTTAAGCCAGGGTGTTTTTTTTTCTCCTGGGGGACATTTGGCAATGCCGGGAGACACTGGTAATTTTCACAACGTGGAGGTAGGCACTTCCGACACCTAGTAGGTCGAGGCCAGTGATTCCATTAAACAGTTTACAGTGCAAAGAGCAGCCCATCTCCCAGACAAAAATACTACCAGGTCCAAATTATCGAGGTTGTTGATGTTTTGAGGCTGAGATATAAGGAGATCATATTTTTGAAAAGAATTCTGTAGATCAGAAGTCTACAAATTGTGGCCAGAGGGTCAGGTTCATTGGCTGTGTTGTAAGGAGTGTTTCCCTGGCACACAGCCATGTCCACTCATTTTTGGTCTGCTTTTCTGCTACCACAGCAGAGCTGAATGGTGGTGACAGAGACAGCAGTGCTTGCAAAGCCTTACATTTTTACCATCTGAACCTTTTACAGAAAAAATTGTGTCCATGTATGGGGTTGTTGGCTGATGGGGAGAAGATGTTTCTGGAAATAATTACATTAATTCCTAAATTAATATAAGAAGAAAGATCACAATGATTTCTCTCTTTTCCTTATTGTGTGCTATCAGATCCAACTGGAACAGGAGATTGCTACTCCAGCGGAACATCCGATGGACACGAACCGTGCACCTCTGGGACTACAGTGCAGCTTCCTGCCACTAGGCTACCAGAGCTGATTTCTAAGACCAGGTCAAACAGACTCAGACTTCGGGAGTCACGTGGGTGCTGTGAATATGGTTTTATGCAATGAAAAGGATTTCAGGATGCAGAAGAGGGCTTTTGTGAACATCTGTCTGCCTAATGCTACTTATACCCTGTCTGTGGGAAACCAATGAAAACACTTCTATTTTCCATAAAATCATAACTAGAGTTATGGAAGAAAAATGCTCCAAGCAACATTAGAAGAAGACAAGAAAAATATTTACTGAGTACCACTGAAAGGCAGCTAGATTAAAAAACAAAGCAAAAAAAAACCCACTACCATGAAAGTGATTCTGATTCCTAGTGATTCTGTAAGAGACAGTAGATCTGTTCCTTAGACTAAGTTTCTAAGACTGTAGCATTTGTGGAAGCAGACTGCTACCTCTCACCTCCCTGGGGAGGCTGGTAGGTTTGAAAAGCCAACCTTTCAGTTTGTAGGACAAAGCTTAAATTCAACATGCCACTAGGGCTCCTAAAAGACAGCCAAACCAAATGAACTGCCATCAAGTTGATTCTGATGCCTAGCAACCCTTCCTCCATTCTCTGAGGCTGTAAATCTTTACGGGAGGAAATGGTCCCCCACTCCCACCCCTCAGAACCAATAGTCAATTAGAACACCTTACACTGAACACCTTCCGAATGTGCTAAATAAATACTAATCTTTGTTAAAATATCCTGTCTCCCTCTGGTGGAGTAAGAAGTAGGAGCCTGTTTGAGCTGATGGGGTGGAAGGTGCTGGCTTCTGACGCCCAGGGTAAAAAGATGAGAGTAGACTGACAGACACCTAAGGTAGTTTAAAGATTTTAAGCAAATAAACTAATGACCAATGTGGGGCTGTATTTCTTCCAGTTTCAGTCAACAAGGGATAGTGGGCAGTGACATGAAAATGACAACACATCTGGCATCTAAATGTTCTCAGGGCGCAGAGGAGGGAATGAACCCTGAAACCTCCTTTCGCTATCCTCATGCTTCAAGGATGGGAGGAAGACCCCACAGATGACATGAGAGGTCACCAGTTTCATGGGGGTGGATACCACCTCATGGAGGCCTTAGAGGCAGTAGGGAGTACGTACTCAGAGCAAGGACTGTGGGGTCTATAGGCATTCTTTTAATTTTTAGAAATTTTTATTTTATTTTTTTTCAATTAGCAATAATCGTGCCTCGGATAAACCTCACTGGGTACGAGATTGCCACTGCACAAAGCTAGAAATTTTTATTTTTTTATTATTCAACTTGTTATTGCGGTTTGAGTGAAAGTTTATAGAGCAGATTGACATTTTATTCAACCATTCATACAGTTTGTCTCGTGACAGTAATTACAATGCCCACATTGCTAATTTTTTTAAATCTTTGTTTAGAAATACAACTATATAAATAACAGCTTCATAATTCTATTTATTTTTCCCATTTTAGATGGAGGGCATATATATTCTTTAGGAGATGGTTGACTTAGAAAATTAAGACTTAATATGGTGTCAGAAACCTTAAATACTGGCTTTTCTATCCATTGCATTAGGCCCTGTTGGGGGGCATGATCTCCAGGCACCTTAACTGCAGACACATGGTCTACTGGCTTTTCTACCCATTGCATTAGGCCCTGTTGGGGGGCATGATCTCCAGACACCTTAACTGCAGACACATGGTCTTGCAAATCAATAGCTGTGCAACCAATTTAAGAGAGCATTTTCCTCATTGTGAGAGATGGTGAAGAGACTGTGGCACTGCTGTGAAGAGACTGTGGCAAGGTATAATCAGAGGAACCTTAGAGATAGCGTTACAGAGGTTTTGCTTGCTGGATGATTGAAGGAAAAGCTGACTTGTAACTCTGAGATAGTTTGCTGGATGATTAAGGAAATGAGAGGCTTCTTGCATTTGTGTTGCTGAACTGAACCTGGAGCTTCACTAATTGAGGAATTGTGTCTTGCTGTTAAGCTGACTTGGGACTTTCTGAATAAACATGGACTTGCATTTTGTGATATTCTTTGCTTCCCCACTCCTCAACCTATCTCTAATAAACCCCACAAGTGTGAGTAAAGTCCGTGAGTTTGCAACAAACATTGGACACAATGATTGGTAGAAAGAGGTGGAGGAGCATGAAGGGTGGCATTTCTGAACATGTAGCTATTTGTTTGATGTGATAGATATTATTGATGGGGACAGTTCTCCTATACGAAGCAGGCAGAAGTCAGACTCTGCCATTCCCACATTGTATCTGCTCCTTTTACACTTAGGAAGAATTTTACTAACCAGCTCTTTGCTGTGTTACTTTATTTGTACTAATCATGTTTAAGGAGCCCTGGTTGAATAGTATGCAGTGTGTCAAGCTGCTAACCTAAGGTCAGTGGTTCAAGTCCACTGGTTACTTCATAAAGATAGGCAGTCTCCTCTTAGCAAAATTTACAGCTTCAGAAATGTGAAGGAAAGCTGCTGAGGGCCAGAACTGACTTGACAGTGGTGGGTTAATCAAGCTTTATCTCTCTAAATCTTCTCAATCTTCCTTCTTAGAAGGAAGGTACCAATACTGCCCCCATTTAACAGAGAAGTAAAGTGAAGGCATTCATCTAGGAAGAGGTGGAACTGGATTTGAACAGCAGACTTTACCACCACAAAGTTTAGCTTCCTAGTCATTGTCCTATAAAGCATGTCTGGTGTGAGTCTCCAAGTGGCCACTTAGAAGCGTACCGTGGCAAGTGGCTTAACTGTTCTGTTTCTATGAGGTCATCTGTTGTTGTTGCTGTGTGTCTTTGAGTCGGAAATGACCCATAGTTGATCCTCTAGCAGGTTTTCAGAGGCAGCTAACTGCATGGGAGGAGACTGCCCATCCTACTCTCAAAGAGCAGCTGGTGGAGTCAAACTGTGTGCTTTTGGGATTGCAGCACTGCATCTTACCACTGGGCCACCAGAGATCCCTCTGAGGTCATGTAGGAAAATACATATGATGCATAGGAGGCCCTGACTCATATCATTAAGAACTATTTTCTTGGTAGAGTATCAGCATATTAGCAGCTACCGGGTGGGCAGGTAACCTTTCTAACACCTGACGCAACCAGTGATGATGGAAAGAGAAACTCAGTCAGGTCCCAAAAATTGTCCCCCATGATGGTGTCAGGCAGGCTCACTGAGAATTCAACCAGAATTCCATACTGCACTTACTAATGCGTCCAACTTTAACATTTGGGTAGTTTTATTTTCTACTCAAAGTAAATAAACAAGCAAACACAACAGGGTTTAAACAGTAGCAGGAGCCCAAGTTCCACCTCTAGTCAAACCCACTGCTGTCACATGGATTCCATTATGGAGACCCACTAGGACAGAGAAGACGTGCCCTCAGATTTTCCCAGGCTTTTTATGTTTAGGAAGCAGACTGACTCTCTTTCTCCTATGGAGAGGTTAGTGGGTTAGACCTTTCAACCTTGATGTTTACAATCAAGTATTTTTTTAATCACTATGACACTGAGTTCTTTGCATTCAGGTAAAGCTGGGCTCAGACAAAATAGCTCTGCTTTTTACTGGTAGGTTATTTTATTGAACTTCCAGTTTCCTTATCAAGGATAAATTAATAGTATTTATGACATGGATAGAAACAGTACATATACCACATGTTTGTCACATGGGGATGAAATGAGATGATGCCCATGAAATTTATTACATAAAAAATGTTTAATAAATGCTAGCTATTACTACAGATGCTAATTTAATAAATGCTAGCTATTACTACTTCTCTCCCTCAGTTGTTTCCCCTCTTATAGCTAGGGGGGAAAGGATAACAAGTAGGTTTTATCTCAAGTATTAACTCTGATGAAATTAGCTGTGCCACAATGAAAAGGATTTTCAGGTTGGTCTTAATGTAGCAGCAGAATGTAGTGACTCTTAGTGATTCTACCCTGGGCATGGGGGTGGGAAGGGGTGGGAAGGAGTGTCTGGAACAGACTATTACTGTGACAGAGTTCCTGCCTGCACAGGTGTGAATATGTGTTGGGTATAAAGGAAAGACATGGAAACCAGAATCTTACTCATTATTTCTGGAAAGAATACACTTTTGCCATGAGAGATAGACTCTCTGAACTTGTCCATCCATACTAGGCTATAAAACATCAGAATGAGTCAACTCTGACTAAGAGGCAAGATCTTCCATAAAGAGACACCATGGAGTCCCAAGGATGGAGAGTGTGTTCTCAGAGTCTGGTTCCTTTTGTAGCTGAAGAAATCTTAGACCATCATCTCAAGCCTGGTCCCCACAGAGCAGTTATCCTTTACACATTCAGACTTTCACCTACTTGCCACACTCCTTGCAGGGGAAGATGGTGGTGGGGTCTGTCTCCCCGCTGGTGGTGCTGTGGGACGGTGAGCTCTTCACTGAGCAGTAGCCGCTCTGGGCACCACCAGGCTTCTGTTTCCCAGAGGGGACAGCGGCCCGGGCTTTAGCCACCTGGTTGGTGCCGCCGTGGATGCGGGCATGGCCGTTCAGTGCCTGCCGAGAGCTGAACACCTGGGGAAGAAAGGGAGTGACATGACATGTACAGTCCTGAAAAGGAAATTAGGGTTATTAGTTACTTAATAGTGACTCATGGGATACGTGAAACAGCGTACAATGACAGGATGAAAAGCTTCAAATAAGCCTAACTGGGGGCATCGAGTCAGAAAGTACAGCTCAAATACCACAACCACTAACGCTGTGCCACACAAGCCCATCATTGCCACACACAGCAGACAGCTGATGTGGCACAGGGAGGACACGTCTCCCATCTAACAGTCAGGACACCAGGAGTCTGGAAACAGTTCTGTCATAAAACCAGGGAGGCCACTGGGTCAGTTCCCTCTGTCCACCTTGGTTTTTCATTTTATTATTTTGTGTGTGTGTACCGTCAGATTGGATCTGACTGGTACAGGAGACTGCCCCTCCTTCTCCATCAGAGCATCTGGTGGATTTGAACTGCATACCTCTGAGATTGCAGTGCAGCTTCTTGCCTCTAGGCCACCAGAGCTCCCTAAAAAAATTTTTTAAGTTGATAATTAGCCCTACTCTTCCTTTCTCCCTCCCACCCCCATTCCATCTCTTTCTCCTAAGATCAACGTATAACACAGCTCAGAGCAGGGGGGCTCTGGATGCATGGTGACAGTACTCTGAAACAGAGCCGGCTTGCTCAGCACATGTCTCCTCCAGGCAGCTGAGACCCTGCTTAGCTGCTCTGGCATATTCTAGAAGTTGTGCCCAGCACCCAGCCCACTGCTGAAGCACTATTTTTAGGGCCCAGGATTTTAATGCAAAATTATAAAAAGGGGAAGGAGCTGGACAGCCTTTTGAAGCTTGCTACATAGCAGGGTTTCTCAATTGCAGCACTATTGATATTTTGGGTAGGGTAATTCTTCATTACAGGGGACTGTGCTGTTTAGGATATTTGGTGGCATGCTTGGCTGGTACTCACCAGATGCCAGCAACAGCTCCCCAGTTGTGACAAACATAAATTGTATCTGTTGCTATTATTATTAGACCGTCAAGTCAGAACTGACCCATAGCTGACTCTCTAGTGGGTTTTCAGAGGCAGTAAATTGCATGGAAGGAGACTGCTCATCTTTCTCCCAGGAGGCAGCTGGTGGATTTGAACCACATGCCTTCAGGTTGGCTGTGAAGCATCTTACCACCAGGCCACCTGAGTTCCCTGAAAATGCCTCTAAACATTGTCAAATGTCCCCCGGGGGGGAGGGGGCAGAGTCACTCCTGGTTGATAACTAGTGCCACCAAGGGATAGGAACTATACTCTTCTAGTCTCAGAGCACTATTTGCAGTCTGTTAAGCTCACCAGGTAAATAAAGGACCTGCAGAGCTATCTAGCTGCAGGTGGTTGCTCTCTATCAAGTTCCTAAGCCTGGTTATTCCTTTTGTTGTTATTGTTAAGTGCTATCCAGCTGATTCTGACTTACAGGAGTCCTACAAGCAACAGAACAGAACACTGATCCAGTGCCTTCTTCTCCATCAATGCTGTGTTTGAGCCTACTGTTGTAGCTACTGGGTCAACATTTCACTGAGGGTCTTCCGTTGTTGTTGCCAACTAACTGTTTACTAAGCATGATGTCCTTCTCCAGGGATTTGGTCCCTCCTGATAACATGTGCAAAACACAAGACATAAAATCTCACCATCCCTGCTTCTAAGGAGTGTTCTGGTTGTAACAGCTGTGTGTTCTTCTGGGGTCTGTGGCATGTTTAATAGTCTTCTTTAACACAGTCCTTCATAAGCATTGATTCATCTTCCGTTTTCCTTATTTACTGCCCAACTTTTGCATGTTTGAGGCCACTGAAAACATCACGGTGCATCTTAGTTCTCAAAGTGATACTAAAAAAAAAAATACACCCAACAGCCCACAAACCAAACCAACAAACCACTTTCAAGAGATCATTTGTAGTAGATTTATCCAATGCAGTATGTCATTTGATGTCTTGACGCTGACTATGAATCCAAGTAAAAAAGAAATCCTTGCCCACCTCATTCTCTATTTCTCATCATGCTGATAATGAGAAGTCTAGTTGTGAGAAGCTGTTTTCTTTATGTTGGCATGTTATTCACAGTCTCTGAACTTCATCAGTAAGTATTTCAAGTTTGCTTTCAGCAAGTGACGTTTTCATCAGATTGTTAGTAAGTCCTCTTCCAATCTTGAGGTCACATTTCTTTTCAGAGAGACCAGCTGCTTAGATTATTCGCTTAGCATACAGATTCAATATGTATGATGAAAGCACATAACCCTATGCACAACTTCCCACACAATATCTTCCATGTTCTGTGCAAATAATTGTCTCTTGGTCTAAGTAGAGGTTCTGCAGAAGCATAATGAAGAGTTCTGGATTTCTCAATCTTTGTAATGTTATTCATAATATGCTGTGATTCAGTCATAATACTTCTGCAAAGTCAATACAAGTATAAATCTTTTTGATATTATCTGTTTTTAACCAAAAGTCATCGGATATCAGTAATATCCCTTATTCCCTATTCCTTTTCAATCCAGCTTGAGTTTCTAGTAGTTCCCTGTTGAGGTACTACTGGAATGTTTTCCAATTGCCTTCAGTAAAATTTTACTTGTGTGTGACGTTTATAATGTTGTTCAATAATTTCCATATTCTCCTGGATCATCTTTCTTTGAAACAGGCACAAATTTTCAATCCCTCCTAGTTGGCTGGCTATCTTCCAAATTTCTTAGCTGATTAGTAAGCACTTTCAGTCTTGGATTTATTTGTTGAAATATCTTGACAGGTATTCATCAACTTCTGGAACACTTGCTTTTCAATGCCTGTGGTGAAGCCTGGACTTCTTAAGGACCACTAAATTTTGATCAGGTGTTAGTTTTTGATACGTTTGAACACTGACCAGTTCTCTGTGGTAAGTGGCTGTATATTCTTTTTTGGCATTTAAAAAGCCACAAAATATCTCCTTTAGAGGAGGAGGCTATAAAAATGTAACTGTGTAGTCTTCTGTCTTCTTTTGATGTGTCCTGTATTATGCAATATTTTGCTAATAGAATCTCCTAATTGTAACTTGAGGCTTTATTTTTTTTTGTCAGTTCTTTTAGATTGAGAAATGTCTGGGATGTTCTTCCCTTTTGGTTTTCTAACTCCAGGTCTTTGCACATTTCCTTATAATACTTCACGGCAACTTCTAGAGCTGTCCTTTGAAATCTTTATTTAGCTCTTTTACTTCATCATTTTCTTTGGCTACTCTAAAGAACCTTTCTCCTACCACTTGGTCTTTTCTATCTTTTAAAATGACCTTTTTTCTTCCTTCATGTATGTTGTCCTTGATGTTACATCACAACTCTTCTTGTCTTAGTCCTTAGTGTTCAATGCAGCAAAACTATTCCTTAGATGGTCTCTAAATTCAGGTGGAATAGATTCAAGGCCATACTCTGCCTCTTATGGACTTGTTTTCATTTTCTTAAGTTTCAGTTCAACCTGCGTATGAGTGATTGATGGCTTGTTCTCAACTGGCTTCTGGCCTTGTCTGACTCATGATACTGAGTTTTTCTATCATTTCTTTCCACAGATGCAGATCACGCGATTCCTGTGTACTCCTAATGGTGAGGTCTGTGTGCTCAGTCATGGTTTATGCTGTTGAAAATGGTATTTGCAAAAATTAAGTCATTGGTTTTACAATTTCCAGTACAGTTTTTATTGCCAAAGCTGTATTTCTTAACTACTACTTCCTTTACAACTTTCACATTCCAATCACCAATAATGAATTTCCAGTGTATCCTGATTGCATGTTTCATCAATTTCAGCCTGTAGTCAGTTAAAATCTTCAATTTCTTCATTTTTACCATGGGTGGTTGGTGCATAGATTTTAGGAGTTAATTTCATTTTTGACAACTTCCAATTTTCCTAGAGTCACAGTCTATACATCCCTTGCTTTGATTATTAATGGATGTTTACGGCCGTTCTCTTGTTTTATGTGACAATAGCAAATGAAGTTCTGAAAGGTTACTTCACCCACATGATTAAAGTTCACTCTACTATGAGGTAGTAGTTCTCCCCAGTCCTATTCTGAATGCCTTCTAACCTGAGAGGTTCATCTTCTGCCATTCTGCTAGGCAACATTCTGCTGATAATAATAAGGAGTACACTGGTCAATTTTTCCAAAGGCAGATGGCGAGGTCATCATTCCTAGTCTGTCTCAGCCTGGAAGCCTGACTGAAACCTGTCCACCACGAGTAACCACATTAATATCTGAAACACTGGTGGCTTAGCTTCTAGCATCATCTCAGTAACATGCAAGCCATCAGAGGGGGCAAGTTACTGATGATTTAGCAATATATTTTGCTCTCTGTGATTATTAAAAGTTATTAAAAATATATTCTTCTTTCTGGGTATTTCTGACAACTCAGTAAAAAAAACTTTTGTATGTAAGTACTGTAATATATGTAAGTATTCATTGTATAATTGTATTTTGTATTGTATATTGTGTAATACCAAGCCGAAGGTGGTACAGCACTGGTCTGTGCATTGCTGTACAGAGGTAACTCATGGTTGCTGTGATGCTGACCACTGTGACACTGATGTGACAAATGTGGTAACGGGTACCCATGGTGGACAGTGTTTGGTGGAGCTTCCTGACTAAAACAAGCCTGGGAACAGGAGTGGCATCCAATTCTGAAATGGCTTGCCTCTGGAAACTCTATGTATGAACAGTGCTCAGGCCTTTTGTTCATAAGGTCGAGTCGCACCTAACAACATAACAACATTGTATCGTATGTAAGTATTGTACAGCAAAGTGGGAATTGAACAAGCAGCCAATTTCTGAACAAGTTCACCAAGAAACACTGTAATTTGAATTCAGTCGCATCTTACTTGTGCCTGAATTGATGTGATTCACATAAAACGGCACTGATGGAAACAAGCTAGCGATTTCTTATGTTCTCTTGAAAGAGAATACTAAATATATACCCCCTTTTTGGTAGCTTTCCCACCCACCCCAACCTCAACGATATAAATCACGTGAATTTCTGCTTTAAGATCTAAACTTTTAAATTGTTTCTGCTTTCTTCATCTAAGTGACAGTCAACAAACAACAGCCAATAAACCCTGTAGACTAGAGCTGTCCTATATAGTGAACAATCAATTAGAGTACCAATTTGAGGGAAACTTTCTTGTGGAAAAGAATCAGTGTCTCATTTTTGAGGGTATTATATGGAACCTGTTTACACAGGTGTGCCTGGCTTGAAGGAATCCCCTTCAGCAAATGCTCACCAGTTCACTCTGACTGTGAGCAGAAAGGAGTTTTCAAACTGATGGGGACTGAGAAGAGTCCCAAATAAGATTCTTTAAAATACACACAGAGCCTTAGATAAGGCCAATGCAGATTCTGTATGCACTTTTGATGAGAAGGATGACCTCACAGCGACCTTACAGGGCAGAGTAGAACACCTTCGGAGGCTCCAAGGCTCTCGGTCTTTACAGAAGCAGATACCACATCCTTCTCCTTCTGAGTGTGGCTGGTGGGCTTGAACCACAGACCTTTCGGTTAAGCAGTTGCGTGTTTAACCACAGTACCACCAGCGCTCCTTTTCACAAGGCTGAATTTGCATAGTAAATATTTTTATATTCCCACAGAGTACAAAGTTATTCAACTCTGGCTAAATCTTCAACAATGTCCTCAAACTTCATAGTGATTGTACTGGAATCGTGAACACTTAATGGAATATAAGATGTGAAATTTGTTCAGAGAGGTAAAATTGTAGGGGGTGGGGTATTCAGTTATTAAAAATGATCTTCCTCTGTGAATGGCCCTGTAGTATTTAAATGCATGTTTACAGGGTGTGGCTTGTATGGCTCACAGCCCAGAGGAGTGGAGAAGCACCAAGAAGAGTGGCTGGAAAGTTCTGGAAGTCAGTGATCACTGCAGAGACATTGCAAAGGATTTGACAGCACTCTGAGTGAAATATTTGCTGGGGCAGGGACCTTCAATGTGTCCCCTGACCTTTCAAGGTGTTTGACTCAGAACATACTCTAAAAACCTTTTCTGACTGAATGAGTGAGTACCTGGAAGAAAAGAAGGGAAACAATGGGAGCTTGGAGCTCCCTCTGCTAAACTAGAACTGTTTCCGCTGAAACCCTTAAAGTAAGGCACAGCTGCACAGACCTGGCTAGTCCTGGAGCCCGGGCACGACACGGCGGAGACACTTACGGCCCCACAGTTGGGCATTTCACAGATGAAGGAGCCCGAGGGCTGGCCGAGGGCCTGGACAGGCGGCCCTTCAGCGGGAGCCAGGGCAGCGACTGTGACTGGCGGCGGAGGCTCCGGGGACTTTGGGGCTTCACTCTCCTCTTCTTTTATGGATTTCCTGTCTTCTTCCAGATCCTCCTCCTCCTCCTCTAGCTCCTCCTCTTCTTCTTCTTCACTTGTCTAGTGTTAAGATAAAAAAAGGAAAAAAAGGAGTCCTCAGATACCAACTCAGTGATGACCAGAACTCAGACTCACAGAGCAAACATGCAATGATGCTTCTGTTTCAGTTTAAAGGCCCACTGGAGGTGAATAAAGTTTCAAAAATCTCTGGTCTCTGCACACTTGGCATCTCTAGGTCAAGGCAGCCCCTCCTTCTTCTTATATCGAAATATGCGTAGGGCAGGAGGAGAGATTTCTACCTGGGAGTCTGTTAGATATCAGACTTTGAAGGTGGCTGCGAGGGACTGGATTAGGCCCCAAAATAAGTGCTGAAATCTTAACCCTGCAGATATAATACTGCTTGGAGAAAGAGTTTTGTTATGTTATTTAAATCATACCTGAGTATGGTGTGTTCTAAATAAATCTAATAACTTTTGAGTTATAAAGAGCAGATTACACACACACACACACACACACACACACACACACTCTCTCTCTCTCTCTCTCTCTCTCTCTCTCTCTCATTCACTCTCTCTCACTCCCCAGATACCACGTGAGAATTGTCTATAAATAAGGAGCCAAGGGAAGCCTGGGATTAGCTACAAAAAAGCAATAAGCACAACCAAGATTTTCAGGCTCCAGAATTTGTGAAAAAATAAACTTCTGTTCTTCAAAGCTACCTCCTTTTGTCTGTTACAGTAGCACTAGGAAACTAAGACAGAAACTAAAATTCAGGCGGATGACATTTCTGTGGGACCAGATAGTTTTTTTTTTCTCTGACCAAGGGTTTGGAAAAACCAGAATGTTTAATGCTTTTATTTAGTCATTTCCTCCTTCCACAAGAATTTTATGGGAGCTAAAAAATATTTCTGTGAATGATCCTCTCAGCTATTATATCTCTCCCCTATGAATGGTAATCATGTGGAGCTGATTACTTCTCTGCTCAAGGTTAACAAAATAAGTTCAAACACAACCTGGCACGGGCAGTCTGGGTGGGAGGCAGTCATCGGGGAGGTCTCATTCTACATCTTGTATCTTGCACAACTTTGGGTGTGGAGCTGACTGTGACTCACAGAGACCCCTTGTGGCAGAGGAGAGCTGCCCACAGGGTTTTCCAGGCCGGAGACCTTTGTGGAAATGGATCGCCAAGTCTCTTTCCTGTGAAGCTGATGGATGGGTTCAATCTGCCATCCTTTTGATTAGCAACCAAGATAATCATAACCGTAACGTTATCTTAAACCAAGTTGGTTTAAACGTAACCACTGACCCACCACGGCTCTTCATTGCACAAAGTAGCCCCACTTTCCCTTTCTGTCCTTCTCTGGGTGGGCAGGTAGAGGGAGGCTGGCTCCTCCAAACTAAGTTAGAGCCAAGCACCAGGGAAAGGATTTCCTCTGATTTTTAACATCATTCCAGCTTACACATGATAGCACTTTCAGTTCACAGAGTAACTCCACATTGGTTATGTCACTGAAGCTGATCTCTCACTTTACAAATGAAGAGGTATGCCCATCTGCCACTGACAGGTCACTTGTCTCTCTTGACACATGTACGGCTCAAAGCATGTGGACTCAAGGTTAGTGGACCCCTGAGAGCGATGTAACTCTGGGATCACGGAGCCTGAGAGTCTTGGAATACAGACATGAGGATTTACAAAGGCAATAAAACTTCTGAGATGGCAGTACCTTAGGATCTAGAAACCACAGATTCCTCTCTCTGGTTTGTCTTAGCGAGAGGAGAAAGAAAATGCAGTAAATATGGTACATAGAGAACTTTCCTCTGTAGTTTCAGTATGTTTAGTATTTTGTATAGCATGAGTATGTACAGTTGAGATGCTATATTAACAGGATGTGTTACCACTCGCACACAACAACTACTTCTGTTTTAAAGGAGAAGTACATGGGATAGTGTGTGATGTGTAGTACTGCTAGGCAGAAAATTTGGTTGTTTAACTCTATCAGCTGCTCCAGGACAGGTAGACTGGTTCCAAAAAGAAGGAGGGGAGGAATGATGTCTTTAGCATTGAAACAGATGAGGAAGAGAACTGTTTAAAAGGAATATATGATAGGGTATTATGGTTATCAGAAGAGTCCAGAATGAAGGTTGCATAGTGGAGAGTACTCCGGGTTGGGGGTGGGGAGGGATGTGTGTGTGGGGATTGTATACCAATGAAGGAATTTTTCTTCTACTTTTCAAAGAGAAGAGCAAACTGGGGAGAGGGGAGAGGTGGGCAGGGAGAAAAGTGCAACCATGAATAAATGGAAATCCAAATCTCTATAAATGTT
>NW_006399767.1:15369850-15373925 GCF_000299155.1 Elephantulus edwardii | reverse complement strand
TATTAAAATTAATAAAATAATTTTTTAAGAAATGAAAACAAAACAAAAAAGAACAACCCAAAACAAAACAAAAAAAAACCCCTACCACTCGTCTACTAGTTTGTTATACTGTGATGGCTTGCATATTGATTAGATGCTGTAAGGTGTGCCATCAAGTATTTTAGATGATCAGCAGGATCAAATACAGTGGGCAGGTCTCAGTAGAACTTCCAGACAAAGAGACTAATAAGAAAGGCCTAAGGGGGTGAGCTCTGGTGGCCTAGTGGTAGGAAACTGCACTGCAATCCCAGAGGTGTGCGGTTCAAATCCACCAGATGCTCTGCTGAAGAAGGAGAAACAATCGCCTCCTGTACCAGTTAGATCCAATTTGATGGTACCCACATAAAAAGAATAAATAAAAAATAAAAAAAAAAAAAGAAAGGCCTAAGGGGAGCTCTGGTGGCCTAGTGGCAAGGAGCTGCAACTACAATTCCAGAGGTGCACAGTTCAAATCCACCAGATGCTCTGCCGGGGAAGGAGGGACAATCTCCTCCTGTACCAGTCAGATCTGATTTGACGGTACACGCGCACACACACACACAAAAAAGAGAAAATTAAAAAAAAAAAAAAGGCCTAGTGATTTCTTTCTGAAAAAGTGGCCAGTGAAAACCCTACAAGCTCACATTACAGTATTCTTCAAAACAGTTTTTGAAGGGGAACTCACTTGGCTGGAAGGCAGTGGAAACACACAAAAGCTTCAAGGGATTTGAGCACACCAACAGCTGTGACACAGCCATAGGGCTGGCAATATCTGTTCATTGTACACTGGGTCACTGTCAATTGGGGCCAAATCCACGATCAATTAACAACAATTACGAACAGCTTCCAGTTTCCAGTGAGTTCATTCAGATTACTTTTGTTTTTTAATTTTAATGAAAGTTTACAGATAACTTAGATCTTCACTCATTCATTGTTGTAATTTAGATTACTTATAATGATGATATTTGTGGAAAGACTTAATGGAAATCCAGGTCTTCTGTAAACTTTCGTCAATGTATTAATAAAAAATTTTGAAAATTATAAAAAGAAAAAAAAATCCTTATACTCATTCTGTAATAATGGTTTTATGTCCTTTGGGACTGAGTTAGTTTTAAGGGTCCAAGGGGGGAGGTGGAAGTAGAGGGATGAGGATGTGCGGGGCAGGTGGACTTAATCACGGAGTTGTACAATTTGATTGGTTTGGGGGGGGGTGAGGGAAAATGGAAGAATCTGTTCTGGAAAACAATGTATTTGTATTTTGTAAATAAACTAGTATAACAAAATGTTTATAAAAAAAGGAAAAACCAGAAAGAACAAATATTATATGGACCACTCTTACAGAAAAAGTTTCACACAGAAACAAACAATCAAGGAATGAGGGTCTTAGTGATGGGAGGCAGAGGTAGGCGAAAATCACTAACTAGGTGATCTCAAAAACTCGAACTCCTTGCCATTGAGTCAAAACTGACTCATAGCTGACCCTCCAGTGGGTTTTCAGAGGCTGTAAATCACAGAGGAGGAGACTCCCCATCTTCCTCCCACAGTCACTGATGGATTTGCACAGCCAGAGAGGCACCACATTTGGATTATTAGCCCAGCTCTCTACAAGCTTTACCACAGAACTCTCAACTAGACAGTAGAAATATTATCTCGTGGATGAAGGGAAGTAAGAAAGAGGTTAGCACATGATCAACACAGAGGAAGACACAGGAAACAATTATGCATTAAAAACATACAGTGATTTACCAGTGCATGAGCAGATATGTGACCTGAACAGATGTGAGATGATATATGAGAGTGCACACCATGAGAATATTTAAGTGTGATATAGACCATTTCTATGTAAATGCTTGCAAGTACTGCAAATATATCCAAGTATATAGTGCAGTGTCTATATAGGTGACAAAATTATACAAACTTCTTAGCTATAGTTAGACAATTAGAAAGATGAATTGCTTTGGGAAAATCTGTTGTCAGAGACCTCTCAAAAGTACTGAAGAGCAATGATGGCAGTCTGGAGACTAAGGTGCACCTGATCTATACCATAGTCTTTGCTATGCTTCAGAGAGCTGGACAATGACTAGGGATGACAGAAGGAGAATTGATGCCTTTGAGCTGTGGTGCTGGAGAAGAGTATTGAATATATCATGGACTGCTAAGGGAATAAACAGGTTCATCCTAGAGAGGGTGAGACCAGGTTGCTTCTTGAAGGCAAGAATTCTGAATCTTTGCTTGACATACTTTGGACAGGTTACAAGGAGGGATCAGTCCTTGAAGAGAGACATCATGATTCAGAGGGTGGAGGGACAGTTCAAGAGAGGAAGACCCTTGATGAGATGGATTGATTCAGTGACTAGGGTAATGGGGGTAGGTGTGTCAGGTACGATAATATTGGCACAGGATAGAGCAGGGTTTAGGGCTGTTGTACATAGGGTAGCTATGATTTGTAGACAACTCAATGGCATATAACAATACCACTGCCACAAACTTCTGGGCTAAAATATGGATTTGCATTGGGTGATATTCTTTGTCTCCCCCCACTTTGCAACTTATTTCTCTAATAAACCCCTTCTTAGTACTACAACTGTGAGTAAAGTCTGTGAGTCAACAATTAATAAATGAACCTCTTGTTGCTGGTGCGGCTCTAGAGGGCAGTGGGGCAAGCTCGGGGCGGTGAGGGACTATGCTACCCTCACTCTTCCGGCCCTTACAGAAAGGAACTCAAGGCCCGGTGCCCCATGTCTCATTTTCTGCTCTCAAGACTATCTACAGATCACTTTAGGTAGTGCTTCTCAATTGACCAGCATATTTTTGTCCTGAATGGGGGAGTAATGAGCATGGTCGGGGGGCAGAAAGGTGTGACCAGCACACACTTTCTTTCCACCTCTTTGATAAGACTCATCTCTTTCTGCCTTTGGGAGTGGAAAAGCCCATGAAACTCAAAAGACAAAGTGGACTGGGGGAGAGCGAAGGGAGGAAAATGTGCAACAATGAGTGGGCGAAAACCCAACATTTCTGCCAACTTTTGTTAAAATGACACACAGAGAGAGAGAGAGACAAACTGCTAGCACATAAGTACTAAATGGAATGGTCAAAGGAAAGTAACACTTGCACTTTAAAATGGTTGTAAAATCAGGTAATGAATTATTTTTTTGGGAAAAAAGCGGATAAAATGTATAGATTTTTCTAAATTAAATTAGTACAGAAAAATGTATTCCATAAAGAAAAAGATAAAGCACTCTTGCTGGTCTGCTGGTTATTAAGGAGCAGCCACTCGTCCAAAGCACCCTCCTTTCACCTAATTCTCTAGCAAACCGGAGCTAACTGAGCATGCTCTATGGCCAGGAGAGGAGGAAGTGGTCACCTGGACCCTTAACAAACTACTGAGGATAGAGGATCAGGACAGTCATCCCAGGTGGTGTTCCAGGAAGGCCCAGAGGATTAGGAGCAGGACCCCTGTTTGAGGGCTGTACCTTCTGAACCGTTGTCCCCTTCTAGCATGACCCCAAGTTTTCATCTCCACTTGGCAGCTGGTCCTCAGCAGGCTGACTGTGAGCTACCACCCAGGCCTCAAGTCAAAATGTTTTTGTTTTTGTGGGTCTGAGTCATCACTGCACATAAGCTTTTTGTATTCCTTAAGTTCACCAGTCACAGGGTGTGGACATTCCTGACCTAGGCAAGTCCTAACTCCTGATACGTAAGAACAAGATGGTACAGCCTCTGGAATGCTTCTTAACCTATCCTTGTTGATCTGACCTGGGTGGGCCTTTCCCACTCATCTTCACAATCCTGCTGTTGTTGTTGTATACTCTCGAGTTGGAACCAACTCATAGGTGACCCTGTAGGGGATTTTCACAGGCAGTAAACGGCACAGAAGGAGACTGCTCATCTTTCTCTAATGGAGCAGCTGGTGGATTTGAACCAGGTGCCTTTGGGACTGCAGCAGCACAGCTTCTTGGACTGTCCTTGGGGTTGGGGAGAGACTGAGTAAGATGGGTTCAATAATGTATACTGCACTGAAACAGAGGAGGGAGAGAACCGTTTAAAAGAGAGATAT
>NW_006399767.1:15367358-15369285 GCF_000299155.1 Elephantulus edwardii | reverse complement strand
GGAAGCCCAAAATCTCTGTAAATGTTTATGAAAATTAATAAAATATAATTATAGAAAAAAAAAAGAAAATATGGGCTTGGTGATAGAAATGAGGCTGGAAATAGAATGATTGAATTTTGTATTTTCAATGAGTTATTCATTGCAAATTCCTTTTAAAAAAGGTAACTTAACATGACTTTACACATGAACTTCACCTGATAGGCTGCAAAAGAATCAGACTGACTAAATCTGTGGAAAGAACTGCTGGAGAAGCTCAGTATTAGCAGTTAAAACTAGGCCAGGGGTGGACTGTGGGTTGGACCATCAGTTTACTCCTATGCAAGGTCAAACTGAGGCTTAAGAAAATGAAAGTGAGCCAAAATATGATCTTAAATCTATTCTATCTGAATTTCAAAATCATCTTAAGAGTTGATTTGCCAGTAGCAGTGGCAAAATTTAACAGCACAGCAAGTAATAAATGTTGGAGAAGATGTGGAGAGATAAGAGCTCTTATACACTGTTGGTGGGATTGTAAAATTGTACAAATGCTCTGGAAGTCAGTTTGATATTTCCTTAAAAAGCTGAACAGAGAAATTCCATATGACCCAGTATATTCCCACTGCTTGGAATATACTCCAAGAAAATGAAACCAAACAGAGACTTATACATCAATATTCATAGCAGCGTTATTCACCATCACAAGAAAAAGGAACTAGCCAAAATGTCCAATCACAATTGGATGTATTGAGAAATTATGGTACATTCACACAGTGAAATACTACACAGCATGCAGGCACAATGAGTTTGTAAATCAGTATCTTACTTGGAAGGGACTGGAGAACATTATGCTAAGTGAACTAATTCAGTCCCATAAGGACAAATAGCGTATAAGACCATTACTGCAGAAATAGATAACTAATAAAACATGTATGAAGATCCACAGGTGTGTGTGTGTGTGTGTGTGTGTGTGTGTGTAGGAGCAGAGGGGTGAGGATGAGTGGGGACTGGTAATCATAGGATCACATAATTTAATGGGTGAAAGAGGGGTGGGTAAAGGAAATGGGAAAGATTTTGTGTGGGAATCAATGTATAGGAACTCTGTAAATAAACAAATATAAAACAAAAATTATATATAAATAAATAGGCTTGAAACATTGAACACAAAGACCAGATGCGCTGTGGGATTTCAACCATGAAGAAAGCAAAAGGTCATTACAAAGACAGAGGAGAAATAAAAATCTAAAATAGATGTAAGAAGAGACACTAAAAATTGCACTAGAGTGTCGAGAAGACAATACAAAGGAAAACATGCTAAAGTAAAAGAGCTGAATGGAAGATTTCAAAGACTAGCTCTAGAAGACAAAGCAAAGTATTCTAATGGAATGTGCAGAGAGTTGGAACTGGAGAATAAAAAGGGAAGAACTCTTTCTGCATTTCTCAAGCTGAGAAAATGGATAAACAAATTTAAGCCCTGAATCACAATATTGAAAGATTCTATGGGCAATAAATTAAATGACGCAGAAAGCAACAAAAGAAGATGGAGGGAATATACAGAATCACTGTACCTCTGTACCAGAGAAAACTTACTGACACTAAAAATTTCAGGAAATACCTTATGAGCAGGAGCCAATGGTAATGAAGGAGGAAGTGGAAGCTGCACTGAAGGCAAAAAAATAAGGCCCCAGGAACTGCTGAGATACCAAATGACTTGTTTCAAAGAAAAGATGTACACCACAACAAGATAAAGGTAAATAATCCAATAGAAAAATGGGCACAGGATATGAACAGACATTTCACCAAAGACGACATTCAGATGGCTAACAAGCACATGAAGAAATGTTCAAAATCCCCAGCTCTAAGAGAGATGCAAATTAAAACAACTATGAGATATCATCTCACCCCAGTCAGAATAGCAAAATTTAACAGAACAGCAAGCAACAAATGCTGG
>NW_006399767.1:15323784-15366758 GCF_000299155.1 Elephantulus edwardii | reverse complement strand
AAACAACAAAAAACAGATGCAGGCCTGGATGTGCTCACCAGTCTGTGCCAAGAAATTTATAGGATAGGCGTCTGGCCAACGGTTTGGAAGAGGTCCATATTTGTCCCCATTCCCAAGAAAGGGGATCCAACAGAATGTGGAAACTATTGAACAATATCATTAACATCACATGCAAGCAAAATATTGCTAAAGAGAATTTTAAAATGGCTAGATAGGGACCCTTTCTACGAAGATGGCGCCGAAAGCGAAGAAGGAAGCCCCTGCCCCTCCCAAAACTGAAGCCAAAGCAAAGGCATTGAAGGCCAAGAAGGCAGTCCTGGAGGGCATCCACAGCCACAAAAAAAAGAAGATCCGCACTTCACCCACGTTCCGGCGGCCTAAGACGCTGAGACTCCAATGGCAGCCCAAATACCCCCGGAAGAGCGCTCCCAGGAGAAACAAGCTTGACCACTATGCCATCATCAAATTTCCCCTGACCACTGAGTCAGCTATGAAGAAGATAGAAGATAACAACACACTTGTGGTTCACTGTGGATGTCAAGGCCAACAAGCACCAAATTAAACAAGCTGTAAAGAAGCTCTATGACATTGATGTGGCTAAGGTCAACACTTTGATTAGTCCTGATGGAGAGAAGAAGGCCTGTGTTCGACTTGCTCCTGATTATGATGCTTTGGATGTTGCCAACAAAATTGGGATCATCTAAACTGAGTCCAGCGGGCTAATTCTAAATGTAATAAATTTTTCTCACACACAAAAAAAAATGGCTAGATAGGGAACTGCCAGAAGTTCAAGCAGGATTTAGAAGAGGCTGTGGTACCAGGGACATCACTGCTGATGCCAGAGGATCCTGGCTGGAAGCAAAGAATACCAGAAGAATGTCTATTAATGCTTTATTGAATGTGCACAGGCAATTGATTGTGTGGTTCCTAACAAGTTATGGCTAAATTTGAGAAGAATGGGAATCCCAGAGCACTTAATTGTGCTCATGTGAAACCTATACCTAGACAAAGAGGCTGTTTTGCAAAGAGAACAATGGAACACTGTTGTTGTTGTTATGTGCTGTCAAGTCACTTGTGACTCATAGGGACTCTTATGTAGAGTAGCTTGGAACCCTGCTCTATCTTGAGTCAATTTCATTGTCTCCAACACACTTACCCCCATTACTTCAATCACTGAGTCAAGCCATCTTAACCAGGTTCTTCTCTTGCAAAGTCCCTCCAACCAATCAAACATGATGTCTGTCTTCAAGGACTAGTTCTTCCTGGCAACATGCCCAAAGTATGTGAAATGGAGCTTCAAAATCCTTGCCTACAAGAAGCAGCCTGGTTTCACCCTCTCCAGGTCAGACCTGTTTATTCTCTTGGCGGTCCATGATATGTTCAATACTCTTTTTTCAGCACCACAACTCAAAGGCATTGGTTCTTCTTCTATCATCCTTAGTCATTGTTCAACTCTCTGATGCACAGCAAGTAACTGAGTAACTGCAGACTATGGCTTGGATGATGGTTTAAAATTAAGAAGGGAGTGCGTCAGAGTTGTATTCTCTCTCCATTCCTATTTGATCTGTATGCTGAGCAAATTATTCAAGAAGCTGGACTCTATGAAGAGGAATGTGGCATCAAGATTGGAGGGAGACTCATCAATAATAAGCTATATTATGCACAACCTTGCTTGCTGAAAATGAGGACTTGAAACACTTGTTGCAGAAGATCAAAGAACAGTCTCAATAGGGATTGTATCTCAATGTCAAGAAAAAGATTCTTACCACTGTACCAATAGGCAGCATCACGGTAGATGGAAAAAAGACTGAAACTGTCAACAATTTTGTCTTACTTGGATCCGCAATTAACACCCTTGGTACCAACAGTCAGGAAATCATAAGACCAACTGCACTGGGAAAATCTGCAGTTAGGGACCTCTCCAAATTACTGAGGAGTAACGATGTCAGTTTGAGGACTAAGGTGCTTCTGATTCAGGCCACGGTCTTTCTAATCATAGACAGCGAACTGCCAAAAGTTCAAGGAGGATTTAGAAGAGCCTGTGGTACCAGGGATATCACTGCTGATGTATCTGAGAGCTAGACTATGAATAAGACTTACAGAATTGATGCCTTTGAGCTGTGGTATTGGAGAAGAATACTGAATATCCCATCCCATACACTACCAAAAGAACAAGCAAATATTGCCTTGGAGAGGGTGCAGCTAGAGTGTTCTTTGGAGGCAAGGATGATGAGGCTTTGCCTCACATTTGAGCATGTTGCTAGGAGGGTTATTCCTTGGAGAAGCACATGATGGTGAGAAAGGTAGAGAGGGTCGACAAAGGAGAGGAAGACCCTGAACTAGGTGGACTAACACAGTGACTGCCATAATGGACTCTTGTGTGTCAGGAACTGTGAGGATGGCACAGGATGGACAGAGTTCAGATCTGTTTTTCAGAGGGTTGCTATGGGTCATACTTGACGACATCTAACAACAGCATACTATGTCAGACATCGCCTTAGGTATATGGTAACAACACCTGTGTCTAAAGTGACACCAATTTGCCTTGGAGATCATAACCTCTGATTTTTCCCTTACACAAAATTAGCAGTGACAATGACCAAAACATTTTAAAATTGGAATGTGTTTTCCAAAATCGTCAGAGGAGCCCTAGTAGTATAATGAATAAATAAATGGCTACTAAGTGTCAGTGGTTTGAAGCTAGTAGTGAATCCCTGAGAGGAAAAGACATTCAGCTTCTGTATGGATTATTGTTGTTAGGGCCTGTCAAGTCCAATACGACTCATAGCGATCCTATGAAAAACAGATCTGAACCCTTTTCTATCTTGTGCCATCTCATAATCTCTGACACACTTGAGCCCACTGCTGCAGTCACTGGGTCAATCCACCTAGTTGAGGGTCTTCCTCTCTTTCACCGACCTCCACCTTTCCTAGCTTGATGCCCCTCTCTAAGGAATAGCTTCTCCTAGCAACATGCTCAAAGTATATAAGATGACATTTCATCATCTTTGCCTCCAAGGAGCACTCTGGCTGCATCTTCTCCAAGACATACCTTTTGTTCTTTTGTCAGTCCCTGGGATGTTCAGTGCTCTTCTCCAACACCAACAGTTCAAAGGTATCGCTTCTTCTTCTGTCATCCTTATTCACTGCCCAGCCCTCAGATGTATAGCAAGTGATTAAAAAGACCACCACTTCTCTTCTCACACCTTCCCTGTGATTCCTATTTCCATTAAGCCTACCTTTTCTGTCTTCTGAGTATCTTCCCCAGGCAAATATTCCCTGTCGATTCTGTATGACTGGTTACTCTAAGAAGTGAGTGGCTGCCTGGTGCTACTTTTCATCTTATAGGCCTATTATTTGGCTGAACGTCTAACCATAGGAATAAGTTCAGTTCAAGGTTTCAGGGGTGGTTAAACGTCATAGTCTAGGGAATTTCCACCAGTCTCTATTGGACCGAAGGCCTGGCCGTCTTTTGTTTTCTGAATTTCACTGCACATTCCCCTCTACTGCATGCAGTTATCTTCCACTGTGATCCCTTGAGCAGGCACCATCTAATTCTTCTAGTCTCAATGTCAAACAGGGTGAGGTTTTAGTATTCCACTCACTCCTTGGATAACTGCTTCTAAACATCCTTGTTTTTCTTTCCTATTCTTTGTTCCAGACCTGAAGGATCAACAGTTGCAGTTTAGATGGCTATTTGCAAGCTTCTAAGACCCCAGTCACTACTTACCAAAGCAGGAAGTAGAACACTGGCTTTGTGGACTGTGTTATTCTAAAGCCAGGATTCTTTGAGCTTCCTTGCTCACTGCCCATATTACTCATTTGGAAAATAATGCTCTGTGTAACCTGGAGAAGCAATGCTCTGTGTGACCTTGGGAAGCAAAGCTCTGTGTGACCTTTGACAAATGCCTTCCTGCTGTTGTACCTCAATTTACTGTCTATCACAGTGGAGTTGGTCAAGAGAGTCTGTAAGTGACTCTGGTTGACATCTCCAACTGACCTTAACACACTGAGGCTCATGGTAAACTTTCTACTTGTGTGTGCCATGTCTCTGCAACCAGAATATACATTCCAGGCAAAGGTGATGGTTGTTGTTGGGTGCCATCAAGTTGAGTATGACTCACAGCAACAGTGTGAACAAGAGATCTGAATGTGGTCCTGTCCTGTGCCATCCTCACAATCTCTGACCTACTAGATAGAGCCAGACAAAGACAGAAGCCATTCATTGACATCCTCGAGTCGCCTAATACATCACCTACTGCTTATCTTTTCAAATGGTTTTAGGTGTCTGAAGCAGATGTCACACACACAAATTCAAGGAACTTTCTCATTGCTGTCAAGTGGTTCTAACTCATAGTGACCCTCCATTGGGCTTCTAAGGCTGTAAATGAAAATGGGAAGAGATTGTCCATTTTTGTCCTAAAAAGCCACTGGAGGATTAGAGCTGCTGGAGATGTGCGGCCTTCATATCAGCAGCACCACAACACACACTCACACACAATCTCTCTCTCTCTATGCTGTTATGTGCTGTCCAGTCCACTACAACGCACAGGGATCCTATGCATGATAGCTCGAACCTTGCTGTCTTGAGCCAACCTCACTGTCTCTGACACACTTGCTCCCATTGCCAAAGTCACTGGGTCAATCCATCTCTTCCAGGGTCTTCCTTTCCTGTGCTGACTCTCCATCCTTCCAAACATGATGTCCTTCTCCAAGGACTAGTAGTCCCTCTTGGCAACATGTCCAAAGTATGTGAAACAAAGAAGCTTCACAAACCTTGCCTCCAAGAAGCAATCTAGTGCAGCGCACGCACACACATACATGATCACTTTCTCTTATGTATCTATACATATAGATACATAATAGATCATGGATAAGAAAAGGCTATTTGAATTTAAGACATTATTGTTATAAATCAGTCAAACAAAAGCCTTGGTCATAAGAAACCCTAAATACAGAATACTGTTATCTTTGATTAAAGGAATGACAACTCCACTATGCTAGAATTTATTTTTCAATATCTGCTTCCAAGTGTAAGTTTCTGTTTGTGTCCATTTTCTAAACCAAATTAAAAATCATTGTCACTTAGTTGATTTTGACTCACAGCATCCCTCTAAGACAGAGTGGAGCTGCCCTATCAGGTTATTGAGGCTGTGAATCTTAACAGGAGAGGCAGCTCCCTCTTTTCTCTGTGGAGTGGCTGGTAGCTTTCAACTGCCAACCTTTTGGCTAGCAGCTCAACACTTAACCCACTATGCTCTCAACGCTCCTTGTACATTTCCTAGTTAATTCTAAGTTACAAGCTTGAGCTCTGAAACACTGAGGAATCCAAGAAGTTCTACATTTCTTTAAGTGAATTTGCATTCTACTACACTTTAAATATAACACAATATAAATATGGTTTATAATAAATTCGGTTCAGATACCACACTCAGCTGTTTGACCCTGGGAAATGGAACCCTGTGTCTCAGATTCCCACCTCACAAAATCAGTTTGAGGATGAAATAAGTCAGTATTTGTGAAGTGTCTACATCAATGTCAAGCACACGGGAAGTGGGATGTAAGTGCGGAGCGGATACAATTACTCACATATGTGCTAACACTTATACGTGAAGTGCAACTGGGAATGGGGGTGTAATTAGAACTGTTCACACGGTTCGTGGATTCCTAACATTTTCTCTGATGGTAACAGAGGCTAAAGTTTAATAATTTGTTGAAAGCTGCATCATTTTTACATGTATACACATGGCAGGCAATGTTTTCCACAGTGTGTGAAAAGTAGATCTTCCCTGGCTATGGATGCAGAGATGTGAGATCCTTGGAGGAGGTAAAGTGACAGAAGTGCCAAAGTCATACATATAGGGTTTGCAATGTATCTGGATGCAGTTAATGTTCATATGCAGATAATTTTCAATTGTCTGTTAAAAGGGCAAATCAATGGAGAAGAAAGGAAACTAGAGGATGAGAATAATTTACACACCGATCACCAGGCCTTAGTAACTCAGCGTTCCTGGCACTATTTAAGAGTCAAAGTTCCTCCCTACTCATGCTTTCTAGAAACTGGCGTAAGATCCTAGGTTTCCTTCTTTGTGAGGCACATTCTGTTCTGTGGCCAGTAGTGTCATGGCATGGAGGAATCAGGAAGGGATAATAACATTTTTTTTAGCGGCCTGCCTTTGTTCAGCAAACCACCTTTCATCCCATCTCTCTAGTGGGTTCATACGGTACTGTTGCTATGAACTGGTGTGATTTCTATCTTGGAAAAAGGTTCGTTCATTCATTCATTCAAAGCGTATCTCTATACATCAGATCATCATTTATAAACCAACCCAGCCAACGCTGGCATCACCCTGGCTTACTTATGTCTCCTGACAAATGTCTGCCTGGCTTAGAATCCAAGTCAGCCATTACCCCGTAAACACTGAGCCACAGTTCCCCCCTGTGGATGCCTTCCTCTGCCTATACCGAGAAGGCCAGGTCCTGGTCAGGAAGCTGGACCTCAGGCACCTACTCATGAGACCATGCTGGTGGCAGAACTAAAGCAGACAGCAGTAGCCACTGACTGAGGTGTGGGGCGGGTGTGTGTCAGCAGAAACAGCCTTAGCAGCATGACTCACCACACAGTCATCTATGATCTCCGTGAGGCGTGTCCGATGTTTCCGCCCCAAACGCATGATTTTTTTCCACGTGTAGTAGTACTCCACACACTGTGCCACTGTCTTCGACTTCACCTGATGGGAAAGTGAGCTCAAGATTAACTCTCGTGGCCATGGGCAGTGTGCAGAGCAGCAAGTTTTTAGAATTTAATTTTGTAATTCAACTGCATTAAAAAAAGTTTCCAGCTGAAAAGTCCCTTTCTGTCTCATTTTCCATCTACCTAGTTCTTACTCCCTACATGCAGCAGCAGCAGCAGAGAGCCTGTGCTAAATTCTGTCGGTTTCATCTCCAAGATTCACTATGCATCTACCAAAACCCACAAAAATGGATTCCTCCTCACCATCTTTTTATTCTCCACAAGAGGTGACACCGTGTGTATTGATTCACAACGTGATTCCCCCTCCTGCACAACAAAGCTTGCATATTCTTCTCTACCAATGTGTCTATTGACAGGTTCCTCATTTTGTTAACCCATATTCTTTTCCCATTCAATGTACCTGAATGCATTAGCTCTCCAGTTCTTGATTTTCAAAATCCTTTTATAAAAAATGGTCCTTAGTAATCAAACAAGAACATAAAAGAAAAAGTTTTGATGATAATAGTTCCATTTTCATAGGAACAAACCTTGCTTTGTTCACTCCCAAAGAGGAAAAAGCACATTTACTTTAAAGAGAAAAAAAATTCCTTTGTGGTAACTTATATATCCCTACGCTCAAGAAGGAAGCTCAATAACGTGGGTTTCAGGTTGCAGACAAAAGGCTGGCCCTAATCTACTCCTGGGAGCTGGGGACAGGAACACTGTCACCTACAGGGTGAGCCAGAAGGGCACCTTCAGAAGTTCTGTCTGCTCCCCTTACTCTGGGGTCACATTCACCTTGCACCTGACTCTCCTACACCAGAATCTCCCCACAAAGTGAGGACATCATCTCACAGACCCTTGGTTTTAAAAGCTGTTTCCTGGGAAGCATACCGCACGGATCCATCGCCAATCAAAGAGGTACATGGACTTCAAGGAAGAGTCTCGGGGAAGGTGACTTAGGAAAGGTGCTGGGCCTGAGGGTGATGCTGGCCACAAAGGCAGGGAAAGGCAGGAGAGAAGGCAAGCAGCAGCAAGAGGCCAGGCTAAGGCAGAGCCCGCATGTTCTGACTCCTATCTGGGCAAGCCCTAGCTTAAGGAGACACTGCACCTGAGGACTGGCCTGAGACCAGCCAGACGAGCCTGGAGTCAGAGAAAACTGTCGCCTGTGACTGTTCTCTGTGTGCCTAAACATCCTTAATGACCTTTAATAGTACAATTGGGTTCATCATTCATCAGCCTGTTGAAACATTCTTTAAATCAATTTAACGTTTGGCCTAAATCAACTCTCAGCCAATTAAGTCCTATTAAGTTCATTACATACTGTATAAAATGCTATTCCACGTGTGTGAACAGCCCTGTTTTCCTGAGAAAGGCTGCCAGTGTGAGGTGTTAGTATCATTGCTGTCATTCTGCGGAGGGGCCGATGCTGGAAGCTCAGCTCCTCGACTGGGGCAAGGATGGATCCTCTTCCCTCTCAATTTCCCAGAAAAAAAATTCTAGCTGTCAGAAATATGGCACATCTGTCAGATACGCATAAAATAAACCATGTAAATTGGGAAACAGAACCCTGGTTCTATCTATTCTGAGAAAACATAGAAATTATTTTGTAAACGCATCACCACTGTCAGGATTACATAATTATTATCCTTTTCCCCCTTCCTCCTCTTTCTCCTATATTGCTAACACTAGGGTCACTCACCACCAGCCAGAACAACCCTCACCTACACCAGTGAGGGCTAGAAAACACTCCTTTTTTTGTGCAAGTCTACTAAAAGCAGGGAAGAAAATATGGGTGAGTATCTCCAAATGAATACTTTACATTCTAAAACCTTATTAATTTCCCAAATTAAATTTCAAGAGAACAATGAGAAAAATCAGGCTTACCATCTTCTGTATAAAAATAAAGTCTTTGCTATAAGTGGATAGTGCTTTATTAAACAGTTTTTTTTCAAGAGAGGTCCATTTGTCCGAACCTGCAATGAACACACATTTTGTAATGAGAGCCCACTTAACTTAGCTTTATGAAATATAGAAATGTTTAGCAGGTGATACAACAGTTTAACAAAGAGCTAGTGCTGTGTCACAGATAGCAGCCCTGACTCAAAAACCTCAAACTCACAGCTGTTCAATCTGAATCTAGGCATTGTGGACCCTCCACTGGGATTTGAGGCTGTAAATCACATGGGCAGAGAATGCCCATTTCTGTTCCTCAGAGTCGGGTGGATTCAAACTGGTAAAGAGTTGTGGCCTTTGGTAGCAGCACAATTCAACACTGACTAGGCCATTAGCGCTCCTTTTGAAATGGGGTTAACATACCAACTATAGCTTTGTTATTTACCCTACCACTCAATTCTGTTATCTGCAAATGGTAATAATTATGCTATAACGTTATGGTAGTAAGTCCGGGTCACAATCCATGGATGCTCAAGTCTCTTATGGTGTAGCATTTGCATATAACCTAAACGCTTCCTGCTGTATGCTTTAAATCCTCTCTAGATTATTTTAACACTAAATACAATGCAACTAGCACTTTATACTCTCACCCCACTGGTCCAATAAGCAACATCATGATAGATGGAAAAAATACTGAAACTGTCAATGATTTCATCTTACTGGGATCCACAATCAGAATCCTTGATACCAGAAGCCAAGAAATCAAAAGTCATGTTGAAACAGAAGAGTCTGCTGTCAGGAACTCTCCAAAGTACCGAGGAGCAAGAATGTCAGTTTAAAGACTAAGGTGTCTGATTCAGGCCATGACCTTTTCAATCACTTGATTTGTATCTGAGAGCAGGACAATGAATAAGGATGACAAAAGATGCCCTGATGCCTTCGGATTGCAGTACTGGAGAAGAGTACTGAGTATCCTGTGAACTGCCAAAAGAATAAACAGTTATGTCTTGGAAAAGGTGCAACCAGAGTATTCCTTGGAGACAAAGATGGTGAAGCTCTGACTTACATATTTTGGGCATGTTGTTAGGAGGAGATATTCCTTGGAAAAGAACATCATGTTTAGAAAGGTGGAGGGTCAGAGAAAGAGAGGAAGACCCTCAATGTGATGGATTGACACAGTGATGGCAGCAATGTTGTTGTTGTTGTGTGCCATCGAGTCACTTGCGACTCATAGCGACCCTATGTTCAACAGTCCTAAACCCTGCACTAACCCTGTGCCAATCACACTGCCTCTGACTCACCCATCCCGATTACCCCAGTCACTGAATCAATCCACCTCATAGAGGGTCTTCCCCTCCTGCACTGTCCCTCCACCCTCCCAAGCATGGGCTCAAGTATATCAGAAATAATGAGGATGGAATAGGTTAGGACAGAATGCAGGTATGTTGTTCATAGAGCTGCTATGAGTTGTACTCAACTTGATGGCATATGACAACAACTCATCCTTCAGAGGTGGACTTGTGAGCAAGGAGTTGTCCTGCCAATCCAAATGCAAGAAGTTCTACCAGCTGCTGCAAGAAAGATGGACAGTCTCCTCCCATTTACAGCCTTTGAAAACGCACGAGTGGGTCAGATATGAGTCAGTTCTGACTTAACAGAAATGGGTTAAATTTGAGTTGAGCCTTTAAGGGATTTGCCTGCTAAGTTGCTTCCTCCATTGCTGAAGAATTCCAGTCTGGTTGGCTGAATTCATGGAGATAGAATTTGAGGATATAGAGGTTGAGTCTAACTGTTGCCATCTCACAGAATTGTTGAAAAGATTAAATAACGCCGCCAAAGTGCCTGCTCAGTAACCAGGAAAGAGCACTCAACAAATTTTTAGGAGTTCTCACATACTTTTCACCGACATGAACACCTACGTAAGAGTAAGGTTTATTGCACCCTCAAGAAGCTCACAGTCCACAGGACAGAAAAGTCAGCAGCCATCACGTTCAAGGTGACGACCTCAATGACAAGGGAAAGGGTGAGGCGTGCATGCCACAGAGGAGAGACACAGGGTCAGGGCAGCCAGAGAGGCTCATGGGAGAGAAGAAACCCTTTAAATGACAGGGTTGCACTGTCATTTTCCAGCAAGATGTCATATGAGGAGGAGAGAGAAAACCAACTAGTATTTGTGCCCTAGGTACTGTATAGGTATAGTCATTATTTAGTTGTATGGTATCTCTGTAACACTGGTATTGCTATTATCTCATCTTATAGATGGGGAATGGGCGTGTTGAAGGAATAATCAGTAATGCAGCACAGGAAAAGAAGGGGAACTGTAGGGTGAGTGTGTCCAGTTCTTGACAGACTTGCAGACTGACAGAGGGCCTGCTGGTGTGTCTGCTTGGTTTGGTAAAATGTCCTGCTAACTAGTTGATTCTGCCTCTAAATGACCTTATGTTGTTGAGCCAGAATTTATTGCTGATCCTCCAGTGGGTTTCCACGAGAGATAGCCTAGTCTCCCGTGAAGCAGGTGGTGGATTTGAACTGCATGTCTTTGGGAATGCAGAATAGTTTCTTACCTTTAGGCCACCAGAGCTCCCTAATGGCCTTACGTTGTGTGCTGTCAAGGTGAAATTGACTCTCAGTTAACCTTCCAGTGGGTTTTCCAAGGCAGTAAATCGCATGGGAGGAGACTGTCTATCTCTGCTACGGAGCACCTGGTGGATCTGAACCATGTGCCTTTACAGGAGAGGGGAAAAGTTCCCCAAAACATTTCAGGTTGTAAATCCTTACAGAAGAAGTAGACTGCCACACCTTCTTTCCATGGAGTGGCTGGTGCATTCAAACTACTTTGCCACAAGGACTCTTTGGCTAAACTTGATCAACTCAACTCAATGCTGCCAAAATGAAACAGACTCATAGCTGACCCTCCAGCAGGTGTTTTGGAGGCTAAACATCACATGAGAGTATACTGCTCACCTTTCTCCCCAGGAGATGCTGATGGTTTGAACTCCAAAGATGTGCCACCGGTGCTTCAGTGGTCCAATTCCCTACCGTGTACGCCACCAGAGATCCCTGCTTAACTAGACAGTTACCTCTTTCTTCTTAAGATATGGAGATGATCACATAGGAAGGTTCTGGGTGGTTTAGGGCAGGAAATAAGGCATACTTCTAAGGAGCTGCACTGTTCATGGCTCTGATGGTGCAGTCCACAGGGAGATGTACTGTTAACCCTCTCTGTATGTACTGGCACCTCTCTGACAGATCAAACATCAGTGGCTCCACGGGAGAATGATGGGCAAGCTACTCCATGGGATTCACAGCCTCTGAAAACCCACTAGTGGGTCAGCTTTGCGTAGGTTCTCACTTGACAGCAAGGATAGTGAGAGCGAGTTCACGGACCACAGTTTTGGGGGTCTAGAGAAAGAAGGCTTATCACTACAGCTGGTTCACAGACAACAGAGTCTCAACTCCTGGCTTCCTGAATTTGTCACCTCTCTGAGCCTTTGGGTGGTTGACAGCTAAATGATATTTGGGGAATCAGGGAGGCCACTCTGGGCTACAGGTTGAAAGCTGAGGCTCCTTAGAAGAATCCCTGACTGAGCGACAGAAGTTCAGATTTCTGAAATAGACACATTTTGTGTGTGATCCTGCACAGTCCGACAGCCCTAGCTGTCCACTCAGAATTAAGCTGTAAACACCTAAGCTAGCTTAAAAGGCAGGCTCGTCACTTTATTTCTTTGGTTTACAAGTTTATCGCTTTATTCCTAGAAGGAAAGCAGCTTCCCAGCAAATTCCCAGTTGAAAAGCAGCATTGTCCACAGGACTTGGAGGACTCTCTAGATGGGAAAACCACAAGTAGGGAAGAGCTGATCTTGGTGTTCAGGGTGGATGGGAGCAAGGAGGTACGTGGGATCTGGAGCTCATAGTTGCCTAGCTGCCACTTGGCAAACTCTGTCCAACATTTAAGATCTGGAGGTTTCAGCTCCTTCCTTCCCCAGAAGAAAAGGTAAAAACATAACACAGAAAGGATTGTTGTTATGTCCTATTGAGTTAGCATTGATTCGTAGCTGACCCTCCAGGGGTTTTCAGAGGCTGTAAATCACACAGAAGGGGACCGGCCATTTTTCTTTTAAGGAGCTGCTGTTGGATTTGAACCACGGGGTTCTGAACTGGCAGCACTACTCCTTACCAATAAGCCATGAGTGCCACCTAAGAATTAATCAACTATTTAGTTGAATAATCAAAGAGCAGTCATAGAGGAACAAACAGGTAGGAGGTATTGATCAGAAAGATGACAGGGGATGATGGTGACATGTCACACTGAGTGGGTGCCTGGACCAGTCTATAACGAACACAACTGCAGGTTTAAAGTACATGCAGCCCTAGGGTATAACCCAGCTAGGGAACTAGGGGACACATTCTGCTGATGCAAGTAAGCAACTGGAGAACCCTTTATAATTTCTGCCAGCCCACTGGGTTCCTGAGTTAAGAGTGCAGTTCCAAGCCCCAGTAAAACAGTAACATAGTTATCCATTCCACCAGGCCTGCAAGCCCCAGTAAAACAGTAACATGGTCATCCATTCCATCAGGCCTGTTCCACCTCACTGCGGACACACTTGCCACTGTCGTGCAAGGCTCACCACCTGTTTTCTGGCCCAACACGCAATTTCAAGCTTCCAAATCTGTCTGCTTTTGAAGAGCAGGCTCCCAAGTGGTTCATTTGACACACCACAGAGTATGAAGTAACTTCTCGCATATCTCTCAAGGGGGGGATCCCCAAGCTTCATGAGGGAAGCAGATTTTCCTTTGCTGACCTGTGTGGTGGTTTTCAGGGCTACTATTCTGTGACAGGAACAATAGCAGGTGGACTTCAAGTCTTCTAGATCCCAGAGTTTTCATCAGACACCTCAACCCTGGAAGGGGACGCACCATCTCCCACCCGGAGGACTGTCAGGGTTGCGGGAGGGAGCAAGTTCTTACAGAGCAAGGGATGTTGACTCCTCTACATCCACATGTTGGTGCAAAAAGTACTGCCCGGCTGTGTGACCACACAGACAGATGTCTGTGAGGCAAGAGGCAGAGAAGAGAGGCCATTCTCACACCGTGGTTTATTCCCTCTGCATCTTGATTCCATGAATGCCCACAGCAGCTGAAACTCCAAACCCAGAGCTCTCTGACTTAATTTTCACGTCAAAGACTGCTTTATAGAAACAATAACTAAGTATGTCCCCTTCCCAATAATAAAGCCATTATGCTGTGAGGAAAGGGGGGTGAAATTTAGTTTTGACACATTAAACTGCAAACCTGGTCCTCCTCTGAGTCCAGCAAGTTTACTAACATCTCTGAGGCACAGTTTTCTGATCTGTGCACAACACAGGGATCAGACAGTAACCCTCGGTGACTGAGATTGTCTGGTCCTAAGTACAATTAGATACATTTACTCAGTAGATGTGTTGGATCGTTGTTAACAATTCAATGAGCAGATTCCAAATCCACCCACAGCCGTGGGACACACAGTAGTGCCTGCTGGTGTCTGTGTGACGGGCACTCACGAAGGTGCTAGTTCTTGCCAGCGATCTCCATTCTGTGGATTTAGAATCCCACTGCCTTCCTTCTGGCTGGCTGCTCAGAACGGCAAAGCTCTTCGTAATCCAGAGACAAGTGAAGGACCCGGTGTCTCCGTTTCCTGGGGCCGCTGACAAAGTTCCCTTGCTATTCTTAGACAAGGTTCTAAGCCAGTCCTTCTAGGATTCTGCATCTTGGACAAAGTCCAGCATAACATGCAAAACGGAGGCAGGAGGCCACCTCAAACACGCCCTTCTCTCCACCCTCGCGATGCCATCCCTTTCTCTAGAAGCTTCCTGCTGCCAACTTAACACACACGCAGGGCGAGCCTGCTGACATCCCCCAGGAGCCATTTGTTCCTACCTGGGGATTCCTGGCTATTGGGTTATTATCAGCAGGGGCCCCCTAACAAGATGATTAAGGCTAATTTACAAAGAGCCTAATTAACTGGATGTAACTGGTGCTGGACGAGTATCAAGAGGGAAAATCTTCCCAGCAATGGTTGCTGGGAAACAGGCAGTGGACTGAGGCTGATTTGGGGCCATGGACAGCGAATGCAGGCAATTTAAGAGAGAGAGAGAGAGCAGGGAGAGAAAAGTTTGACCACTGTTACATTCTCCAAGAGGACTTCTGGGATTCACTTTTAGAAGTTTAAAATTTTTATTAATCTTGCTATCCTTGCAGTTCTGGTGGCGAAGTAGAAAGGAGGTACAATGCCAAGCCAAAGGCTGACAGTTCGAATCCACCAGTTACTCTAAGGGACAAAGATGGGCAAACTCTCCTCATGCAATTTACAGCTGGAGGGTCAGTCATGAGTTTGAAACACCTAACGATAATAACCGGAAGATATGTCATTGTAGGGAAAAGAGGGTTGTTTTCCCATCAGATTTTTATTTCTCTGTAGGGTTTTCCACAGCAGGTGAGAGGTGGAATAATTTTTCCAGGATCAGAGTATAAGGAAGTTGTGGGGGTAAATGAAGAAAGGCCTGGATCTGAATCCCAAACCCTGCCTTGTCCACTAAGCCTTTGCCTTAGAACCACTGTGCCTGGCAAGACAAGGGACACAGAGTATTCAACGAATTCAGCTCCTGTCCTTAAGCAGACCACAATCTAGCTAGACACACGGGGCCTGGAAAACCAAATTACAGTTGTGTCTCTTGCAAAGCACACCTCTTGAACAAGAAAATTCTGTCTCTTCCTTGAAACTGGGAAAGCCAGAGATTGCTGGGTGTTGATCCTGACTCACAGCGACCTCATGTAATAGACAACAGCTGTCCCCTGTGTTTTCAAAGCTGCAATCTTTATCATAACCAATAATGAGGTCTTCTCCCATAGAGCAGCTGAGTGGGTTCTAACTGACAACCTTTCAGTTAGCAGTCAAAATGCTTAACCATGAGAACACCAGGACTATTTAGGACAGAGACTTCTCAGGTGTTCCTGAGTTGGCTTTGACTCACCTATTGATAAAAGAACAAAATCTTGTCTGAGTCTGCACCAGCTTCACAAACCCTGCTGTGTTTAAGCCCCCGTGACAGTCACTGTCTTTCCCAAATGAACAGGCATCTTCCAGGTTTCCCCTCCTCAGAGCTCAGGCCGGAGTCCAGGCTCCAGTATGAGCTTGGACTGTGGGAACCAAAGGCAGCCTCTGTGGAATCCCTACTGAGAAGCCCTGGGCCACACACACCTTGACACCTCCTCTGCTGAGCATCTATCTGCAGGAGTGATCGGTTCAACGGATAAAGCGAGGATGCTGCAACTCTCTAGTCACAACCAGGCCTCCTCTCCATGCTGACTCCCTGACAGGCAAATCACTCCCTGCACAATGCAACTGCGGACGGGGAGCCACTGCACACAAGTGCTAGCCACACACAGGGGCTGCGCTGAGAGGCTGTGTGCAGAGGGAAAGGGAGAGGGCTGAACCAGCACCTCGGTGGGAATGAAAGCAAGCTGTGAGCTGTTATACACAGCAATCCTTTAGCAAGTCAAACAGAGTGTCAATATGTGTGTAGCTCTTATAGGTCCCCAGGTGGGTGAGGGCACAGAGTGCCCCAGGGGCAAACTGCATTATTGGGCTGCTAACCAAAATACCAGTGGTTCAAGTCCCCAAGCCACTCTATGGGACATGGAGAGAGTGGTCTCTTCTAAAACTTTACAGCCTCTGAAATTCAGTGCAGGGTTGCCATGAAAAAGAACTGACTCAGGGGTAGCAACTTTTTTTTAAAAAAAAAAACCACAAGCATTTTGTCGTAGGCTTCTAACTGAAAGGACGGCAGTTCAAAACTACCCTGAAGCAAGCACTGCAGAAGAGAAACCTGGCAGCCTGTTTCTACAGAAGACAGCAGCCAAGAAAGCTGGACAGAGCCCAGCTCTACTCTATAAAACATGGGTCATAAGTCCTAAGTCAGAACGGACTCCACGACAGCAGGCTTGGTTCTGGGAACCTCAGCAATGACACTTTCTCTGAGACATCTGTGATCTGGGCAAGTGGCCCTCAAACTGAGGTGAGTTGCCCAGCCCACACAGGTTGGCTCTACCCACCAGCCTTCCTGGACCCCAGCATTGACCACCTTTTCCCTTTCCTGCAGAATTGCTCACAAGGGGTGAGACAGGTCAAGGAAATGCAAAGCAGAAGTGATTTTCAAAGGCCTGTGTCTCTGCTTTTCCCCTAAATTGGAAGCTTCTTCCTCAAGAAACCTGGGAGCTTGGTGTGCCATTCCTAGGCTGGGAGAGGCAGGCTGACCCTGGCCACAGCCACAGAGCCGAGAACTGTAAGAGAAGCTCCTGATGAGGCCTGTGTTGAGCTGGAAAGACAGAGATAAAGCAGTAACTCAAAGGGGTCTGGTATGGAAGCCCATCTGGGATGAGGCACAGAGACAGGAGTCTGTGTTACCCAAGAACCATGTAAAGAGGCGTCAGAAGCTCAGAGGTGGCAGCTGGTAGTTGAAGGTATGTGTGGATGGGGAGAGCTCTGTTGCCTTCCCCTCCCTGCATGGTTTGGAAGGGATATGTTGTTAGTGGAATGAAGAAGGTGAAGCTTTTAAGACCAGTGACTTCAAATTGGTTGTTTTGGAGGAAAATAAGCCTTATCTGCTCATTATTCTACAAGATTCTGTGGGACTTAGTCTGTTGATCTGACAGAGAAGACAGATGAGCACTCCTTTCTAGGGACACACAGCTAGGGGGATACCAACACCCATCTTTCTCCTCTTCCTCTCTTGCCTCAAGGGTTGAAATGATTACATAAAGTGAAGACTCTTTCCTCACCTGTTTCTGAGGGAAGGGTGAGAGGGTAGCTAAGGGATTAGCTTGTTGTTCTGGACCATCAGGTCGGAACCAACTCATAGCTGACCGCTCTGGTGCGTTTTCAGAGGCTGTAAATTTGCATGGGAGAAGACTGCTCATCTTTCGACTGTGGAGCAGCTGGTGGATTAGAACTATCTTCGGGAGAAGGAAGGGCAATCTCCTCCTGAAAGATGAACTGCCTCTGAAAACCTGTCTGAGGGTCAGCTATGGGTCGGTTCCAACTTGACAATACACAACAACAATCTTTAGGTTGGCAATGTAACTTCTTTCTTATCCATTAGGCCACCAGAATTCCCTAGGGATTAACCGGACAAGCCCACAACCAAATAAATTCACTGCTGTTGAGTTGATGCCAACTCCTATCAATCCTACAGGATGGCACAGAATCCTATGGCACTTCCAAGGCAGTGTGTCCAAGCAGTGACAGGGTGGCACAGGGCTGGCCAGTGCTTCATTCTGTTGTACGTAAGGGTTGCTATGAGGACTCAACAGCTCAATATTGAGGCAAACATCCACATCTTTTCCCCACAGAAGCTAGTGGGTTTGAACTGCTGAGCTTTGGGCTAGCAGCCGCTAGATATACCAGAGCTCCTTAGTTCCCTAAAATCAGTAAATCGTAGAATTTATACTCTCCAGTTTCAAAGTTTTTAGTATTATTTTGGTGTTTTTGCTTAGTTATATTTCATCTGGGGGCCAAGGGGACTGTTAGTCTCTAGCTTTCTGACTTATTTTTTGTCACGACATCCATTCAAAACAGTTATGCTTGTTCGCAGACTAGTATGAAGTGGAGAGTGCTCAGCGCTGGAGCTGAGCAGCCCAGAGGCTCTGGCCGCCCCCTGGCATCTTGAGAGATGAAGGCATGAGCAGCTCACAGCACAGAGTTAGGAAGATCCATCTGGTCAACCAATAATCTCATCCATTATAGACATGGGACAGGATCTAGGTGGGCAGACAGTCTGTGAGAGTTTAATGGGCAGGAGATGATGTTGAGAATATGGAAGGATGCATTTATTTCCATGACAGGTGATGGAGAACTCCCACATCTCCCCATCTACATTAGAGGCAGACCTCAAGAAGGAAATGATCTGGACAATGTTTTAATATTGGTTAAAATGGTGCTTCTTAGCCTATGGGTTTGTTGTGGATTTGCCTATTTCCAGTTTCAACAAATAAAAGGATGAGCTGCACTGGAAAAAGCTGCTGTCAAGGACCTCTCTGAAGTGCTAAAGGGCAAAGATGTCAGTTTAAAGTCCAAAGTGTGCCTGATCGAAGCCATGGTATTTTCAATTGCTTCCTATGCAGCTGAAAGTACAACAAGGAATAAGGGTGACAAAATATCCCAAGGACAGCCAAAGGAACAAACAAGTCCTTAGAGGCAAGGGTGTTGAAAACATCACCTCACATACTTTGAGTTTGTTGTCAGAGGTATCAGTCCTTGCAAAAATACATCATGCTGGAAAAAGTTGGAGAAAAAGAAGACCCCCAATAAGATGGATTGACACAGTGACTGTAACTATGGGCTTGAACAACTCAGATGTAAGCGTGGTGCAGGATGGGGCAAGGTTCAGATGTGCTGTTCGCAGGTTCATTAGAACTTAGCAACACCTAACAATAACAACAGTTTCAGGGGAGCTCTGGTGGCCTAGTGGCAAGAAGCTGCATTGCAATCCCAGAGGTACATGGTTCGAATCCACCAGATGCTCTGCTGGAGAAGGAGGAGCAATATCCTCCCATACCAGTCAGATCTGATTTGACGGTACACGCGCACAAAATAACAATAAAAAAAAAACAAACTCCCCAAAAGCAATAACAACAGTTTCAGTGTCTTCAGAGAGTTCTGCACAGGGAAACCTTCTCTTGGGTTTTCTGTGACTGGGTCAGAGACTGAAGACAAGGAAGGAAGGCCACCTCCTGAGAAATGAAGAACATACAGACAGAAGCAAGGGTGGTGGGGAAGGGAGCCCACTGAGAACATTCCGGCATGGACTCCCTCACCCTAAGACACGAATGGCTGCCCTGATCGGTGCCTGTAGAAGGCAATGTTAGCACCCCAAGTCCACACATTTAGCACCTACCTATGCAGGGTCTAGGGGCCCTGGTGGTGCAGTGGATTAATTTAAGTCTGCTAACCCAAAGATCCACAGTAGGAACCCACCATCTGCTCTGCAGGACAAAGATGAAGCTGTCTGCTCCTGTTAAGATTCACATCCTTAGAACCCCTATGTGTAAGACAGTAGATGCTCTTAGGGTTTTAGCTTCTGTTAAGGTTCCATCTTTGGAAACCCTGTGGATCAGTCTTACACAACAGAGACGTCCCATTGATTTCTGAAGGTATAATCTTTACTGAAGCAAACACCTATTTTTCTCCTATGGAGCTGGCCAGTTAGTGCCTAGAAATACTGACCTTTTGGTTAGCAACCAGACTCAACCTCTGTGCTACCCAGGCTCTTCCCCAGGTATGAGAGATCCTCAAATGACTAAAAAATGAGAGGGATTAGGGGTTCAGGCCTCTCTTACATAGAGAACCAAGGCAGATTCATGTAGATTTGTTAGTATAGAGGGGCTTAATGAATTTAGTAGAAATAAGTGTTGACTCTGTGTTAGTCCTTAGGTTTCTCAAATGGTTTCCTTTTCTCCTTGTGATTTTCACTTTATTCTGATATCAAAGGTATCTTCTTCCCTCTTGAAGGTAGTGTTATTGTAAATTCTTGCACTCAGAAGACCTTACATGCATAAGATCTTTCTCTCCTGTCATTACTGTAAGGTACTGTTTCATAACTGTCTCTCTCTCAGACTCCACACTACATTAAATAGGACTATGCAGTAATCACTGATGTACCTTTATGCCTAAAACAGTCTGTTATGTCTACAAGTTCTTCAAATAAGCAACTGTTTCATAAATTAACAGTAAGAACTAACAGGATGTATACAAGCCCCACTTTACAGGTTGTTGTTGTTATGTGCCGTCAAGTCGCTTGCGACTCATAGCGACCCTATGTACAACATCCCTAAACTCCGCTCTGTCCTGTGCCAATCGCACTGTCTCCGGCACACCCATCCCGATTAACCCAGTCACTGAATCAATCCACCTCATAGAGGGCCTTCCTCTCCTGTGCTGTCCCTCCACCCTCCCAAGCATGATGCCCAATTCCAAGGACCTGTCCCTCCTTACAACATGTCCAAAGTATGTTAGACGGAGCCTCAGAATCCTTGCCTCCAAGGAGCCACCCAGTTTAACCCTTTCCAGGATGAATCTGTTTGTTTTCCTAGCAGTCCATGGTACCCTCAACACTCTTCTCCAACACCAAAGCTCAAAGGCATCAATTCTCCTTCTATCCTTCCTAGTCATTGTCCAACTCTGATGCATAGCAACTGATGGTAAAGACCATGGCCTATATCAGGCACACATTAGTCTCCAGAGAGAGACACCACTGTTCTTCAGAACTTTGGAAAGGTCCCTAACAGCAGACTTTCCCATCGCAATACGTCTTTTCATTTCCTGGCTACTGGTGCCAAGAGTAAGGTAAGGTAAGGTAATGTAAGAAAAATTGGGAAAGGCCAAAGGACGTGACTGAGAATGTGGTCAAGACCTGAACCTCCATCCAAGTGATTTCAAAGCCAGAAGCTGCAGCTCATGTATAGACAAACACCCAACAAATGCTGACTGACAGAGTCACTGCCCCTCAGCAGCTCTACTTCATCAAGCTTTGATATCATGAGATTATGAAAGAATCAATGCTATATGTTATTAATTATCAATAATTAAACATGCAAACAGCCCACTCTCAAGGAAGCAAGGGGCATGGGGCTCTTGGCAACCTACCGGCATAGTGGTAATTTGCTAAAGGATGGCATTTTAACCTGACTGGCTTCCGAAGCAGCAGCATTTCCAGAGCAGCCTGCAGACCCAGGAGAGACACAAGGTGAGAATCAATTAATAGAGCTGGAGTCCCAGGGACACCATCTGCTCAAAGAAAGGAGGGAACTGATTAGCACTTGAAGGCCCAGAGCCCACTGGAAGGAAAACCAGGCAGTCTTCTCTCCTTGGGGTTTCCTATTCTTGGCACCCCGTAGTCTCCCCTAGTCACCATGCTTATAGCAAGTTGATTACATCAGAGAATGACAGAGGTGGCAGCAGAGGCTAACTCCCTCTTTAGTGAGGCCTCTAGCCTCTGAGATGGGGAGGGGGTATCCTCTGAACAAAGGCGGAATCTCTAGGGAAGGGCTCCAAGGAAATGAGTAGGTGCGTTACGAGTGATATTATTTAAAAAACAAAACACACTTCATTGTAATTCAATAAAAACAGCTGATTTCATAATAGCTGTAGCACAAATGTACTTCTAGCCTTGATAAACCCTTTCAAACCCCTTTCTGCCTCCTTGTAATGTTTCTCCTTCTGATGTGAAGGGCAAGGCTTTGAAAAAGCAGTCATTCTCATTTCCCAAGACAGACACACTCACAATGAAAGCTGTGGGAAAAGATGTGCAAACGCAAGTTCAACAGGATATTTTTCCACAGGCATTTAAATTTTGGCCTATTCAATGAGGTCAGGAGAGATGACATGGAGTCAAAGTGATGAAATAATCAACTCATGAGTTGGCTGTGTGTTCTGTGGAACAATATAGAAACCTAGAAGAATACTTTTCAGAACTCTGACATGGTGGGGAAGAACTGTGAGCCTGCTTCTCATGTTTCCTTACCATCACGTCCCCTTTGGCCTCGAAGAGAGTGTGCAAAGCAAATTCAGAATTGGTCCCTCCACCTGGCAATGCACTTGAACAGCATAAATTCAGGAGATTCTCCACTGTTGAGGACAAGGAAAAGTCACGGCATCAGAGAAAGCTTAGTATCACAGCAAAGCAAGTTTCTATGGGACACACCAATCAAGGAATCGGAGGTATTGGTGAGAGAAAGAAGTCTGTCCCGCCCCGCCCCCCCTTTGGTCAATACCTCTTTGCTGGAAGTCATGGTTTTCTAGCTCTGGCCAGGGCTTCCATACAAGCGTGGCTTTGTGTGTGTCCTGGGCCAAGGCAGAGGCATCCTGGAGTTCTGGGATCTCTGCTTGGAATCTTAAGCCAATGTTGATACGCCTTCAGTGACAAGAAGGAAAACAACAATGTGATCTTTAGTTTGATGACCTAGTTGTCAGGAACTTGGGAAAGGAGCACCAGTCCCTTCAGCAGTAAGAACATAAGGGCATTTCCTAAGGGTGTGACCCCAAGATTCTAAGCATGACCTTTTCACCGGGGTAAGGAGCAGCTTCCAGATTAGGGAAAGTGTGGGGAGAGCTGCTGAGTGGAAGAAATGGATAGTCTGCCTAAGGTTTTATAATTCCCTGTAACTGAGAAAAGAAAGGGTGGCTAATTCCAAGAGCACATGTGCCCAGAAGAAGGCGAAAGCACCATTTTATTAGGAAAAATGGACAAAGTGCTTACTTTATATTTTTATCCACCTGAGCCTCACAAAAACCTGGGCAACTATACCTATATAATAGATGAACCAACTAAAACCTGGGCAAATTAATGTAATCAAGATAAAACAAGAATATGGTGTTGGAGTGGAGGCTAAACTCAGGTTTTTTTATTCCTTACTCAAATATACTCATCAGGCTACCAAATGACCTGTTCATGAAAACAGGCCACTTTCCCCTTCTGTGATCTTCCCCTACTGCCCCCCTCTAAGCTCATTTTGAGGTCTGCCAAAAATCTTCAGGAAGGGAAAGGTTGAGGGCATTTGGAAAATAGTTGAGAGAAGTAAACATCCCAAGAGAGATGGCATAACATCACTAAAAGTGTGAAACAGGACCATGAGTTATGAATGGGGACCTAGATCCTCACACTTTTACTACGAATTTAGTCATAAATACTCTGAAACAATAGTACTCAAGAAATGCTATGACCCTATGGAGCACAGTTCTGCTCTGACATACAGTCGCCAGGAGTCGAAATTATTAGCAGCAACTGGTTACTGGTTACGATTTCTACAACTTCTTCTGCAGGGGCCACTCTGACCCCAGCAAACACTAAACGTAGTTCTCAAAATTTCTGATCCCATTTCTCAGCTGGGGCTTCTGTTCTATAGAATATTTGGTTTTTCCTTACGGTTCAACATCCACGGTCTGTTCTCCAGGACCTGGGGTGACTGTCATGTTGCTGCCATCGATGCTATCTGAAACATAAACCAAAGGCCACTGGTCAACATGGAAGGGGCACAAAGATCAATCACTCCCTGATGAAAATATGAAAGTAATCGAGCAGTAACTTTAATAGTTCTGAGGAGATTCCCATCGTAGTTACCCAGGAGGTGGGTGGAATGTGCTGCTATTTGTTGTGGTATTTTTTGTTGTTAGGGGCCTTTAATTCCAATGGTTCTCACAGTGAACCCTGCCTTATCCTGTATTGATGAAGCTAAGTGTTATAAGGATCCTTCAATTCTTACCTAGGGTAAAAAGAAGTCAGCTGCTTTTCTCTATTCTGCTAAATTGTACTGTTTCTATGAAACTGTTCTTGCTCCAGAAACACATCCTGGCGATGGATCTCTCCACACTTGCTCGTTATCCATCAAACTAAGATGTAGAGACTTGAGCTTACATCTGTCACCTAATCCTATGCGGTGGTGGTGTGACTGTAGAGTCAGAACTGACCCATGGCTGACCCTGCACTGGGTTTTCAGAGGCAGTTAAATCACATGGGAGGAGACTGCCCATCCTTCTCCCGCGGAGCAGCTGGTGGATTTGAACCTCGAGCCTTCAGGATTGCAGCGCTGCTTCTTAGCACTAGGCAACTAGAGCTCTCTAATTCTGTGTGTACTGTATTTATTGTTTTTATGTATTTATTCCTGGCATCTCACCCAATCAAGTGTGAGACCATCATTGGAACTGGAGGGGTTTCTCTCCCCAGTCAGCCTAAGCGCCTCCCGAGGCTATGAAATACATTCCCTTCTACTTTATACATTTGTGGATAAACAAATACAAGTTGAAAGTTGACAGAGACCCTCCTGTCTCCAGAAACACAAAACCCACCCTCCAGGCATCGGCTGGGATTTAAAATGACCTTCTACCGGTTTCTGAGGAGAAAAACCTCCTCTGTGGGAGGAGTTTGCCTAGGGGCTGCTGGAGGATTTGAACTGCTGACCTTTCGGTTAGCAGCTAGAGGAGTTACGCACTAAGCTTCTGGGCTCAACTGTACCCAACACAGACAGGGAGAGGCGGTTAAAAATCCTAGTTTGCTGGACGAGGGACTCACTGGAGCGGCAGAGCAGCACGCGCGGCGTGGGTGTGAGGGGCGTGAGGGGCAACTGCGGGTGGGCACCGGGGCCATGGCCGATGAGCACGTTGCTGAACAGCCCCGAGCCCTGGCGGACGGGGCTCAGCATGGGCGGGGGCGTGTAGGGGGGCAGCTCGTGGGTGGGGTCCAGCAGCAGGTGGTCGCCCAGGATGCGCGGGGAGCGCAGCTGGCTCTGGTACAAGGTGGCGCCGGAGTAGGAGGTGGCGGGGTTCAAGGTGTAGGAGGGCGGCGGCGGGATGAAGAGTGGCTCTGGCCGGTGCCGGAACTTCTTCTTCTCCTGCACCGGTTTGAGGGGTTCCTCAGCTTTGGCCACGCCCGGCTGGTGCTTCCTGGGAATTTCCTTTAAAAAACCCAAAAAAATGGGGAAGAGTTTCATTCAGATACTTGGGTCTGCAGACGGGCCGTTTCTACAGTCTCTGGGAAGGGGGACCCTCCTCCCCTCAGCATCACAGCCCCCAACCCCGCATCCTCTGCCTTAGGTCGTCATCACACCCACTGCAACCAGGCACATTCTAGTGACTTGACGACAGAGAAACTTTGGTTTGGGAGACTTGGGCGTTCTAATGTCTGGGTAGATCTGGGGGTAGTGGATGGGCAAAAAGGAATTAAAATTCTTGTATTATTTATCACTACTATTTCCCATCTGTTGAGTGGGCTCTTCACATCCCCGGACCCCTCTAGGGACAGACAACACATGCACTGAGGAGGGGACACAATTATGGGCTAGTGGCTGCTAAGGCAGGAAGAGGGGTTTCTGGCTCAGCCAAGGCTCTTGGGGCCACAGTCCCCACACCAGGGTTCTCCTGTTATGCAACTTTCAGGCCAGGGAAGAGCCATGGTAGATGTGTGTAAAGTTCATCTACTGGGCTCCCCTGAAAGTTAAACTGGTTAACCTCCCCCTTGACCAGCCCTCGCTGTGGCTCCCACCACTGGTGATTCATTTGCAGCAAGCCCTTCTCCTAGGCTGGCTTCCTGTCAGCACTGTTAGTTTTATTTTTTTTGGCAGCCGGAACCAAGCATAGTCTGGAAGGAAGATCTACCACATAGATACATATATATTAATAAGTAAACATATGCACGTAAATAGAGCAGGGCATGCCAAAGCCAAACAGAGACAGACTTGGTTGTGAAGCATGAGCACAGAGAACTCCAGAGCCCGGCAAGGCCGGGAGAGGTGATGGTGAGGTTGGGAGGCAGCCGGGATCCCTGAAGAGAGGTTTCTAGGAAGTCTGGGGTCCCCTCTCAGGCTCTGCAGACCAGTCACGGCTGGAGTTGCTAGCAACGCCTGAGCCCAAGGTGCTGCCCTAGCAATGCCTGAGCCCACGAGGTGGGGAAGGGCTGGCCATGGCCATGTGACCAACTGCCTTCAGGCCACATGACCTGCCCCAGTCAGCCCCTCAACCCTGCAATCCTCTCCCTCTGCATTGTCTTCTTTCTGCCTTCATCTTAGGTTCTGTCCCACTCCTGTGCTTTCCTCAACTTCACTGTCTTTTAAAGCATCCTCCCAATGTCAGGGAAGCAGAGAAGGGAGGAAAGGTGCAGGTTCATAACCCCTCCTTTAACCCCAGGCAGCCTTCCTGAGGCTAGATGGCTCCAGCCTGCTTCCTCTCCCCACCAGAGGGCTCTTTAACCATCTGAAGCTGAGAAGGAGAGAGGGGGCTGAGGAGAATAGGGAATCAGGACCCACATGTCAGCCTGTGTGTCCCTTTCCACCTCTCCAAATTCCTGAGTCAGCACCTCAGGTAGCCACCGCCTGCACTGGGATCTAGGCCTCTGATTGTAGGTCCAAAAGATGCCTTTTGGGTTCCCCCTCCTCCAGCCTCCTGTTCTGTCTCTCAGCTAGTCTTCTGATCCTCCAGGCAAGGTTCTGAGCCATGTAGGCCCAAGAAAAAACTCTGAATATTACCTGAGAGGAAGCACTTCCAGTGTCCCACCAGACCAAACTCTTCGGATCTCTAGGGGTGGGGCCAAACTCTGAGGACTTTAAAAAGCTGCCCAGGTGATTGTTAAGCAGAGTGGTGAACAGCCAGATGAGCCCAACCCCCTCAAGGTCATTGGAGGAAACCATGCTCAGTCTCAGCTGCTTCCTCTCCAGCAGGCTGGGTGCGGGGCTGGGATTAGAACTCAGGCAGGGTAGTTTACGTTCATACTTTCTTTATGTTAGGTGAAAGGACTTTACTCACATGTGCTCTGTCTTACCTGTATTATTTTATTGTGGTCTCTCTCTCCACTTAAAACATTTCCCCCTACATTTTACACAAAAGCAAGTTTGTCTCTCTCTTCAAATTATTGCTCTGAACTCCTCTAACGATGGTCTTGTGAGAAAACCAGCTCCACTCTGCACTCCTTTTAGTCACCAGATCATACTCCCACTGGCTGCACCCAGGCTGATGTTTTACATCAGCCCTTGTTTTTCTCTTATTGTCTTGAATAAAATGGGGGGGGGGGGGTTCCATGTGACCGGCAACCTAACTAGGTGCTTATGAACCTCCATATTGTAATTACTGGAGCAAAGACTGGGAGTTCTCCAAGGGTAGCAACAGTACATCTCTCCCACCCACCAAATTATTTCTGGAATAAAGAAGGGAATTGGAGGATGTCACTTCTCCACTCTGCCTGTTTTTAGTACCCCAAATCCTTTCAATTTATTAGACTGCACCCCAAACGTTCTCCACAAGTCTCCCCTTCTGAGGCCTTGATATTACACAGACAAGTAAAAATGATCTTTCTGTTTTCTATCTATCTTTCCCGTATGGTGGCCCAAACCCAATCCTCTTGCCCCCTGGGATCCCAGCGGCCACCCACTCTCTAAGGATAAGGATGGCTCAGTACATCACTTTGTGGGGAAGAGGAAAGGTTTGATATAGCCAACTACATGGGACACAAACTCCCTGGGGCTAGACATGCAGCTCCCCCTCCAGAGAGATGGAAAGACAGTCAGAGGGTGATGGAAAGACATCCCTCTCCGCTTCAGAGCCAAGGTAAGTTGCTTGATCATAAACCCGAGACAGAGAAGAACTTAACAAGAGTGAGAAAACAAATCTCTTTGCTTTCCTGAGATTGGGGGTGAATTTCATCCAGGGCAACTATTTTGAGACTCTTAATAAATTAAATCCTCCAAGGGTATTTAACCAGGTAGAATAGTAAAAATCTCAAATATGTGATAAGGCTGGGAGGTCTCACTGTGCCAGGGGCTACCACTTTGGTTGTTGAATTCGGGAGATTCTGGAAATGCTGGGAGAGGGGCCAGGCCTTGGGCAACAGCATTTAAGATCTAAGGCCAGAATGACGTCAATATTTTAAAAACTTGTGTGAGTGTATCAGGTTCTCCCAGCTGAATTCATTTACTTGAACCCAGGAGCACTGTCTGGTCTCAGAACTGAACTCAGATAGTTAGCCTAGTAAAGTAACAGGTGGTCAAGTGGGCAGCACTGACAAGGCTGGGACTCCCAAGGGGCCAAGCCATGTTGCAGGGCAGGCCTGTGGCTTCATAAAAGCTGTCATCTCCAAGAAAGCAAAGGGACCTCCCCACCCGAGGCAGGTGGGGCAGAGCAGCAACTCACAGCAGGCGTGCAGGGGGTAGCCCCTTGGGGTGAGTGTGGGGGAGAGAGGGTCATCCTCACGAGCACAGGCATCTCGTCGTCCGACACCGAGCTGGCTGGCTTGTCTCTGGCCGCGGGGGCAGCAGCGACGCTGTTGGCGAACCCCTGTGAGCTGGGCTTGGGCGGGAGAAGCTTGACAGGGACAGACACGGGCATGACCATAGGCGAGAGGCTATCTGCCTCGGGAGGGAGCTGTGGCTGCGGCGGAGGCGGCAGTGGAGGCTGAGGCTGGGGCTGAGGCTGAGGCTGAGGCTGAGGCTGAGGCTGAGGCTGAGGCTGAGGCTGGGGCTGAGGCTGGGGCTGAGGCGGCGGGGCCTTCTCTCCTTCCTCCTACATAGACAATAAAGGCTTTGATCCTGGGCTGCAGAGCAGCTACAGACTTTGCTGTTCCCAAAAGGTTCCAGGACATCAGGGGCAGGGGACAGAGAACTCCTGCGGGGAGCTTTACTTCCTGCAAACCCTGAGTCCCTCAGCCCAAGTGAAACCAGATGGCAGTGGACAGGGACATGCATGCTACTTTCACAAAGCCCTGACCACATAGTGCTTGTGTATTAGAAAAGTAGTTTTGGCTGTTGTTACTTTTAAAGAAAAGGTCATGGACTTGTAATCAGGCCCCTCGAAATGTATGAGCTTGTGCAAACAAAACACCAGTTGCTGTTGAGGTGACTTAAACTTCATGCAACCCTATGTGTGTCAGAGTAGAACTGTTTCACAGGCTTTTCAACAGCTAGATTTCTGGAAGTGGATCAACAGGAATTTCTTCTGAGGTGCTCCTGGATGGACTAGAACCTTTACCATCTAGTTAGTAACGGGGTGTGGTAACTGTTAGACCCTGCATGTATAATCTTTGGATTCTGGGAGCTTCAGTGATGCACCTCTTAGATGGAAGTTAGCAATCTAGCCAATATTTTATTCAGGTAAAGGAATAATTTTTAAAATGCAAAGCAGCTTAATTTCAAACAATGAATACAAAACTCTCTTATTTGGTATGGCCAAGAGATGCAGTAATTTCCAAATAACAGTTTTGGTTAATAGAGAATTCTTTTATAGATTTTAATTACGATCAATTAATTCTAAAAAAAGAATGCCAAGGAAATTCTTTAGCTTTTAAAATGTCACTGATAATCTCTGTGGAAATAGTATCCTGGTATTTCATCTTTCTGGGAGAATCCAGGAAATTTTAAGGCAGATGGATCTTTGGGTATTAGAGGCCATTATGAGTATGTAAGTAAATAGAATGTTCTGGATACATTAGCTTTCCCTGCAAACTGATCACTCATCCTGAAGACCCAAGTGACTTTGGCCTTGGGTATGTCAAGTGGCAGAAGTTAAAAGTAATATGGCAGCTACAGTTTTCCTTTGCGGTCTTCTCCCAGCAGGTGGGACCCCCTCAAAGTTTCAAGCATCTCTGTGTTGAACCATTGTTTGGAAAGCCAGAGGAAGTGGGGGATGTCAGAGTTGGCCAAATACCAAGGCAGAGTCATGTGTTCCCTCCAGGAGGACAGTGCCTCCCCAGGCCCCCTGATGGGACCCACATTAACCTCTATCTGGATGGCAGCAAAGCAAAGCAAGCAGCACACAGCTTGGGAAGGACTAGGGGTAGGGGTGGCTCCTGGCTAACCTGTTTGAGACTGGGGGAGGCCCTCATTCCGCCATGGGACCGCATGTGGCCATTCAGGGCAGGTAGGCTCTTGAACTCCTTCAAGCAGATGGAGCACGTGAGCTTGTTCTTGGCATCAAACTGCTCTCCAAACGCTCCTTTGGGTTGGCCACTGCTCAAAGCAGAGCCAGTGAGAGAGATCGAGAAGAGAAACACATAGATTGAAGAAGGAGAAATAGTGACTTATTGACAAGACTTCACACCAACCAAGAAGTTTTATTCATACAATGCTCCCAAGCCCATGGTCATACTTGAATACCCCCCACCAACATATGTCAGAGAAATAATCTCAATTTACAGATGAAAAACTGAGGCAAAAGTGGGAAACTCAACCCAATCCAACATCCGTGAGACAAAAGTGACTCACAGCTGACCTTCCTTACAGGTTTTTAGAGGCTGTAAACGGCATAGTAGAAAACTATCTTTTTCCCATGGAGCACCTGGTGGACTCAAACTGTGTGCCTTTTTGGGTTGGCAGTGCAATCAGGCCACCAGAGCTCCCTCAGAAGAGGGAAGGTTTGCCTAAAGTCATGGATGAGTTGAACAATTCATCCTCTTGCATGGTAGACCTTCAGGCTGAACTGTTCCCATTTTTGACCCTGCAGGATCAGTTCAGTCCATCTCCCCCAGAAGGCCTCCCTCAGAGATCCTTGTGTGAACGCTCTGATGCTCAGCCTCCACACTGCAGACTGTGTCAGCCATCTCTCAGGTTCTAGCTAAATCTTTAATTATTTCATGTGCTCATGGCAGGAGCAGGACACGCCAGTCTGTGTAACTCACGGTTGCATTTGCAAAGGCTAGATCTAGAGGTGGCACCCAGTAAATATTCACTGACTGAAGGGACAATGGACAGACCACGAATCAGCCCCAGATTGTAATTACTGAATCTTAGAATCTCTGAGCCTCAGTTTTCTCATCTATACAATAATCCTAATAATAACAGTTAACAATTACTGAACATTTCTGATGCTATAATTGTTATGTGCCGTCGAGTCACTTGTGATTCATAGTGACCCTGTTTACAACAGCTCCGAACTCTGCTCTATCCTGAGCCAACCTTAATGTCCCTGATACACCTACACCCCTCATTTCCCCAGTCACCGAGTCAATCCATCTCATTGAGGGTCTTCCTCTCTTGCACTGTCCTTCAACCCTCCCAAGCTTGAAGTCCCTCTCCAAAGACTGGTAATCATACTCACTGAGTTACTGTACTACACATTATACATAGTGCCAACTTCAGAGTCTAAGTACATAAACACAGTACCTGCTAGTATTATTCCTATCACTTTGACAAACGGCCTTGAACTTGGAACTGAAGTGAGAGAAACAACCCAGAAAGAACCCCCCCCCCCAACCAGGCTCCTTAAATACCAACCAGCCTCCAATGGCCCATCCTACCTTGACTCAGGGGACCCTGGTTGGGCTCTGCCATCAGGTAGGTGCATCTAATTTGGAACCAAGCAGAAACCGAGAAAAAAAAAAAGGAATAAAAAATTGTACACATTTCCCAAGAGAAGTAGACTTGAACTGAGGGGGTGGGGGGACACCAGTAATTCTCTCACTCTTCTATACCCCAGGTCCTCTTTCCCTGGCTTGCTCCCTGGCTCAAGGGACCATAGTCGCATTCCTGGCACTGCCGCCAGCTACAAGGTCACCAGTGAGCTGTACCCTTCTCATTCCTTTCTGCTCTCCCCATCCACCCACTCTGTGACGGGTTCCACCCCCACAGGGACACAGAAGTGAGTTGAGTGACACTGCACCAGCCAGGGGACCTACTGGAATTCCTGCTCAGGCCTGGCTATCTCATTCTTTAGTTCACAAGGGCTCTCAGTTACTATCAGGCCTAAGCCCCAGACAAACAAGGGCTGCGGAGCAGCTTACCTTTGGCCTCACACTTCACCAGAGCCCTGCCTCCACCCAACCAGGTCCTACTCCAGGTTTCTTGTTCCCACACCCTTCTGTGACATCAGTGTAGCACTTGGAACAGGCTAAAAAGCATGCAACAGTGCCCAGTACACAGAATGCTATTTTGTGGTCATATGCATTTGTGAAACAATCACAAAGGTGGTAACTGTGGTGCACAGACTGCATCTGGCCTGCAGACTTATTTGGTGGTGGTTACTGCTGTGTACTGTTGGGTCAGAACTAAACCCATAGCTGACCCTTCAGTGGGTTTTCAGAGGCAGGAAACCATATTGGGAAGAGACTGGTTATTTTTCTCCAGCAGAGCAACTTGTAGATTTGAACCATGCACTTTTGAGTTGGCACTACAATTCCTCACGACCAAGCCAGAGTTCTTTTAAAAAGCCCTGAACAAGGACAGCACTTGCTGGTGCAGCTGCTCCCTGGTATACAGTTGCCACCACCCCCTATTTTCTCCCAGCAGATCATTTCACTATTCACTTGAACTGCCTGGATCCTGAAGGCAGCTAACGGTTTCATCTCTGTCATTCTCTGCGATGGCCCCCTTTGGAGATTTACAATGTACATTACCACACAGAAGACATGAAAGCACCTACCCCTCCCGCCCTGTAATACACTGGACGACCATTTTCAGAGGGAATACTGTGCACATTCAGATCTCATCAAAGGAGACCCCCTCCTCACTCTGAGTCCCCAAGCACTTGACTCAAGGTCTTGATCAGTACATGAATCATTCAGGGGAAAACTACAGTATGTGGGCCATCTCCTTAGTGAGACTATAAACTCTACGGGCAAAGGACTGAGTCATAATTGGTTTCATATTTCAAGTGCTTATGGTAAACAGCATCTGGCACATGGAGGTTAATGTCCATGAAATGAATAAAGAACCAAAGGATTGAAGGGGTTGGAGAGAGGATCTGGCACTGCATATACCCAGCCCCCGTGATCCTGAAGCACACTGAGACATCAGGAAAAACTCCCACTGGGACAATACCTGGGGCCACACGGCACTGGGGGACAGCTGCTGGTGCTGTGGTCCCATACTGTTGAGGTGGATCCCACTGGGGGACAGGAGCGGCCTATGGGGGAGGGCATTGCTGACCCGGTGCAGGTCTGAGCTTGTTGGCTCCCCAATTCCTATGTCAGTAGGCCCCAGGTCCCCATGGGAGCTCAGCAGGGCCTGGGCCTGCCTGTCGCTGGGATACGTCTTCGGCTGACTGTCCTCACGCTGCTGGTGCTGAGGCAGGTGGCTCTGCTGGTAGAGGGGGTGACTGTAGGGCTGCTGGGGCTCCTGGTAGTAGTATTGGGGCATGGAGCCCAGCTGAATCAGCTGGACTGCATGAGCCTGCTCCGGGGGATACTGGTGGGGGTCCCTGTGGTAAGGGGGCTGCAGGTGCATTTGCTGTGGCTGCGGCTGCTCTTGCAAGTGCTGCATCATGGGAGGGGACTGGTAATACTGAGGTATCTGCATTGCACTCTGCCGCTGCTGCAGCTGTTGCTGCGGCTGCTGCTGAGGCTCCGATGTGCGAATCTGCTGCTGCTGCTGTATCTCTTGCATGGAGATGCGCTGTTGCCCAGCTTGCTGCTGCTGCTGCTGCGGGTAATACTGGTGCTGCTGCATCTGCTGCATGTGCTGTGACAGCATCTGAGGGCCCTGCAGTGGCTGTGCCCCCTGCACTGGCATCTGAGTCAGTGGCTGCTGGTAGTCATAATAAAGGTGCCCTTGGGCTGGGTGCTGCCCAACCTGAAGAGCTGGTTTGGACAGCCCACCAGTGAAGCCAGGGTGAGGCGGCTGGGCCACCTGCTGGTAGCGGGAAGGAATAACCGGTGTCGGGGGCTCCAGGGGCTTCTGAGACAGCAGCTGGCGGAGGGCACTGTCCGGCGTCCCGTCCATGACTGCCGACTGGGCGTGCAGCACCTGGGCCATGTTGTTGACCTGAATTCGCAGGTTTTGATTGGCAAACACCTGGGTGAAAGAGTCCAGCTTGTGCAGGACGCCACTGGTGAGCTTCTGGGTCCGGATCTCGCTGGCCTGAGAGTAGGTGTACTGGTAGCCATCGGCAGGCTCAGCCTGGGTCGGTGCCCCCCACATCATATTGGAGTTGGCCAGGTTGCCACGTAGCTGGACGTGGTTTCCAGGCCCCGAATGACCTCCCCACCCTCCCTGCCTTGAGGTATCCACTTGGCCAAGGTTTTTGGAACCAACAGATAAGCCCAGGCTGTCTCGAGTGTCTTGAGGGAAGTGAGGGGATATGGGCGAGGCCTGGGGGGCATCCATCCCACCCCCTGTGACTGTATTCCCATAGTTGTGGTTCAGGCCACTGTGGACGCCGAGCGGGGGCTGTTGGTAGAAGAGGCTGTCACTGCTGTGGGCCACGTGGTTGGTCTTGTACAGCTGCTGATCGCCCATCGTGTCGGCCTTTTCTGTGAAGGTCCAGCCACAAAACCATAAAAAAAGGTAAAACGAAACAAACTACAAAGGATTGAAACCCTGAGAAGCTGAGAGAACGTGTCCACACTACTCCACGGCTGCCATGTCGGTGACGGTGGCTGGAGCCAGATGTCCCTGCTGGCCTGTACCACTCCTGGGCAGAGTGGGGGGCTTTACATCCTTGCCCGGGCTGAGGGAGGGACCGCACACCACCTCGGTCAGGAGATGCTGCTCACACCTGCAAGACAAGAACCAGAGACAGGAAAGGGTTAATCTGGATGTTTTCTATGAGCAATTACACCTTCAGGTCCAGCGACAGGGATCTGTGGGTGGCACAGAGAGTTAAGTGTTTGACTGCAAACCAAAAGGCTGTCAGTTCACAGCTACGCACAGTCACCTCAGAAGACAGACCTGAAGATCAAATGCTAACAAATCTGTCCTTTTCCTGCTACCCTATATGCACTGTTCTACTCTTACACAAGCATGAGGCTTAAAGTTGAGTTGACAGCAACAATCTTTTTTTTCCCATTATAAAGGCAAATGCAAAGTAAAAGACTACAACAGGATGGGAGCTCTGGTGGTCTAGTGGCAAGAAGCTGCACTGCAATCCCAGAGGTACACTGTTCAAGTCCACCAGATGCTCTGCTGGAGAAGGAGGGGCAATCTCCTCCTGTACCAGTCAGATCTGCTTAGATGGTACACACACAAAAAATAATATTTTTTAAAAAGACTACTACAGGAACCCCAGTTTCCTGTACTTCCCATTCTGCAGATCCTGACCCTCAAGTGATTGTAAACTCTCTAACTTTCAAGCCATTGCTCAATGGCTCATTAGCTCATTGATTTGTTAATTCACTGTTTTCCTCATCAATTCAGCCATTCTTTTGAGACTCTGCTATTGAAAACCCAGCACTACTCTAGGACCTATAGGGAGATAGGAAGAAATGTAAGGCATTTACTAATCAATTCAGCTGCTCAACAAATATTTACTGTATGCCTAGCATGCATACAGTATGCTGGAAGTGATTAGATAAGGAAACTGCTCTTGATAAGCTTACAGAAGAGGTGATGTAAGAGGAGTAAGTAAGTGATTACAATACAAGGGCAAAGAAGAACATATAACTAAACGGTAAAAGTAAGACCCATGAGAATTCAGAGCCCTTAGCTGCAGCAGAACAGAAGTGGAGAAAGTTTCAAGGATGAGTGTTGTTCATAGCAACTTGAGAGCCAGGTCCACATAGTCGCCAGCCTCTGTGAGGTCCCTGCTCAGCGGAACAGCTGCCAGAGAGAGCAACTACCTAGCCAGAAGCCTATGCACGACACACAAATTCCATAGTTTAAAACGCAATATTTAAAAAAAAAAAACCAAAAAAACCCCGCAATATTTACTCTTATATAGAATATACACGCAGCAAAGCACACATCAATTCAGCAGTTTCTACATGAACAATTCTGATTACATTCCTTGAATTGTGCAACCATTCTCACGCTTCTATTCTTGGTTGTTCCTCCACCATTAACATAAATTCAGTGCCCCTTCAAGTTCCTATCTAGTCTCTGCTGTTTTAATCTGATCCAATATAAATAATATTTTTTTTAAAGCTCAATGCTCAAAGCAACCATTTCATAATAAGCTAAACTATTGCTTGGTTTTAAAAAGACTTCTGGGGATATTTCTGGTCTAAAGTTTAAAGATTATTTCAGGGTGAAAGTTTCAGTGAATCACCCAACCTTTGTGGGTACAAGAAGTCTGAAGTATATCATAATTTGAAATTAAATTTCTATTTTCTCTTCTTTGATCAAGATTCATCTATAGATTCGTTGATCAAAATGTTCAGTAATGGCGGCCAGGCACCATCCAGGTCTTCTAGTCTCATAGCAAAGGAGGCAGCTGCTCATGAAGGCCATCAACCATATATTTCAGCACACATTTCACCAAAGAAGACATTCAAAAGGACACCACAGATATGTAAGGATGGTTAATGTCGTCAGTCATTAGAGATCTGCAAATTAAAACCACAATGGAATATTATTTCACTCCCACTAGAATGTTGTTGTTGTAAGGTGACATCGAGCTGAGTACAACTCATAGCGACCCTATGCACAGCCAACCTAAAACCTGCCCCATCCTTTGCCTTTCTCATCATCTCTGACACACTAGAGCCCTATGTGGAAGTTAACAAGTCAATCTATCTCACTGGGGGTCTTCCACTCCTTCACTAACCCTCCATCTTTCCAAGTATGATGTGTCTTTCCAAGGAACAGCCTCTCTTAACTACATGTCCAAGTATGTGTGAAAAACTGCCATCTTTGTTTCCAGGGAGCACTCTGGCTGGACCTTTCCCAAGACATTTTTTTGTTCTTTTGGCCATCTTTGGGATGTAGTTTTATGGGTATGCAATGCTCCTCTCCAACATCACAGGTCAAAAACATCAATTCTTCTATCATCCTTGTTCACTGTCCAGCTCTCTGATGCATAGCAGGTGATTAAGAAGACCATGGACTGAATCAGGCACACCTTGGTCTTCAAAGTGACATCATTCCTCTGCACCACTTTGGAGAGGTCCCTGAAAGCAGTCTTAAGCAATTCAATATGTTCCTGATTTCCTGACTGCTGGTACCAAGGATGCTGATTGGTGATCCAAGCAAGATGTAATAATTTATAGCTTCAATCCTTTCTCTATCTATCATAATGTTAACCATTGGTCCTGTGATAAGGATCTCTGTTTTCATGATGTTGAGATGTAATCCATACCTAAGGTTGTAGTCCTTGATCTTCTGCAGCAAGCATTTCATATCCTTCTCAGCAAGCAAAGTTGTGTCATCTGCATAACGCAGGTTGTTGATGAGTCTCCAATCTTGATGTCACATTCTTCTTCATAGAGTCTGAGTTCATAAATTATTTGCTCAGCATACAGACTGAATAGGTAGGAGAAAGGAAGCAACCCTGATATACACTCTTTCTGATTTTAAACCATGCTCTTGTTCCCTTGCTCTTCAGACAACAGCTTCTTGGTCTAGGTATAGATTTTGTATGAACACAACCAAGTGTCGTGGGATTCCCAGTCTTCTTAACATTAGCCATAATTTTTTATGATCCATACAATCAAATGCCTTTGCACAGTCAATTAAAAAAAACCAAACTCTGATTTCAGCCACCGGAATGGCGGGAAAAAAAAAAACCCTAAAAAAAAAATAAATGTTTGCAAGGATGTGGAGAATCTGGAACCTTTACTCACTGTTCTGGGAATATAAAATATAAACAGTGTTGTGGTTCCTAAAACCCCCCTAAAACCAGAAGACCACATTTTTGTAATTAGGTACCATCCAGCTGGTGCCAACTCACAGAGCCTTATGCACAACAGAACAAACTCCTGCCACATCCTTCACCATCTTCAAATCTTTGCATATGTGACTCTATTTCCAGGTGTACAACTGCTGAAAGGAGAGTGTCAAACAAAGACTTATTTGTTAAAGCTCAGAACTGCCAAAGGATGGGAACAACCTAAACAGCCATCAACAAATAAAAAAAATTAACAAATAGGGTTAAGATGGAATACTGCTCAGAAGGAGAAATTAAGTCTTGAAATTAAGCTACAATATGGTTGTGACTAGAAGACATTCTGTTGAGTGAAATAAGTTAATCACAGAAGAGAAAATACTGTATTACTTCACAGACAAGGTGAACATATAGAGAATAAAGTTTATCAGTGGTTACTGGAGGGTAAGGGAGATATGTGGTGATGTAAATATCACACTGATTAAGGGTAGAGTCATACAACTGATTATTATAATTACTGTCAATAAGTTGTACATTCGTAAAGAAAAGAGTTGAATTGGCAACTGTGTGATAGACATATTTGCAACAATGATAGAAAAATATTATGTGTAACCAAAAATTTCATGGGCTTTGGTTTCTCACTTTGGAGGTTTCGGGGTTATGGTTTCACAGGACATCCCAGTTAACCGGCCTAAATAACATGGCTAGTGCTTCTGTTCAACCTCCTAGTTTGTTTTGGAATGCCGCATAATGTCTGGGTCATCAACGCTTGCCAAGTGGCCATCTAAGGCCTAGAAATGGTCTCTATTTGATGAGAGCAACAAAAGAAGAAGGAGGGTCCAAAGGAGGAGGAGGATATGGAATGTGTGGCTAATTACCTCCATGAACAACTGTTCTTTTGCCATGAGCCCAGATCCCTCGTTAGAAACAGGAAATTCAGAGAGACTGCACTAGTTCCTCTTTGAGTCCACATGGGCTTGAAACTGGGGAATCTGTCAGATCCTTCCAAATACGACAAATGGACTGTAAGTTTTAGTCTCAGTGTGCAGCGTCTTAACTTCCATAGAAACTCAAGAAAAGGGATGGTGATGCAGGGACTGGCTCTCCTCTTCCATCTGCTCACAATTATTATCTTCTTTACAAAGCAAAGCTTTCACCCATTCCACCGCAAACCATAAAAGGGCTCACTGCCCCAAGAAGAAAGCTTCCCAGCTCCCCGAAATCATTGAGACTGAGAAAATGGAGAAAGAGCATCTCTAACAAATGAATAATAGATCTGTTTGCAAGATAGGTGGTTTCTAGTTCTTTTCCACAGGAAGACCTACTTGAAATAACTGAAGTGTTCTGATGCACTAGTCCATGAGAGCTGCGCTGATGACCCAAAGGCTGACCCTCTGTGCCAGTTTGAATCTACCAGCCACTCGATAGAAGAAAGATGGACAACGTCCTCAAGCCTAATCTATAGCTTAGAAACCTAGGGGCAGGGTCAGCTATGAGTCAGAACTGACTCGACAGCAGTGAGAGAGAAGAGGAAAAGGGGTGGGAGAAATAATTATAATATTCTGAATGCTAGTTGATGATGTGTTTTATTTTTTTTAAAAAAACTATAACTCAAGCAGATCAAAGGACAGAGTAGTTCTGCTTCAACAAAATATTATTTACTAGTTCATGTGGATGAAGGCTTGCAATGTGATTTTTATCCATATACATGAAAGGGTTGAAATACAACAGATGCCAATTCTTGTCTCATGCTATAATAAGTATTATTTTTCTACTGCTAAATAAACAAAGAAGGAAGCCAGCAGAGTGATAATGTTTGTCTATTGCTTGGGACAGCTTCAGGGGTGTGCTGGCTCTGTGATAAGCTGTTCATTTATGACCAGATCATATATTGGTGGCTTAAGGAATTGCACTGCCAGTGCAAAGGCATGCAGTTCAAATCCACCAACTGCTTTGCAGGAGAAAGATGGGTAATCTTCTGGACAGTTTTCTGCCTCTGTAAGCCCGTTGGAGGATTAGCTATTGGTCAGGTGCAACTTGACAGTACAGAACAACAATAAATATACACTGCAGGGAGTTCCTTTGGCCTAGTAGGTAAAGAATTGTTCTGCCAACCCAAAAGCAGGTAGTGTGAATCCAGCAGCTCATTTAAGGGAGAGAGATGGGCAATTTCCTTCCTGCAATTTATAGTCTCTGAAAACCTGCTGGAGGGTCAGTTAAGGCATCGAGTTTTTTTTAATATGCAAATGGGTAATGGAATGGGTTGCTAATTAAGAAAGTGAAGGTTTAAGTTCATTCAGGAGCATCTCGGAAGAAAGACCTGGTTCTCTGCTTCTCAAAGGCCAGAGTTAGTGAAACTATTACAGAATACAATTCTACTTTTACAACATGGGGTTGCCATGATTTGGAGTTGATTTGATGGCAACTCTGTTGTTTGGTAGATCAACCAGGAAAAAAATAAGTCATCCAGAACTACTATAATTAAGAAATGCATTTTTAATATAGCTTTGTATGGTTCTGAATTATTTACCTGAATTAGTAATGCATTTATGCTGTTTTTGATCAATTGTGTCCTATTAATAACCGTGATGATAACTCACATTAGAAGATAATTTTAAAACTTAAAGAGTTTTATGAGACTTCAGGAAATTAAAAAGTTTCTAACTTTATATAGAATTATTGTAGAGGAATATAATAGGGTAGCAGATAAAAAAAATCTTGAGCACAATAATACATTACATATATCAAATTAGGAAAAAAAATTCCATGGGGAGAATGAAATGGAAATAAAAAATCATGGAGAAAAGGAACAATGACTATTAAGAAGAGCTTGCTTGTGCATTTTTAAAGATGGATGATGGTGGGTATTAGATTGCCATGGTGTTTAGATTTCACTGGATAAATGAAAAACAGTGATGTAACAGCTTTACTTTAAAAATACCAATGTTTACAATATGCTGGAAATTGCACCTTCTGCAACTTATGATTAAATATGTAGATGTAAACTTGAAAATGTGTGAGGGTGTAAACAGTTTTACAAAATTCTTTCTGGGTGATTTTAGGCAGAAATGTTTGAAGAATACCACAGACATCCCCACTTCCGCCGGAGAGCTGGCTTGAGTTGGTTTCTGTCCCTTTGTCTAATATAAGAAGAGAAGGAAAACTCAAGACTGTGTAAGGAGGCCGAATGACAGGAAACAGTGTGGTGAAGAGGGCTGGCCAATCAGGAACAAGTGTGGAGAAGAGGGCTGGCCAGTCAGGAACAGTGTGGAGAAAAGGGCTGGCCAATGAGGATGGCTAGGGCTCACAATGCCAAGCAGCTGCATGATGGGTGATGAGAGAAGCAGGGAGCCCAACTTACCTGGCCAGAAACACAGGAACTTGGTCTTGACCCAGACCTACGGAACCAGAATCTGCATTTTATTGAGAGCTGATGGTGCACTTGAACTGCTGGTCTTTGGAGTTAACAGCTGAAGTCTTAACCACTATACCACCAGGGCTCCTATCAACATATTAAGTGCTCACTAAATAAGTCAAATAGGAAATGGAAGATCATTCAGAAATCTGTAACTCCTAAGGAGAACTCACTCATGTATGCCAAGAAATACGGAAGACTGTTACCTGGCCATCTAGCTGTAAGAGTTCTGTATCTGTGCCCACTGCCAAGAAAGGTGATCCAACAGAACGTGAAAATAATTGAACACTATAACCAATATCACTAGAAAGTACAATCTTGCTGAAGAGAATGTAAAAAATACAGTTGGAGCAATACTCTGAAATTCAAGCTGAATTCAGGAGAGGATCAGAATGAGGGTGATTATTGTTGATGTTAGATTGATCTTAGCTGGAAGCAGAGAATACCAGAAAGATGTTCACTTCTGTTTTATGACTATGTAAAGGCTTTTGACTATGTGGATTGTAGCAAATTATGGGTGAGACTGCAAAGAATGGCAATTCCAAGAAATGTCATCGTGCTCATACAGAACATGCACACAGACTAAGATGTAGTTGTTTGAACATCAGGGAATGCTGCATAGTTTAAAATCAGACAAAATGTGTCTGGGTTGAATGCTTTCACCATACATATTCAATTTGTATGATGAGTAAATAATCTGAGAAGCTGTACACAGGATGAAGACTGGAGGAGGCTTCATTAACAACCTGGGATATGCAGATGGCACAACCCTGCTAGCTGGAAAAAGAAGTTTTGAAGCACTTATTGATAAAGCTCAAAGACTACATGCTTCTGTACGGATTATACTTCAACACAAGGAAAATAAAACTCCTGATGACTAGACTAACCAGCAACAATATCATGATAAATAAGAAAAGAATTAAATTGTCTGGGATTTCATTTTACTTTGAACTATAGCCAATAGCTATGAACACAGCAGCCAAAGGCCTCTCCAAAGATGTCAATTTAAAGACTAAAATGTGTTTGATCCAAACCTTGTTACTTTCAATTGCTTTATATGTAGGTGAATTTGAACAATGAATAATATGTTAGAGTTGTGCCTTTGAACTGTGATGCTGGTGAAGAGTACTAAATATACAATGAATGGACTGCCAAGAGAACAAAGGAATTTGTCTTGGAGGAATTGCAACCAAGGCACTCCTCAGAGGCAAGGATGGTTTAATTTCATCTCACATGCTGTAGGCATCTTCTCAGGAAGTGCCAGTCCTTGGAAAAAGACATCAGACTGGGAAAAGTCAGGAGAGTCAGTGAAAGGGAGGAAGATCTTCAGTGGAACTGATAAAGTGACTGCAACAATGGGCTCAAGCATGGGGGAAAGCACGAGGATGGAGCAAGACAAGGCAAGATTTTAATCTGCTGTACACGACTGCTATGAGTCGGATTGCTTTGAGTCATAGTTGACTCAAGAGAACTTAACAGCAATCCCAGAGGAGCACGGTTCGAATCCACTAGATGCTCTGCCGGGAAAGGAGGGACAATCTCCTCCTGTACCAGTCAGATCTGATTTGACGGCACACGCACACACACAAATAATAAAATATATAAAAAAAGAGAACTTAACAACAGCACCACCACTTGTTCGTGTGACCTCTGCTAGGCTTCTCTGCTGTAAAGTCATTACTTTTCCCTTGGTAATGAAGAAAAAACTTCTAGGGAGGTACACTTCTGTTTCTTATCAACTAAGACATTATCTTTTTAACAGGTACTATTGTTGTTTGTTGTTGTTATGTGCCATCCAGTCGCCTGCGACTCATAGCGACCCTATGTACAACAGCCCTAAACTCTGCTCTGTCCTGTGCCAATTGCACTGTCTCTGACACTCCCATCCCAAT
>NW_006399767.1:15291142-15319724 GCF_000299155.1 Elephantulus edwardii | reverse complement strand
ATGTCCTTCAAAGCAGTCTGAACTTCTTCTTTCATCACCATAGGCTCTTGCTCATATGTTGTTTCATGAAATTCTTCTGTGTCTTCTAATTCCTTTCGATACAGTGACTCAGTATATTCCTTCCATCTTTTTTTAATACTTCCGGGATCATTTAACGTTCTGCCAAAAGCAGGTACTATATTGATAGATTAAAGAAATCTCAAACAAAATTATCACATAACTTGGGAGAGATGAAAGAGCATTATGTTGAGTGAATTAACTCAGTCTTATAAGGACAAATACTGCATAAGATCTTTATTGTAAAAATAAAAGCATAATTAGTAAAATGAGTATGGGAGCCCAAGGTGGGGAAAGCGTAGAAGCAGAATGGTGAGGCTGGGCACGGGGGATATCATGGGGTTGCACAATATAGTGGGAGGAGGGATAGCGTAAAGGAAATGCGAAAGATCTAGAGGGGATCGAAAAATACGGGGTAATAGTGGGTTTAGTTCAATGGTGATTAATTTTACAAAACACAGTGAATGGGAATGAGTGTATGAAACACAATGTGAATAAAGTATGGTGTTAAACACCATGCATATGAATTTTGTATGCACACCAATATAACAGTAAAAAAAAAAAAAGTTCCAAAAGCAAGCTGTAGAGCAGGTCCCATCTCCTCCCGTTCCCAGATATGGCAGGAATTGACTATTTTCTGTTGAGGCCATGCTTCCTAACTTGAATGCCAGACACAATGCAGAAACTAAGGCTGTACAGAGCCCTGTCAGCACAGGGGTCCACACCCTCATCTTTACAGGGTCAGATGGCCAAGGTTTTCAGGTTTGTGGACCACACAAATCTGTTCCTAATCTTCAGCTGTAGTGATAAATCAGTCATAGACAACATACATGTAAACAGAGGCATGTGGCTATATTCCAATTCAGTTTAATATAGGGACACTAAAATCTGAACTTCTGTTATTTCCACAAGGCAAGAATTAACATTCTCACACCAGAGAGGTAGGTATTCAGTCACACAGGCTTACGAGGGCAGCATTTGCTCAAGAAGAAAACACAGAAGGTAGTAAGGGAGAGGATGGGAAAATATACGCAAACAATAACTATAGAGATAGTGGGAAGAGTGATGGAGGCCTATAATCAGTCATAAACAATATGTGCATAAATGGCTGAACGGGATATATACCAATCTGCTCAGTCAACGTTTATTCAAATCATGGTAAAAAAGCTGTTTTTTTAAAAAAGAAAATAATGGTTTAAAATTTTTCTTTGATCAATTAAAAAAAGGAAAAATCCCATCTAAACTCAGAGCTATAAAGGACACATGGTGGGCTGGCTTTGGCTTGAGGGTCCTAGTTTGTCGAAGCCCCTCTCCACTGCCTGCCAACTCCTCAGGGTCAGCGGCCAGGAAGGAGCACCATCTACAAGGACTGTTATAATCAGCCATCCTTTGAACCAGAGAGAGAGAGGAAGCTGACTTTGCCAAGGTCTCAGCAGGACTTGTTTGCTTACACACCAGAAGGCTAACACCCTACTCCTGCCAGACCACCACCGCTTATTTGGAAAAGAAAACCAAGAAAAATTTTCCTTTTGCTGATACCAGGTGTCATTTAGCAGCTGGACAGGCAGCTGTGGTGGCTTAGTGGTAAGGAGTTGCAGTGCCAACCCAAAGGCCGGAGATTCGAATCCACCAGCCGCTCTGCAGGAGGAAGATGGAGAGTCTGTTTCCTCTTGTATGTTTTACAGCTTCTGCGAACCACTGGAGGGTCAGCTACAAGTCAGTTCTGACTCAATGGCACATTACAACAGCAACAACTAAATGATTCTTTCTTAAAAAAATTATTACATGTACAATGAATGAATGAAAATCTAACTTTTCTATAAACTCTCTTTAAATTATTATAAGAAGTATATAGGAAAGTGAACTGGGGTGGGGAAGAGAGGAAATTATAGAACAATGAATTTTTTTAAAAAAGTGAACAGGGGGTAGAGAGGAAAAAGTGCAACCATTAATGAATGAAAAGCCAACTTTCCTGTTAAACTTTCATTATAATCACAATTTTTTAAAAAAGAAAGAAAAATTATTATGTAAGCTTATGTTTATGTCCAATCATTTTGCAGGCTCATCAAATGAATTTAACCTTGATTCCCCTCAGATTCTTCTTATTCCAATCCCTTTAGTTCCCAAAAGGAGGCAGGAGTCGAGGGTGAATGTCCAAGATACAGGCTCATGGGGATTTTTTGAACAGCTAAGCTGTTTTGTTATGGGCTTTCTGATAGTTGTAGTTGTTGTTGTGTATTGTAGAGCTGGAAGAGACCCACAGCTGACCCTCCAGTGGGTTTTCTGAGGTAGTTAATGGCATGGGAGGAGACTGTCTATCTTTTCCCTTTGGAGCATCTGGTGGATTTGAACCATATGCCTTCAGGACAGCAGTGCAGCTGCTTTCTGATTGTTGTTGTTAAGTGCTGCCGAGTCATAGATGGCTCATAGTGACTCTGTGAATGAAAGACCTGGACACTTGTATAACTTCTGCCGTTTCTCCAAGTTCACAGGGTTTCCAGAGGCAAGCTATTTCAGAAGTGGATGCCATTCCTGCTTCCAAACTTGTTTTAATCTGGGAGCTCCACCAAATACTGCCCACCATAGATAACCATTATCACATTTGACACATCAGTGTCACAGTGTTTAGCATCACAGCAACCCATGAGTTACCTCTGTACAGCAAATAGACAGACCAGTGCTATACCACTTGGAAGACTGTTTGACCAAAAACAATTAAAACCAGGCCTGAGGGCCACAGATTAAAATCACCTACCTTTGGCTTGGTAACATCATTTTCTAACCACTAGGCCAGCTTTCTGATTGTTGTTGTTGTTGTTATGTGCCGTTGAGTCACTTGCGACTCATAGCGACCCTATGTACAACAGCCCTAAACCCTGCTCTATCCTGTGCCAATTGCACTGCCTCTGACACACCCATCCCGATTACCCCAGTCACTGAATCAATCCAGCTCATGGAGGGTCTTGCCCTCCTACGCCGTCCCTCCACCCTCTCAAGCATGATGTCCCTCTCCAAGGACCTGTACCTCCTTACAACATGTCCAACGAAGCCCCAGAATCCTTGCTTCCAAGGAGCAGCCTGGTTTAACCCTCTCCAGGATGAATCTGTTTGTTTTCTTGGCTCTTCTCCAGCACCACAGCTCCAAAGAAGGGTGACCCAACAGAGTGTGGAAACTGTAGAACAATCTCATTGATTTGACATGCAAGCAAGATTCTACTGAAGATTATCCCAAAACAACTGGAACAGCACATCAGCAGACAACTGCCAGAAGTCCAGGCTGGGTTTAGAAGAGGTCATGGTACTAGAGATATTGTAGCTGACGTTAGATGGACCTTCGCTGAAAGCAGAGAATACCAGAGGAATGTCTATCTGTGTTTCATTGATTATGCAAAGGCGTTTGACTGTGTGGATCATAACAAACTGTGGCTGACTCTGAGAAGAATGGGAATCCCAGAACACTTAATTGTTCTAATGTGAAACCTGAAACCTATACTTGGACCAAGAGGCAATCGTCAGAACATAGCAGGAAAACACTGCACGGTTCAAAATTGGGAAAGGTGTATGCCAGGGATGTGTCCTATCTCCATATCTTTTCAACCTGTGTGCAGAACAGATTATCCGGGAGGCTGGGCTCTATGAGGAAAAGTGTGGCATCAGGATGGGCGGAAGATCTATTAATAATCTGCGTTATGCAGATGACACAACCCTGCTTGCTGAAACTGAGGAGAACCTGATGCACTTGCTGCAGAGAGTCAAGGACTGCAGCCTTCAGTATGGATTGAGGCTCAATGTCAAGAAGACAAAGATTCTCACCAATGGACTAATAGGCAGCATCAGGATGGATGGTGAAGAGACTGAGATTGTTAACAATTTTAGTTTGCTTGGCTCCACAGTCAACACTCTTGGCACCAGCAGGCAGGAAATAAAAAAGTGTATTGCAATGGGAAAGTCTGCTGTTAGGGACCTCTCCAGGATACTGAAGAGCAATGGTGTCACTCTTGAGACTAAGGTGTGTATAATACAGGCTATGGTCTTTGCAATCACTTGTTATGCATCAGAGAGTTAGACAACAAATAGGGAGGATAGAAGGAGAATTGATGCCTTTGAGCTGTGGTGCATTCTGATTAGTCTTCTAAAAAAAGCCAGTGCATAACCCGATTACTGCCCTCAAGTTCAGCCCATGATGGTGATTAAAGTCTAAACCTCCCTGAGCTTCAAGTGTTGCAGTCTCTCCTATCCCTGCTTGGTCCCCACTTCCTGCCCTGGGGTTCATGATGGTTCTTGGCTGTGGGAAGATTTTCGAGGCACTTTGTGTCCAGAAAACCCCCAAGAAAACCAGTTACCATCAAGATGCTCCCAACTCATGGTGACCCCATATCTTGGACTCCAGAGAGATTTCCTGTCTGTTTTGGAAGGAAGTCATTTGCCCTTCATGAACTCTAGCCATGTTTTTACACATCCAGATAAAAGACGCAAAGTTCTTCTGGAGGGAGCCTAAGCTAAGTTAATGAAGTCTCTTCATCTTCTATAGATTGTATAACATGAAATTGAATTTCTGTATCTGACTGGTATTAAATGCATGAACTTGATGAACATTTAGGACACAATCCTTCTTTCCCTCCAGGGCAGAGAAGTCAGGGAAGGAGGAGGCAGTATTTAGGAGACCTAACAACAGGAAGCACTGGCTGAGTGCTTTCTGTATACTCAGCATCACATCACACAGCTGTCCTGGAGGCTTCAGCACAGCAAAGACCGGCAAGGACCAGAGTTGGTTCTACTGTAAATGGAGTCATTATGAGCTGGAGCTGACTCAACAGCTCCTAAGAAGAACATCACTTGGGAGATTAAGGGAGGGACATGCACACACAAACTAACATGCGACCAATATCCCTCAGTTTGTGTTGTTAGGTGTCATCACGTGAACTACAACTCATAATGATCCTGTGAAGAACAGTTTGCAACCCTGTTCTCTCCTGCACACAAGCTCTTCCATGCTCAAGTGTCAACCCATGCCATTGAAGGCCTTCCTCAACTAGTGCTTTTAAATAGCAACCAACTCAAAGAAATCAAAACATACAGTGTATTCTTAAAAAGAGGGAAAAGGGACAATCAACCACCAGCTAGCCTTCACATGATGGACTGGACTCTGCCCGTTTCCTGAGACCAATGACTAACAGATTGTTCAATGAGCTCCTACCTGGCAGCTAAAACATGGTTTGTGGGTAAGAGAATACTTTAAAATCAAAGTAAGACATCTGCTACTAATTAATTTTCCTCTTTGACAGGGCTGGTGAAAAGGGTTATCATCTATGGTCTTGGGCAGAAACAGACGTGATATAAATATAGAGTTAATATAGGAAACGTATTCAAACTTATGAGTCTAATTAATGGGCAAGATGACGTCAGCTCCAAGAGCTGTGTGCCAGGGATGAGGCCCTCCCACCTTTTCTGCCTCCTCCAAGCAGCCTCCCCTCAACCTTCAGTTGACCCAGTGTGCATCTCATCCTTCAATCCCCTAGTGATGATGAAGCTGACACAAGCCTCAGCAGAGAGGTCTGCGGAGAGAAGACAGGGCAGGGAGACGTCTAAACAATCCACAGGCTGGCTCCATCTAAACCACCCGTTTCTTCCAGTGTGAGCTGCTAGAACTCTAGAATCAATCATTAACCACACAGAGGACAGCCTTTGTGTCCCAGGTAGAGAGAGGAACAGGTCATGGCTCTGGTGTCATGGTTAGAAGACAGGCATACACGCCCTGCCCCACTCTTCATCTACACACACACACACACACACACACACACCCCTACCTGTGCAAGGACTCTACAAGAGAGACACAAAAACTGTGTATACTTGTACACAAGTGGTGGTAGGAGTTTCTAAAAGACAGTAAAGAATTTTTACAAGAAAGCAGCGGAGAGCGGCAACCCTAAACCTGGCTGGGTGGGAGCCACAGGAAGGGGCTCACACCTGGCTGGCTGGTGAGGTCACTGTTAATCAGGGTCCAGGAGGTGCTGTGGGCATAAACTGGGTCCCCGCAGGGTCCTGGCTGGAGGTATCTGTCCAGAAAAACTCCCTGAATTCTGCCTCCAATAAGGTGGGGTACCAAGCCTTGTGAATAGTCAAAGAAAGGCTCTCCGTCCCCATAGCTATCCAGGAAGGCAAAGCAGGGCAGCACAGAACAGAGACAGCCTGTGCGGAAGAGAGATTTATTCTCAAGCTACTTCTAGGAATCTGTAAGGAGAGCAGGAAATGAGGATGGAGGGTAATAGGTGCTGGTGGGGAGAGCTGACATCCTGGTACCACTTCCACCCTCAGAGTGAACTATCAAGTGAAGATGCATTCTTATCACTCAAGCCCCATATCTGGAATTCTAGGACTGGAACATCTAGGAGGGGCCCAGTCTAGACCAGCAGTGTACCTGTGTCCCCACCATGCTCAGCCAGGATCATCCTATGGACTTCTGAGTCCTAAGATTCCAGGTCTCATATCAGACTGCTTAGTGGTGGGATTCCTCAGTGGCTGGGATTATGAGTTCAGTTCCCCAATGAATCAGGCTGTTGGTCTGGTTTTGGAATGCAGCCTTCAAAGGCACCCAACTCCTACCAGACCCCTCCCAAATCCTCATTGCTTTGGAGTCAATTTTAACTTAAATCCTGCAGAACTGCTCCATAGGGTTTTCAAGGCTGCCATTCTTTCTGGAGGCTGACTGCCACATTATTCTCCTGCAGAGCAGCTGGCAGGTTCCAACACTGGTCTTTCAGCTAACAGCCTAGTGCTGACATCACCTATGCTCCTTTCAGAGACATTGTTGTTGCTGTTGTGTCCCATTAAGTGAGACCCAACTCATAGCTGACCCTCTAACAGGTTTTCAGAGGCAGTTAGTCACATGGGAGGAGACAGCCCTTTTTTCTCCTGAGGAGCAGCTGGTGGATTTGAACCTCATTCCTTCAGGATTGCAGCCCAGCTTCTTACCACTGAGGCCATCAGAGCTCCTCTCAAAGACATGATTGTATCAAAACCAAATACCAAGGACACTCAGAGCCCTAGAAAAGGGGTAGATGTCTCAGGAAAACTATGTCCCTTCTTTCTGGAAAACAGAAAGAATGCTAAAGCAGTACTGCATGGTGCTGGGTGTTTGCTGAGGGCCAGGTGTGGCCCACACCATGTGTTGGCCGGCGTCCCTCTGGGATCTCTTGTCTGCGTTTCAGATGGGACATTCTCTGCAGGATTGACAGGGTGTAGGTGTCAGTACCACACTTGGGACATTCTGTAAACACTGGCAGCACAGACGGCCCACAGAGCTGGCCCAGGGGCAACCAGGGCTCCAGTGTCTTAACTTGTGGCCGAGGATGGGCAATCTCTTTGGCCCTTTTGGCTTAGAGTTCTAAGACTTGTGGGGGAATTCTGGGAGTAAACAAATGAACCGGATGGACCTCTGGTGTCTGGGGCTGGAGCCTTCCCAGCAGCGCTTCCTGAGTCACTCTCTCTCCTAGATGTCCTGAGAACATGACTGTGGTTTCTGCTCACACCCACACAACCAGCAGGCAGGAGTCTTTCAGGGGCAAGCAGGGGACCCCGTGGAAGGCAGGCAGGGACCCAGTGAAGGTGGGAGAGGACCCTTTGAAGACAGGCATCATTAAAGAATTTGCCTATAGAACCCTTCAGTGTTGCAACTGGAGGCTTGAATTTGTTCCTGTTCTTTCAGCTTGAGAAAAGCTAAGCATGTTCTTTCCTTCTGGTTTTCTAACTCCGGCTCCTTGTACATTTTATTATAATACTTTGCTTTGTCTTCTCAAGCTATCTTTCAGTATCTTCTGTTTGGCTATTTTACCTCAGCATTTCTTCCCCTTGACGTGGGTCATAATAAATTATGGCTAATATTGAGAAGAATGGGAATCCTAGAACAATTACTTGTGCTCAGGGAAAACCTATACACAGAGCAAGAAGCAGCTGTCTGACAGAACAAAGAAACACTGTATGGTTTAAAATCAGGAAAGGTGTGTGTCAGGGTTCTATCCTTTCTCCAGACCTACCCAATCTAGAGTGAACACATCACTTGAGAAGCTGGACTATATAGAGGAATGTGACATTAGGTTTGGAGGAAGATTGATTAACAACCTGAGTTGTTAATCAGATGATACAACTGTGCTTGCCGAAAGAGAAAATGACTTAAAACATTACTGCAAAAGATCAAAGATTCCATCTTTCAATGCAGGTTACATCTCAACATCAAGAAAACAAAAATCCTCACTAGTGGACAAATAGGCAACATTATGACAGACAGAGAAAAGATTGAAGCTGTCAATAATTTAATCTTGCATCCATAAACATTCTTGATAGCAGCTGTTCAGAAATCAAAATATGTGTTGTACTGGGAAAATCTATTGTCTAGGACTTACCCAAAGTTCTAATGAGCAAGGATATCAGTTAAAAAACCTGATCCAAGGTGAGCTCTGGTGGCCTAGTGGCAAGAAGCTGCACTGCAATCCCTGAGGTCCATGGTTCAAATCCACCAGATGCTCTGCTAGAGAAGGAGGAACAATCTCCTCCTGTGCCAGTCAGATCTGATTTGACAGCACACACACAAATAATAAAACAAACAAACAAACAAACAAACAAACAAACAAAACACCTGATCCAAGTCATGGTATTTTCAATTGCTTCCTACACATCTGAAAGTTAGACAGTGATTAAGAAAGACTGATGAAGAATTGATGCCTTTGAACTGTAGTGCTGATGAAGAGTTTTGAACACACCATGCACTGTCAAAAGAACATAAAAATCTGTCTTGAAGGAAGAGCAACAGAGTGGTTCCTGAGAGGCAGGATGGTGAAACTTCATCTCCCTGATCTTAGGTATGCTTTTAGGAGGTACCAGTCCTTAGAGTGAGGCATCACATTGGGAAGATTAAGAGGATTGGAGAAAAAGAGGATGACCTTTGACAAAACAGGCTGATGACGTGACCATCACAGATGGTTTGAGCATGACAGAAATCATAAGGTTGGTGCAGAATAGGGCAAAGGTCAGATCTTGGGTGTAAAGAGTTTACTGTTCTCTAGTAACTGACCCTGACTGTGCCACGTGGATAGGCAGGAATATGTGGATAGGGTGTGTTAGCCTATCCACAAGAGGACTGGTTAGTCTTGCCACTACATTGAGCAGATTCAGCAGCAGATTTAGAGAATCTCACCACCAGCAAAGAAGAAGCATGTCCTTCAGGGCCAGAGATTCTTGAGCCAACCAGATCTACAGAAGAGCAGCAGCAGCTGCTGCCACTGCCGCACACCAGAAATGCGACATGAGACAGCTGATGTAAAAGTGCTATCCCAGGAACCCAGAGCTGAAAGCTTTTGCCCCAGTTTGTTGGATTGAAGGGGGGAAGAGTCATTACTGGCAGCACTAAGAGCTTTGTAACACTGGCTTAAAGCTGAAGGCTAAGGTGCCTGCGAGCACGTTTCAGAAGCTGTTCTGACTGAGTGATGGAATCTACTACCTGAATTAGAATCTCTTGACTTCTATAGTACGCTTCTGCGTGTTTTGTGAGCTACTGCAGTGAATTTCAGATTGAGTAGAAGTGTAAAATCGTTGTTGAGATTAGTAGAAAAAGATGTGAGAGCACTGAGGGACATAACTAACTTCATGGGAATTGGTTTTGTGTTGTGGATGTTGTTGACAGAAACCGTTCTCCTTTGTGGAGTTGGTAAGAGTCAGATATGACTGTCCCCATGGGTTCTTGCTCTTTTTATCAGCTCTGTTGTGCAAGGTTGCTAAGAATCATAGCCACGTTGATGACCCCTAACAATACCACCACTGTACCTCCAGAAACCCCACAAACCTTTCTAAACTTGTTAAAGATATTTTTCTTGTTGGTTATTGGTCCCTATTATCTCACTCATCCAATTTCTTGCCAGAACAATTCCCCTTGCTGTTTGGAGACCAGAGGCTGAAGGGAGTGTCCACCAAGGACCCTGTAAGCCAAAATAGCAGAAATGATGTCCCAGAAGTCTCGCCAGGAGCAGAGTGCAAAAACCAAACCCTAAAGAAAGATGGGAAGTGTAGTGTGGTGAATTATTTCATACGGCCCTTCTAACCAGTCTTTTTAACGCTCACCAAATGAGTAGGTCAACTTTCAAATCATTGCTGTCGAGTTTTAATTGACTCATAACTGATCCTCTGGTGAATTTACAGAGGTTGCAAATCACATGGGAGGAGAATCCCCAGCTTCTCCCCAGGAGCTGTTGGTAGATTTGAACCAGCCAAGAAGCACCATCTTTAGGTTAACACGGAAACTCCCTAGGGGATACGCCATCAGAGGTCCTGAAGGTAGAACCACACAAAGGCAAAGTGTTTGCGACTCACTAAGGGAACTAGAGAAGAAGCCCTGGAGGTGGTGTGAGTACAGTCTTGGAAACCCTATGGAGGGTAGCTATGAGTTCAAACCAATTCAAAAGAATTGGCTTCGTTTAAAGAGACTAGATAACTTGCTCCTGATGTAAACAGGTGTACAGCAGCTTTGGGTGGGGCTACATAAATAAGATGAATGGAACACTAGTAGCGGAATGATCAGATTTTCCATCTCTCCAGGCTCTCAAGATGACTCATTCAGACATAGAATATGGACATCTCACTGCCTCAAGAAAGAAGAGTTAGGTGTGTGAGCTTGCCCTTTGGACCCTCCAACCTTAAACCCCCCAGTCTAGCTGACAGATCACTGTAACACTGAAGCTATGGCAAATGACCATAAGAAATGGCAGCAAAACCAGGAGACCAACACAAGACAGAGCTGTGGGCTTCTTGGCCTATGGAGTGAGACAGCAGAGTGCCTTCGGGCAGGAAGGAAGCTGGCTGGCAACGTGCTGCCTCTGGGTATTTGTTGGGGAGCTCCAGCTGAATGTTTCAGGGTTAAGGTTTAGTGGAGCAGGGTGCCTCTGAGGGAACTTAAGAATGATGGCGCTAAAGAGATTAGTAACACCTGCTCAAGCAGGGCAGAGGTCAGGCCCAGGGATTTGGCTTTAAGCAAAGATGAAAGTGGCTGTCCTGACCGAAGAACAGTATCGTTCCCGATCTTGGAAGATAACCTATTGGTTCCTTACTACACCACGTCGTTGCTGGTATTTTCTATGAGCCCCGTGTGGATACAGCAGGGAATCAGTGAATCCAGATGAGAAGCAGGGATGGGTGGGATCACAGTCAGTGAAAAGCTATTGAGCCGGTGGCCAGGAGCCTAGGCTGCTGATGCTGACAGGGATTCTTCTTGTTCTTTGTGAAATTGGGCGAAGTCCGATGATGCCACCTGTATGCAATTTCTGGAGGAAGATTTTTACCAATGTAGACATGTCTTAGAGAGGGTTAAACCAGGCTGCTCCTTGGAGGCAAGGATTCTGAAGCTTTGTCTTACATACTTTGGGCATGTTGCAAGGAGGGACCAGTCCTTGGAGAGGGACGTCATGCTTGGAAGAGTGGAGGGACAGTAGAAGAGAGGAAGACCCTCGATGAGATGGATTGAATTCAATGACTGGGGTGATCAGGGTAGGTGTGTCGGAGACAGTGAGATATTGGCATAGGGTAGAGCAGCGTTTAGGGCTGTTGTACATAAGGTCACTGAGTAGCAGGCGACTCGACAGCACATAACAACAACAACAGACACCTTGAATATTCTATTTTTTAACCAGTACTCGATTTCAAGGTTCACAGGAGCAGGATGGATACATGAACACTGAATACCCACCCCCCCATGTGTGTGTGCTCATACACACTTTCTTCTCTGTCCCTGTATCATGAGCATCGTTTGGTTCAAAGCTTATTCACTTGGCTTCTATGTGACACAATAAGGAAATCTGCCAAACATCAAGCCCATGTTCCTATAGATGAGGAACTGAAGGAGACAAGCCCTTGTCAGGGAGCTGAGGTGAAGCAGGATTGAGTCTAGGATTCCTGCTGAACAATGTCCCAACCTTGTCCAGACAGCCTCCTGTTTTGTGTGGGGACAAATGAGAGGAGGCAAGCTGCAGCCATCCAGTGCTAAACTGATGTGGGACTAACACTCAGCTGAGCAAAAGGGAAATCCCAATGATGAGGGTGCAACCAGAGTGCTCCTTGGAGGGAAAGATGTGAAGCTTTGTCTCACATCCTCTGGACATGTAGCTAGACGAGGCTATTCCTTGGAAAGGGATGTCATGCTTGGAAAGATGGCGGGTTAGCTAAAGAGAGGAAGACCTTCAACAAAATGGACTGATACGGTAACTGCAACAAGGGGCTCAAGTGTGTCAGAGATGATGAGGATGGCACAGGCTGGGACAGGGTTCTGTTGTTCAGAGGGTCACTGTGAGTTGTAGTTGACTCTATGGAACCTAACAATAACAACAACAATAACATCTTCAGGCCAAGGAGCACAGTTATAATGTGCTAGGCAGCTAACTTGTTAAGTCAGCAGTTTGAATCCACTGTTAAGTCACTCTTTGGGAGAAATGTAGGCCACCTCCTCTCATAAAGATTTAGAGCCTCAGAAATCAAATAGAGGGGTGTCCTGAGTTAGGACTGAGCCGACAGCAGTGGGTTTTGGTTTTGAGATCCTCAGGCCGAGGCTGTGGAGGTAAAATGCTTAAACATTTGGCTTCTAACTGGAAGGTTGGCACTTCATACCCACCAACTGCTCCATGTGGGGGGAAATGGACCAGTCCGCTTCCATGAAGATTACAGATTTGGAATCTCTATGGAGCAGTTCTACTCCGTTCAACAGGGGTGAAATTTGACTTAATCACAAATGGTGTGAGTTCTAGTGTCATTCTCAAGTAAGACATTTTTACTACCATGTCGATTTCTCAATGACACAAGCTTGCCTCAAGCTCCTACTATTATCAACAACTTTGTGATGAACATTCTCAGATGTGTTGCTTATGGGTGTCTAGGAGAATTTAAGTTATATAACCAAGTGTGGAAAAGACTTCCAGGATTCCTTTAGTAAGTTGATTAAAGCAAGATCACCTTACTAATCTTCTACGGCAGCAAAGATATATACACATGATCTAATTGTTTTTAAGATAATTCCAATTCATGGTGACCCTTTACTGATTTTCTTGGTTTTGTAAATCTTTGTAAGGGGAGCAGACTGACTATTATTATTCCAAGGCGTACCTGGTGGGTTTGAACTGCTTACCTTTTGGGTTAGTATCTCAACACATAAACCACTATGCCACCAGGATTCTTTATATGACCTACAGCTCACAGCCAAATTCACCTCCATCAGATTGATTCCAACTCATAGCTATGCTCCGTTGGGTATCCAAAGCTGTAAATCTTTACAGAAGGAGATGGCCCATCTTTCTCTTGAGGAGCAGCTGGTGAAGAGTGAAAACAAACTTGTTTAGAAGGGATATGGTTAAAGGGAATTTGGGAATAGCCATGCACTGCAATATTATGCAGCTTTTGAAAAAACAAAACAAGGGAGCTCTGGTAGCCTACTGGCAAGAAGCTGCACTGCAATCCCACAGGTGCATGGTTGGAATCCACCAGATGCTCTGCTGGAAAAGGAGGGACAATCTCCTTCTGTACCAGTCAGATCTGATTTGATGGTACACACAAACACAAAAAGAACAAAAAACCCCACAAAAAACACACACAAGAAAAAAAAAGGAGAAAAAAACAAAACAAAACCCAAAACAAACCACAACACAACAACTCTCCAAGGGTAAGTGAAAAAAAACAAAAAAACAAAAAAACAAACCACCAAAACCAAAAAAAACCCAACAATATGCAGAGCAGTATGTTTAATACGCCATCTTCTGTGGGAAAACTGGGTCAATATAAGAATGTGTGTGTCCACGCAGGCGTGTGTTCACAGTGGCTGGTATATGTATAAAGATATTCAGGAAAGATTAACAAAACTAGGACTAGCTGCATGTAGAGAAGGCATGCAAACTGGACAGACTGGGGAAGGAGGGAGGAAGGAGACGTTATCATTTTTTCCATTTTCCTAAGTTTTGAACTATATGAATGTTATTATTTCTTCTGAAAATAAACTGAAGTCATAAAACAGTGGAAAACCCCACATGTATACTTAAAAGCAAAGCATTTATACCTAAATTGATTTTTAACTTAAAACATAAACGTCTTACTAATCTTTTGAGGCAGGCCCCAGGCCTTTTCCCGGTTTAAAGATCTGTTGAATAGAGCCCTGCAGTTGTCTTTTATGCACGAACCACCGCACAATGCATAATCTGTAATTTTTCTGTTTGCATATTTTTAAAAAGGAGCCAGAAGCTGAAGACACGAGTGAAGGATTCTGTGGTGCAGAATCCTCTTACGATCTTCTATTTGCTCTCTCCCTCCACTGCCAGTCTTTAACCCTTGTCTTACCAACACCTAACTGGGCAATCATTTTCTTTCCACAGCTTGCTTTCATAAATTTATGAAGAATTTATGAAGTAAATGAATTCAGTTTACTAGTCGCAGAAGCAGCACTTTGCTTTCACAGGTGATCAGCTTACATCACATTAAGATATGTAATTGCAACCACAAGTGCAACAGGCATGAATGGGTTTGGGAACAAACACAGCTGCTGCTGGTTTAACCTTGATTACATCCACGAGGAGCCCTGGTGGCACAAGGGTTAAACATCTGACTGCTCTAAGCAAAAGTCAGGTAGTTCAAATCCACTTAGCAGCAACTCAGGAGACAGACCTGGCTCCCACAAAGATAACCAAAAGGTCACTGCCAGCTGATTCTGACTCATGACGACCCTGAAGGCCATAGGAGAACTGCTCCAAAGTGTCTCTCAGGCTGTAATGCTCTCAATAGCTTTAAATGCATGTGAAAGTTGGACAACAAATAAGGAAAACAGGAAGAACGGATGCCTTTGAACTGGGATGCTGGCAAAGAGTACTGTCCATCCTATGAATTGTCAAAAGAATAAACAAATCTATCTTAGAAGAACTGCTGCCAGAATGTTTTTCCTTTTTTTTTTTATAATTAATTTTAACGAAAGTTTACCGACACTTTGGATGTCCGTTCATTCATTGTTGCACTTTTCTCCCAGCCAGTTCGCTCTTCTCTTTGAAAACTAAAAGAAAAATTCTTTCATTGTTATACAATGCCTCCCCCGAAGTCCATTCCACTATGCAGCCTTCATTCTGGACTTCTGTCATGACAATAAAACCTAATGATAGATCCCTTTTAAACAGTTCTCTCACTCATCTGTTTCAATGCAGTATACATAATTTATCCCATCTTTATCAGTCTCCCCCAACCCCAATGTCAGTCCTGTTTTACGACAGTGATGCTATGCAGTATTTGTCCTTTTGTGACTGAGATATATCACTCAGCATAATGTCCTCCAGAGTCACCCATTTTGAAAAATATTGCATGAGTTCCTTGTTTTTCAATGCAGCATAGTATTCCATTATATGAATATACCACAGCTTTTCTATCCATTCGTTTGTTGACGGGCACTTAGAGTGTTTCCAACTCTTTGCTATTGTGAACAAAGCCTCAATAAACATGGGTGAACATATATCTGCTTGGGTGGCACTTATGGTTTCTTTGGGGTATATTCTCATGGGTGGAATTGCTGGGTCAAATAGTATTTCTATTTCCAACTTTTTGAGAAAGCGCCATCCAGCCTCCACAGTAGTTGCATCATTCTACACTTCCACCAACAGTGAATAAGGGTTCGAGTTTTTCCACAACCTCGCTAGCATTTGTTGTTTGCTGTTCTGTTAAATTTTGCTATTTTTACTGGGGGGAGATGATATTTCATAGTTGTTTTGTAGAATGTTCTTTAGAGACAAGAATGGACATGGTCCAGGAGGAGCCCCTGGAGACAGACATCATGGTTGGTAAACGGTCAGTAAAAAGGAGGAAGATTCTCAGTGAGATAGGATGACAGAATAGCCACAATAATGGTCACTTGCACATCAAGGATTCTGAGGACAGCGCAGACTACTGTGTTTCAATCTGTTGTATACAGACTGTTAGGAGCTGGAGTTGTTTTAACAGCACCTAACAGTGATGATCTTTACAGAAAGAGACTATTACATTTTTGTCCCACAGAGAGACTGATGGGCTCGAACTGCTGACCTTCCAATTAGCAGCCCAATGCTTCACCACTGTACCTTTGGGGGCTCTTATGTAACTGGAAAACCCTGTGGGGAAGTATAACTCCGTGACATGAGGTCAAGATGAATCAGAACTGATCCAACCCACTTAACAACAACAGCAACACAAACATTGGTGGAAGTGAGCGCCTAGCAGTAGTAGGAAGCTGTGGGAGGAGGTCAGTGCCAGTTACAGAGAAGTTGGCAGCTGAGTTTTAACTTGTGAAAGTGCCCTATGGTCTTAACCACACTACTGAAATGTTAGGTGCTGCTGAATGATGTCTTCTTGTCTTTTACTTCATGTATTTCCCATGTTTCCTGTCAACAGATCAGCTCCAGACTCCTTGGGGTCAGAGAGGGGGATGCCTGTGGTGCTCAGGGCAAATATTTTCCCCAACAGCGGTCTTCAAGGTAGGACTTCCGGCAAAGCTGACATTTAGAAATGTATTTTAGTGTTAATTGTCACCAGAGGAAAGGCAGATCTTTCCTGAAGTGCCCCCAACTGGCCCTCACAAGAGTTTCCTGACATATAAATCCCTAGTCTGAGTCCTCAGCACCTCCTGAAGGTGGACTCCCTGACAATTGGGAGAAAATGGAAACCCCTCTGCTTCCAGCAGGGAGATGAAACTGTGCCCTGAAACCAAAATTAAAACTCAAACTGAATCCAAGCCCACTCCAGTTGAGTCAGTTCCACATATGGTGACCCTGTGGGTGTCAGAGCAGAACTGTGCTCCATGAAGCTTTCAGTGGCTGAGATTTTTGAGGTCTGACGTCTCTGGAAGACTTGAACCTCTAAACTTATGGTTTCAAGCTAAGAGCACTAATCATTTGCACCCAGGGAAACACACCCCCATTTTAACGAAATACATATGAAAAACTATCTCTGCACTGGGCAGGCTGGCTGTAACAGAGGGCAGTAAGCAGGTACATGTCCGCTCTGCAGATACTGGCAATCAGTGGAGTCAGACAGACACAGGATTCTTCACTGGTAAGGCGCGCTGACACAGAGAGAGGAGTGGTGCTCTGAGGGTCTACAATGATGGGGTGTGACACTGGCCAGGAGAACTGTGAAAGATCCAGAGGAAGCACCCTCAAATCTGAGATTTGATGGAGAGAGGACTTAAGCAGGGGACAATGTACAGAAAATCTCATCCCAGTGGAGGAGCACATCAGCACAGGCCCTGAGGGAAGTGGAACGTGGATACAAAGAAAAAGGAGCTAAGTGAGGGGCCGAGAGGTTGGAGTGGAGAACCAGGAATATAGGGGTGAGAATGAGGGGCACGGGCCAGGCCCCGGGTATCTGGGCAGAACTGCGTTTTTCTCTAGGGTGATCAATGGTTTAGGACCCCCCCAACATGTAGCCTCTGGGTGATAAAGACTTCAGAGCGGAAAGGAGGGAGGGAGGAAAGGGAGCCCTTTGCTTCCATAGGCAAAAACAGAGAAGATGATCTCCATTCCTAATGGAACCCAACTTCCCACACCAATCTAAGGCGTTGACCATCCCCTCAGCAGCTAACCTTCCACAAAAACTGCTTCCAAGAGAGGTTGCCGGACCCTTTCCCAAACTCTTAAAATCATCCATTTGTGCACACAAATCTTATACACACAAATCTCCGCTCAATCATCCCTGGAACATGATTTGTGGTGATGGCGTATTGACAACACACTTATCAACTGTCAGTTCAACATGTCTAAATATTATGTTCCATTATCCAGAGCATCTTTTCCCCCCCCATTCTTTTTTTTTTTTTTTAAAGTGGCAAACCTACTCAAAACAAGCAAGAGAGAAAGGAGGAAAAAAGTCACAGGTTAGAGAAAATAACTTTCTCCCTCTCTTCTTTCCCTTCTAATTCTCCCCTCTCCACCGCCCACCTTGTTCCTTACAGGTTGGTAAAATTTCACAAGGCCATTTCCTTAATAACCTTAATGAAAAGGTCAAAGCTAGGCTGAAATGCAGAAGTGGTCTGAGCTGGTGGCTACAAGATATATTTGCTCCACGTTAAAGAGCTCAGAGGAGACCAGCAGTCCTGGTCACAACTATGGATCCAGTGGTCAATGCTGAGAGTCTTCCAGGAACATGGAGTTCTTCAGAGGGCCAATGAGAGGGCCGGTTCCTCACGGCCAATAACAATGTCTACAAAGAACTGTACAGAAAATGGGCATGTTGTTGTTGTTGTTGTTAAGTGCTGTCGAGTGGTAGGCGACTCATAGCGACCAGATGAAGGAAAGTCCTCAACACTTGTATGACTTTCATCCTTTCTCCAGGATCATAGGGTTTCCAGAGGCAAGCTATTTCAGAAGCAGATGCCACTCCTGCTTCCAAGCTTGTTTTAATCAGGGAGTGCCACCAAACACTGTTCACTATGGGTAACCATTATCACATTTGACACATCAGTGTCACAGTGTTCAGCCTCACAGCAACCACAAGTTACCTCTGGAGGGAAAGTGGACACACCAGGGCTATATGACCTACAAGAATGTTTGAACAAAAACAATGAAAAACAGGCTGAAAGCCTGTGGCCCTCGGGCCCTTCTGTATTTTACCATTTCGGCACGCCCAAATGCTGGCGATCTCTGGGCCAGAGACCCCCGATTCATCTGGCAAGTCCGCTCTGCTGACACCCACTTGTGGCAAAAAGAAAGCCACAAGTGCCAGAGCGTTCCATCCATCCTGGCCTCTCTTCCAGAAGCCAGAGGCCCCTCCAGCTGACACTAAGACTATTTTGACCCAGAGGTAAAGCAACATACCTAGAATTCTTTTCTCTACTTGACAGATGAGGAAATTAACAAGCAGAGAGGTGATCTGGCCAAAGTCACAAAACTAATGGACAGGGCTAGACCCCCAACCTTTTGAGGATAAATAATGAGGTTTCCTCTGATATTCTGCAGAATCTATTACTTACCCAGTGCCTACCCGATTAGTGTGAGGCTACTTCTCCTTTTTAACTTTTATTCTTTACTTCTAAAACAGCCTGCAAAACGATGAGATATCATCTCACCCGAGTCAGAATGGCAAAATTTAACAGAACAGCAAGCAACAAATGCTGGCGAGGTTGTGGAGAAACTGGAACCCTTATTCACTGTTGGTGGGCATGTAAAATGGTGCAACTGCTGTGGAAAATGGTGTGGCGCTTTCTCAAAAAGTTGCAAATAGAGATATCATTTGACCCATCAATTCCACCCCTGGGAATATACCCCAAAGAGACCATAACTGCCACCCAAGCAGGTATATGCACACCATGTTTATTGTGGCTTTGTTCACAATAGCAAGGAGTTAGAAACAACCCAAGTGCCCACCAACAAACAAATGGATAGGGAAGCTGTGGTATAGTCACACAATTGAATACTACACTGCATTGTAAAACAAGGAACTCATGCAATATTATTCAAAATGGGTGACCCTGGATGACATAATGCTGAGTGAAGTGTCTCAGTCACAAAAGGACAAATACTGCATGGTGCCACTGTTGTAGAATGGGACTGACATCAGGGTTGGGGTAAGACTGAGAAAAACTAGATAAATTATGTATACTGCATTGAAACAGATGAGGGAGAGAACAGTTTAAAAGCAATATATTATAGGGTATTATGGTTATAACAAGAGTCCAGAATTAAGGTTGCATAGTGGAGTGTACTCAGGGTGGTGTGGGCAGGGGGTATGCGGGAGGGGGGACTGTATACCAATGAAAGAATTTTACTTTTCAAAGAGAGGAGTGAACTGGGGGGGAGGGCTGGGTATGGAGAAGAAGTGCAACAACAATGAATGAATGGAAATCCAAAGTCTCTGTAAATGTTCATTAAAATTAATAGAATAAAATAAAAAAAAAGCCACAAAAAACCAGCCTGGGATTACCATCTTCTATCACAGTACAGATGTGGCCCAAGAATCTAGCTATCAGCTCCTAGCAACTTCCAACCATTGAGCGTGATAGCAAGTATGTATGGGTAGTGATGCACTTTCTATAAAAAAAAAATCTTTCTAGCCTGAAAGGACTCAGCTTCAGTTGTCTGGATAAATTACCCATCGCCAACAAGAATCAAAGGTATTTTAAGATGAGAAGTTTCCTTCCAGGAATAATGAGAGTGCAGAGATCAGGGGTCAAAAGCTAATATTCTACTTCCTAAGTTAATAACCCAGGTAGGCTGGCTTAATGCTTTTTTTGGGGCCTCAGTTTTGCCATCTGTAAAAGAGGAACAACAACAACATGTACTATGCTAAGATGTTGTGACGATTAAATAAGAGAACGTATAGACAGGGCATGCCTGGATCTAAGGTTGAAGTCTCACCGTAGGGTAAGGTGTCTATGTTTTTGTCCGGACTGGTGTACAGTCTGCATAGGACTCAATGACTTTCGTGATTGAATCAGTTTGGATATTTGTTTCTTGGACCACCTTAGTTTCCCCCTTTATTTCAATTAACAGATAGGACTAATAGGATGCTTCGGGGCAGGAACTTCCAATAATAGACACCCACCACCATCGAGTAAGGTTTCCAAGGCTGTAATCATTACAGAAGCAGACAGCACTCTCTTTCTTCTGAAAAGCAGCAGGTGGGTTTGATTCCCTCACCTTTCAGTCAGCCACTGACTTCTTTAATCACTGTGTCACCAGAGAGTTCAGAATTAGGAAGGAAAGAGAGAAACCTATGCACCGTGGAATGTCAGCAGGCTGGGACTGCCAGCTGGAGGAACCAATGGCTTCACACTTCACTTTATGTACCCTGAAAGGATCACTGCATTGGTCCATTTACTTGTTTCTAGAGACATCAAAGGAAGCCGACTTACATTCAGTGTATTGTTTACTAAGCCAAGAAAGAAAGAGGTGAAATGTAGATGCTCACATGACTTACTCACTGTTGCAGAAAGCTTCCTGGGGCAGGTCAGCTTTGCAGGGGAGAGGTTCTAAGCAGGCCAGTACAATTCAAGGTGTGCAGCGGGAGTGGGAGTGGGCCATGGATTAAATGGAGTTTTCCAACTCTCTCTCAACAGTAAAAAAAGATGCTTTCAGCTCTCTGAGGTCTACCTCTCAAGCACGTTAAGGATTCATGAAAGGGCTAGTCTAGTCATTGTTTACTGGTCAGCTAAAACAACAATATCCACCTATAGTTTCTACCACAACGGGTTTAAGCACGCCAGAGATGATGAGGACGGTGCCGGACAGAGCAAGGTTCAGATCTGTTAGGGTCACTATGAGTCACCGTTGCCTTGGTGACACCTAACCACCACCCCTACCCCATGGTTATTTAGAGACAAGTTTAAAGGGGAGGATCTCTATTACCAGGAGTCATATCATTCCCTCTACAATGTCAAATAAGGAAACGCTAATCTACTTCCTTTCCTATTTCAAGAAGGCCCCTACTTCTCAGATTCCAGGAAAGGGGGGCAGTAACTGTCCACATCTGCCGTTTCCTTGGTTACAGCCCCATCACCTGCTTAAACAACTACCCTCTTTACAGGAACCTGAGGGACTTTCTCTGGCCTGGGTTGGCTCAGAGAGCCAATGAAACATCCCATTTCAGAGTTCATGATAAATCTTCTGCACGTTAAAAAAGCAAATAAGACCAGCCAAATCCTTTAAAAATGATATCACACTGGGAGAGGTGTAGGGTCAGAGAAAGAGAGGAAGACCTTCAACAAGAGGGAGGGACATGGTGACTCTAACAATGGGCTCAAGCATGAGAGATGCTGAGGAAGGCACAGGAGAGGGAGGGCAGGGTTCAGAACTGTTCTTTTTAGGGTCACTATGAATCATAGTTGACATCTAATAATACTCACCCTTGAAAGCAAAGACATGAGTGATTCTGGAGTAGAATTCTCACCTTTCCCTCTGGAGACTGGAGTTCAATTTCCAGTCAAAGTGCTTCATGCACAGCTAAGATCTGTCTGTCCTCAGTGGAGGTTTACCAGTTGTTGTGATGCTGAACAGGCTTCAGCAGAGCTTAAAGACCAGGAAGAAATGCCTGACATACTAATTTTGAAAATTAGCCGGTGACAATCCTATTGCAAATGACTGTGTGGCTACCACAGACCGGATTGGGCAGCACACAGGAGGCCAACGCCATGGTGGCTAATATCTGCACTTTCACACTCATTATTTCCCTGGAGTTTTCACTCCCATTTTGAGCTACGAGATGGAAAGCCCCTCAAAATCAAGCCTTTGCCATTGAATCCATTCTGACTCAAAGAGCCCCTATCACCCACTCATAGCTGTGGAGTTGGAGCCCTCCATGGGGTTTCTGACGGCATAAGTTACACAAGGGTGAGACTGCCCGCCTTCCTCTCAAGGAGTCGGCCAGTAGAGAACTTGTATTGTTGTTGTTGGTAGGTGCTGTCACGTCGATAGACTCATAGCAACCCTATGAACAACATATCTGAACCCTGTCCTATCCTGTGCCGTTCTTGTCCTCTCTGACACACTCAATCCCCTTGCCACAATTACTGTGTCCTCTCTTTCACTGACCTTCTACCTTTCCAAGCATGATGTCCCTTTCCAAGGAAAGGTCCCCCCTAACAACATGCCCAAAGTGTGTGAGAACAGCTGAAATACCCTGAAGAGTTTCCTGGGATCACACATCCCATTACCTGAGGTGATGAGAGCTCCCAGCTCCCATGCCAAAAAACTTCCTAGCAACCACAAAACCACTGCTACAGAAACGAGACCAGAGCTGCACAGTCGAATGTTCTCCACAAGCACAAACAGGGCGGCATGATTGAAATGGGGAGAAAGAAACTCCTGTTTATTTTTGTGTCTTCTATAAAAATGTTGCTACTTTCTCTGAACAGCTCTCATTTTTATCCTCCTCATCACCCCCCACTCTCGGTTTGGGTCTTCCGGGCCTCAACCAAGTCTCCCAGTCTCCCCTTGATCATGTGCACATTGATTTCGTCTCTCTTCTTGGGACACGTATAGAAAATTTAATCATTCTCAGATGGGTTTCTTCTAAGCCCACTTCCCCTGCCCTTCACTCTCACCCCTCACCCAGATGCTGCATATTCAGGAAATGCAAACTCTATATAACGATCATCTGGACTAAACAGAAAAGGAGACTGGCCTTGCAACTTTGTGAGGCAAATGACTTCCCCTCCCTGTGCCTCAGACTCAGCTTCTGCAGAAAGCAACACCCAAACTGGGGACCTCCCAGGGCAGCCCCCTCTGGCTCTGACCAGCTAAGGTCCAGCTGGACTAACTTCCCCAGATCCTGCCTTCTGCTCCATGGTCACCCAGCAATCCACATCCTGGAGAGATTTTCACCACAGACATCTGACCTTACTGTAGGGGAAATCATCAAAGATTAGTTTTGGTTCTGCCATCTTTTGGAAAAGGGAAAGGGAGTGAGTTTGGCCAGGAGGAGGAAAGCAGTGGAGTGGAAGCAAACTCTTCTTGTTGTTGTGATGCACCATCGAGTTGGAACTGGCCCACAGCTGACGCTATAGTGGGTTTTCAGAGTGAGTAAATCACAGAGAAGGAGTGTGTCCACTTCCTGCCCCCCATGAGCAGCTGGTGGATTTGAACTACATACCTTTGTGTAGGCAGTGGAATTGCTTACCACTAAGCTACCAGAGCACCTCGCGATAGTGATTTCATGAATTTTTAAACCAGGATAATGAAAGGGAGCACTTCTGGCCTCGTCTATAGAGAGCTGTGCTGTCCACCTAAAGGCTGCCCTTATCTGGCTGTTCAAAGCCACCCGTGGTTCCAGGGGAAAAGATGGGCAACCTCTTCCTGTGGAATTCGCAGCCTTGGAAAGCAGCTGGGCAGGGGGCCAGTTACAACTTGTCAGTTCTGACTTGATGGCAATGAGAGAGGGAGAAATAGTTCAGTCAGTTTGCTAAGAGATTTTTAGAAGGGAGAAAGAAGGTCATCCAACAGTGAGGAAGAGCTGATTCGTCCACAGAGCAGTCCTCACAGACTCAGTTTATAATGTGTTTCCACCCACTTTCATGCAGCTCAATAAGCAGATGATTCCTGTGCCCAGGGGCCTCCTGCCTCTAACGGCGTTAGATGCTAAGTAGGCTGTGATTCATAGCAACCTCACGTACCTGAATGAAATACTCCCTGGTCCTGCGTCATCTTCCTGGTCTCTGCTACGTTCAAGTCCATAGCTGCCCTCCAAGCTAAGGACTCATCCCAGCACTGTCCAAGACTCTACTGTGTTGTGATCCATAAGGTTTTCACTAACTAGTTTTTGGAAGATCATCAGGCCTTTCTTCCGAGGCTGCCTAGAAGTTCTACTGAATCTTGTCCACCATGAATGACCCTGCTAGCATTTGAAATATCAGGGGCAGAGCTTCCAGGATGATCAAGATATATAAGCCACCACTGTATTCTGAAGGATAGTATTTCTTTTTAAAAAAGAAAAATTTATTATAAATTTCAATGAAAATTTACAGAGACTTTGGGTTTCCATTCATTCATTGTTGCACTTTTCTCCCCTCCCAACCCTCCCCCTCCCCCCCTAGTACACTACACTCTTGGAAAAGTAAAAGAAAAATTCTTTCATTGTTTTACAATCCATCCCCCAAGTCCACTCCACCATGTAGCCTTCGCTCTGGACTCCTGTCAGGACAAAAATATCTAATCACATATCCCTTTTAAACAGTTTCTCCCTCATCTGTTTCAATGCAGTATGCATTATTGAACCCATCTTTCTCAGTCTCTCCCCAACCACAAGGTCAGTCCTGCTTTACAACAGTGGCACCATGCAGTATTTGTCCTTTTGTGACTGAGATACTTCACTTAGCATAATGTCTTTCAGGGTCACCCATTTTGAATAATATTGCATGAGTTCCTTGTTTTTCAATGCAGTGTAGTATTCGATTGTGTGAATATACCACAGCTTCTCTATCCATTCGTTTGTTGATGGGCACTTAGGTTGTTTCCAACTCCTTGCTATTGTGAACAAAGCCGCAATAAACATAGGTGTGCATCTATCTGCTTGGATGTCAGAGGATACTATTTCCATATGTAAACCCAGTAACTCTATACCCAATCTCTTCAGAGAGCTCTAAGCATATTGGGGCCTGACTTTCTGGCTTTGAAAATGGGTCTTTCTATCTGCATCTAAACCACAAAAATTCACTGCCATCTAGCAGGTTCCAATTCAAAGCAACTCTGGTCTTTAGGCAGTAAGTATTTTCAGCAGAAGACTGCCCATCTTTCCCCACTGGAGTACCTGGTGGATTCAATCCATTGACATGTAAGCAGCACAACTAGAAATCTTTCCTATCTGCATCAAGGACTCCCTCATTTTATTGTGCAAAGCTAGGCCAACAAGAAGAGCCTGGGGCAGTTCCCAGGAAGAAGAGTTAACACACCAGGTGAGTGCCCCATGGCAAACTTGGCTGCATGGTCTGAGTAATCAATCTTGGCCATGGCATTGAGAAACCAGAATGGAGGAGGGGCAGGAAGCATGAATCATCATTAGGAGAGAGGCTGTTAATAGACTTTGAGGTTTGTGTGTGGGGTAAGGTGTTAGGGAGGGTGAAGGGAAATTGGGCATTTAACCAGGTGAAAAGACCAACTGCTCCACTTGGTTGAGAATATCCAGGACCTTGAAAGGACAAAGAAGCCCTTTCCCTATCTCCAGGCCCACTCTTGGGAGGGAAACGCCACTCCTTCCCTCATAGGACATGTCCTGAGAACTCGTAGAGAACACTGAGTGGGTGACGTGGTTGGTGATTGGGTGGGGTGTTGTGACTCCAGCACTATGTAGACTCAATCATAAAAGTCCTAGCTCAAGAGGAGGCCAGGATGCCCCAAAAAAGTGGTCTCAGCTCCATTTCCAATGACCTTTCTGTGCTCCCCACACCCTCAGAGTTTTATCCTCGCTCAGATGATGTTTAAAGTTACCTAGTTAGCGGGAGTGGCATCCACTTCCTAAACAACATGCCTCTGGAAACTCTATGAACTTTGATAAATGTCGACAGTTGTAGAGGGGCTTCAGGCCTTTTGTTCATAGGGTCATTATGAGTTGTGCTCGACTCGAAGGCAATCAACAACAGCAATAGTTTGAAGGAAAGGAGCTCTGTTGGCCAAGTGGGTAAAAGAGATATGATGTCAACCCAAAGGCAGGCAGTTTGAATCCACCAGCTTCTCCTGGGAGAAAGACGGTCCATCTCCCCCGCCCCTGTGTAATTTATAGCCTCAGGAAACCTGCTGATAGGTCAACTAGGAGTCAGTGCCCACTTGATGGCAATGAGCTGTGTTGCTGAGCTTGGAGATTTACATTAGATTTCTCCTCCATTTGCATCACATTTATAAATCAACTCTGTCAATCTAAAACACTACTAGGCAAGAGTACTCGCCTAAAAGCAGTCTGTTCTTGTTCATAACAATAGTAACTATTATTGACTGAGTGATTTGTATGAAGAAAGCTCTGTGCTGTGAACACTAATTGCATCATCTTATTTAATTCTGGAATAGCTCAACTATTCTATCCTCGTGTTACAAACAAGGAACTGAAATTCAGGGAGATTAAACCAGTAAATACTGCTTTTTTGCCCTCTCACTGCTGTCGACTAAGGTGTGCCTGATACAGGCCATGGTCTCTGCAATCACTTGTTATGCATCAGAGAGTTGGACAATGACTAGGGAGGACAGAAGGAGAATTGATGCTTTTGAGCTGTGGTGCTGGAGAAGGGTATTGAGAATACCATGGACTGCCAAGAAAACAAACAGATTCATCCTGGAGAGGGTTAAACCAGGCTACTCCTTGGAGGCAAGGATTCTGGGGCTTTGTCTGACATACTTTGGACATGTTGTAAGGAGAGACAGGTCCTTGGAGAGGGACATCATGCTCGGGAGGGTGGAGGGACAGCGCAGGAGGGGAAGACCCTCTATGAGGTGGATTGATTCAGTGATTGGGGTAATTGGGATGGGTGTGTCAGAGGCAGTGCGATTGACACAGGATAGAGCAGGGTTTAGGGCTGTTGTACATAGGGTCGCTATCAGTCGCAAACGACTCGATGGCACATAACAAAACAAAAAACGACAACAACATTGCCATCGAGTCAGAACCAATTCATAGCTAATCACCTTTCTCTCAAGAAGCAGCCAGCGGATTTGAATCACAGCCTTCAAGTTGGCAGTGCAATTCCTTACCCACTAGGCCACCTTGGTTCAAACTTAGCTCTTTCTCTTTCCAAAGACCAAAAGACCCCAACTACTGGACTCTATGGATTCCCCTCCAATGAAAGGATACCAAAAATGACAGCAGGTAGGCGAATGGGAAGAAGAGGCATAGAAGGGATGAGAGAGGAGGGGAGGAAAGAGTAGCATGAGGAGGTTCGGATGTGATGCACTTGGGTTCTGGCTTTGGATTCAGAAGACTTGTAAGGAGTAGGGTTGAAGCAGGAAAAGTTGTTGATGACTGCTAGAGAAACAAACCACAAAATATGCAGAAACCATTTCAGCTCTCGAGGAAGATAAACAATAGATTCCTAAACAAATTTTACAAAGCTGCCCAGCTATTTAAAGCACCAGGCTTGGAGCTCATATCCTCTGAGAGGAATAAAACTAATCCTGACTGGTAAGTTATCTTGAAGACAGTGAAGGTGGGATAAGGGGAAGTAACGGTGATATATTCCCTTTTTCAGTTATTTACCTGCTAACCCTGTGATTTTATTCAGTTACACACTCTGAGCCCTGCTCCCTATTTTATTGAAAAGAATTAGCAATTTCTGCCCCACAGAGCAACTGTGAAGAAGAAATGAGATGTACTCTCTGGCAATATGGAGATCAGATACCCTACTCAGTCATCTCAGTGAAAACAAGTAACATCAGATAAAATGCAAAATATAAAGACTGTATGTCGATTGCAGGAATAGTAAAAAAGGCAAGATTCCTCAACCACCAAAAACAAACCAAAAGAAGGAACCCTGAGAGGTAAAGCTGGCACCAAAGCTGGTTTTTGCCTTGAAGGTTTCTGCTGAACCTTAGAGAATCTGATTCCATTTCTCTTACCTGGAGCTGCACAGGATTCAAGAGGCAGAAGAAAAAGCCTAGAGACATCTGTCTTACACAGAGCCTGGCCTCCAAAAGGCTCCATTCACAGTAAGTGAAAAATTAATGCACAGCCCATAAAGGAATGTCAAAAAGCTTGGCTTTGGTGCTGGGTAACAAGGAGAAACTATCATACCGGAAAATATGCAGCCATAAGTTGGACCTCACACAAGTCAGCTGTCTGGATGTGTGCTACTCATGTAGCCAGAAAACCTAAAACTAGATAATCTAAAGTTTTGTACTGTTCTATGCTTACTGGACACTTAATGAAGAGAAAAGATGACAATGAAAACTTTCTCTTGAAAAAGGAACTTCATGTCTTCTAGGCTGCAACACTTCCATGATGCATCTTCAAGGACATGAACATGTACAGCTAAGCACAATTGGTAACAGTGCATCTAAATTCCAAAATCAATCTCCATAATAGTCTATGT
>NW_006399767.1:15252551-15290292 GCF_000299155.1 Elephantulus edwardii | reverse complement strand
AAAAAATAAAGTTAAAGAATAAAAGAAAGAGTAGTGAGCAACAACTCAACAAAAGGAAACAAGGCATAATGAGTACAGGAATCAAGAAAATAGAAGTAAGTAGACCTTCAAAGTCTTCATATTCTGAAACCACCAACTACAAAATGTAAACTTTCTTTGCAATACTTCATAATGGGACTGCAGTTCCAGAAAGTGGTATTAGGGTATGTGGAAAACACAGTATTTTCATTCTGTTTTTTTAAAAAATTATTACTGTTTTTATCATTCATATAGGTTGTGAGGAAGAGACAATACTAAAAGAAATAAAGCATGAGACTTATCCAGAATTGTTGAAAGACTAATCTTTAGCTCTAGGAATCTCAGAGAAACCCAAGACAACAAATAACAGAGTTTCTAAACATAGATATATAAAAAGAAAACTGAAGAAAATAAAACTCCTCTTCCCCTACACCTCCAAAAAAAAAAAAATCTACGCCCTTCAAGAAAAATCCCATAATATAGCCAAACAAATGCTGATCACTTATAAAAGAACAGCAATGAAGAGTGACAGCCAACTTCTCAACAATAATATTAAAAGTCAGAAGGCACTAGCTTCAATGACCTAGGAAAATATCCAATTATGCTATCTGTTGAAACAGAAAACAAAATAGACATTTTAAAACTCTATCAACACCCAAAATAAAACTTGAGGGCATTTACTAACAATATATCCTCACTCAAGAGTGTGAAATGCTAAAAGATTTATCTTAGGTGGCGCTCTGGTGGCCTAGTGGCAAGAAGCTGCACTGCAAGCCCAGAGGTGCATGATTCGAATCCACCAGATGCTCTGCCGGGGAAGGAGGGACAATTTCCTTCTGTACCAGTCAGATCCGATTTGATGGTACACACACACACACACACACACACACACACACACACACTTAAAACAAAAATTAAAAAAAAATTATCTTAGGAAGAAGGAAATTATTTCAGATATAAGAACAAATAGTGGGAAAAGATATTGATAACTATGTGCATACATCTACATAAACATTTATTACAGAAAATTCTACTGCCAAATTGTAGGGAAAACCAGGACAGAATGCAGGATAATGATACTATAAGATGGTGCTGGAGAAGAATTCTGAACATACCATGGACCACCAAGAAAAAAACAGGTTTGTCCTTGAGAGGGTGAAACCAGGCTGCTCCTTGGAAGCAAGGATTGTGAAGCTCCATCTCACATACTTTGGGCATGTGGCAAGAAGGGACCAATCCTAGAGACGGACATCATGCTTGGAAGGGTCAAGGGACAGCATAGGAGAGGAAGACCCCTGATGAGATGGACTGACATAATAACTGGGGTAATGAGGGTAGGTGTGTCTGAGATAGTGAGACAGGATCAGCACAGAGAAGGGTTCAGAGCTATAGAATTGTAGTCAACTCAATGGCACATAACAACAGGAGAGTGTGTTAGCTAAAACTAAATTTTCAAAAGGTTAAAAAAAAAAGGATGCATAATAAGATGGTAAAAATGAATTCCAAATTATCAGCTTATATATAACACCTGTAAACATCTGTATACCTAGTAAGACTGCCATAAAAATACAGAAAGCAAAACATAATTAATTACTAAATATCTGAGCACTACAAGGAGAAATGAACAAAATTAGTGGGAGTTTTTAATACATTTCAAACAACACTTAACTAGATTAACCACACAAAACCCAATAAAGGATATACTCCAGATGATCTGAAAACATAAGAAACAGACTTAATTCAATGAACATACAGAAAACTATATAAAAAAATTAGAGATTACACCATTTTTCCAAGCATGTTGTTGTTGCTGTTAGGCCCCATCAAGTTGGAACCAACCCATAACAGACCCACTAGTGGGTTTTCAGAGGGAGTAAATCAAACAGGAAGAGACAGTTCACCTTTCTGCCATGGAGAAGCTGGCAGATTTGAACTGGGTGTTTTTTGATTGATAGCACAACTCCTTACCACTAAGCCACCGGAGGGTCCACCACCTTTCTCTTTCACTGCTTTATCTCCAGAGTCTAGCCCTGTGCTGATCACAGCAGAGGTTCCTAATGTTGACTGAAGAATGAACAAAGAATGAATCAATCTATTGAGAATAAGAAACTGGTCAGGTAGACAACGGAAACCTCCCCAAATACGGGATGGAGCTAGGGTAGTGAAGTCTACAGGGAGTTACAATACTACCTCTGTAGAGCACAGATCTACCACCAGTGACTCTGTGGGAGGAAGAGCAGCAATCTCCTTCCAAGTGATTGACTGTAGCCTCAGAAAACTGGCTGGAGGGCCAGCTAGAAGTCAGTTCAGAATCAGTGATTCTAGAGAGAATGAGAGCCAACATATGGGATGAGAGGGAAAAGGTGTGTTGCCAGTCTCAAGGGAGAATTTATAAAGAGTCTTGACAGCCATTTTCAAATTCAAAAGGAGGCATCTGGAAAACTCTTAGAAAGTCTAGTATTTGTGGTTCCAAATGACAGAATAGAGCTCAGTACAAAGAAATGACAGAGGTGAGATTTGTCTAAATATTGTTGTTGTTGTTATATGCCATCGAGTCACTTGCAACTCATAGTGGTACAACAGCCCTAAACTCTGCTCTGCCCTGTGCCAATCGAACTGTCTCTGACACACCCATCCCCATTACCCCAGTCACTGAATCAATCCACCTCACAGAGGGCCTTCCCCTCCTGCACTGTCCCTCCACCCTCCCAAGCATGATGTCCTTTTCCAAGGACCAGTCTCTCCTCACAACACGTCCAAAGTACGTTAGACGGAGCCTCAGAATCCTTGCCTCCAAAGAGCCACCCGGTTTAACCCTTTCCAGGATGAATCTGTTTGTTTTCCTAGCAGTCCATGGTACTCTCAATACTCTTCTCCAGCACCACAGCTCAAAGGCATCAATTCTCCTTCTATCCTCCTTGGTCATTGTCCAACTCTCTGATGCATTACAAGTGATTGCTAAGACCATGGCCTGTATCAAACGCACCTTAGTCTCCAGAGAGACACCATTGCTCTTCAGTACTTTGGAGAGGTCCCTAACAGCAGACTTTCCCATGGCAATGCACCTTTTAATTTCCTGGCTACTGGTGCCAAGAGTGTTGACTGTGGAGCCAAGCAAACTAAGTCAATCTCTTCACCATCCATCCTGATGCTGCCAATTGGTCCAGCGGTGAGAATCTTTGTCTTCTTGACATTAGCAGCTTGATATTAATTACTACAAAACTAGAGCTCCTTACAAAACCATATCATTCATTGTGTTCAAGTTGGAATTGACTCAGCTTTTCTGAGACTACAAATTGCACAGTAAAAGATTTCTCATCTTTCTCAATCTGAGACACAGTGAATTTGAACCACTTGAGAGGCACTGCCTTTGAGTTAGCTATGGACTACACCACTAATGTTCCCTAAAAGAGCATACACAACTAGCAAAAATGGAAGTTCTTAAGCTTTTAAGGAGCAGGAAAGCAAGCTCACCTTGACCTCTGCAGCAGATGGCTGAGTTGAGGGTCTGGCTCTGGGGGCTTCTCCTGCGGCTGGCCAGTCATGCTGCTCTCATGCTGCTGGGCAGGCGGGAAGAGGAGACCTGGTTCTGGGTGGGAAGGAAAAAGAAGTGGTCATTCCTTCATTGCCACCTCTGGCTTTCCATCACCAGCCTGCACGGGACACCACCAGGATGCTCAGGCTGACCGCCCCCATTTGTCAAACAATCAGAGATGCACTCAACAAATGTTGCCTAAATCTGATAATGTGCCAGGTATGGCACTAAGGAACGAGGCCACAGGGTGAATTAGACACAGGCTCTGTTCTCAAGACAGTTAAGCAGGAGAGAGAGAGACAGAGACAGAGAGAGAGATTAGAGAGGGAGGGAGGGAGTGAGCATATAATTCAGTATGTGTCATGATTTCTCCAAATTCATCAAGAGCCTACCTGTCCCACAGGGGAGCTGAGGCAGCTTTCAGCACACTGTCTATCTCTGACTATATGTGCAAAGAAATCATTGGGGGTTTTTTTCTAAATTTCCAACCCATTGCCAGTTAATACTTTTTGTAAAAGATAATAAATATGAACTGCTAGAAAAGTGATATGAAAAACAGTCAAACCAAATACAAGGCCAGTTTTTTAATTATTATTATTATTATCAACAGACAGCTCTGTCAAATTGCATTTAAGTTTCTAAATGCTTACTCTTTATTGCCATGTTTGGCTCAGGGACCAGCACGCAGTTTGCAGACTGGCAACATTACACAGCCTACACCGAGGTGTGGCTGTTGCCTGTCAAAGGGTTTCCTGGGTTATAATCTCTATGGAAGGAGCCCTGGTGGCACAGTGGTTGAAGAGTTTGGCAGCTAAACACAAGCTCAACAGAGCTCTCCAGCTTCTCCATGGTAGAAAGATGAAGCAGGCTGCATCTGTAAAGATTTACAGTCCTGGAAAACCCCCGGAGGAATCTCTACTCTGTCCTTCAAGGTTGCTATGAATGGAATTGACTTGATGGCTGTGGCTTTGTTTGGTTTAACCTTTAGGGAATGCATTGCTAGGCCTTTCCCCTCCTGCAAAGTCACTGGGTGGGTTTGAACAACCAAACTGTAGGCTAGCAGTCAAAGTGCTTAACCATTGTGCCACCAGCGCTAGTACTGCTATGTTCCTAAAATATACAGCTCATTAATCTCTTGATTCAGAGACAGTGTTTAGAATATGACAATGGTTCCAAGTTTACTCTCTAGACTACAAAAGGTTCTCCAGGAAGGAGAAGGATGACAGGGCTTTGGGCAAATGTAGCTTTGGGTTATGTGAGAAAGATGGAGATACCAACTTCCTAGGTTAAGACACAGAGCCACGTCTGGTCCCACCTTGAACTTGCCAGCCTTAATAATGGAAACCCTGCCCGAGGCTTCCTGTCTGAATGGGAAGAACAAAGACCCATCTATCAAAATGAACCAGGACATTTCAGAAAAATAAATCATTTTCAAAATGTCAAGAGGGCTGTTGGTGTTCATTCCTACTATTTAACGCCATAAAAATGAATTTAAAAAAAAATTTTGAGAAAGCCTTTGTCTGTGACAGCAGCTCCAAAAAAGCCTTTTACTGCCTACTGACTTAATACTTGAGGGAGAGATTACAAGTCATTTTCACCCATCCGAATGTTTAAGAAAAACGTTCATTTCTCTAAATGCTCAGCTTTTAAGCAGTCCTTATTTTAAACTTTAGAAGATAACTCTGCAGCAGGAAAAAAAAAAACCTCTCCCACCCTAAACCTTCCCTTTTCAAAGATTCAGTTGCTTTTTTGTTTTTCTCCTAAATGCAAACGCAAGCGTGCGCGTACACGTACACACACACACACACACACACACACTCTCTCTCTCTCTCTCTCTCATTCCCAGCTTCAAATGCTAAATCATCTGCAATTTGGGTGTTTGCTGCTCATGAAATTCTAGCGATAAGCACATCATAAACATTCCTATAGCAACAGAATGTTTTTGAAGCAATGTCTGCAATGTTACAAAGATTGTATATCATTATCTCTGAATGTTGGCGAAGAGAAGGCTATGAGGAATAGCTGTTTATGTACAAATAAGTCAATATAGTAACTGGCAACCTGAACAGCAGACCTGATTCCGGAGGAGCTGAACCACGGCATGGAAGAAGTGAGAATGCATTTCATCCTGTTTCCACGAATAAAAGAGCCGTCCTTGTGCTCAGTTATATGAGAATAACTCCAGGCTGCCCTGTGGCAGCATGAGCCCTTGGAACAGGCTGCCTCACAGGCAAAAGTCATACACATCAACTACAGCAATGCTGCTGTTGCTGTTAGTTGCTATCCTGACAGATCCACCTCGTAGTGACTCCATGTATAGTGAGAGTGGACCACCAGAATCAAAGGAATTTTCATTGGCTGACTTTGTAGACCATCAGTCTTTTCTTCTTAGTTCATCTCAGTCTGGAAGTTCAGCATCACAGAAACACACAAACCTCAACTGGCAGATGAATGGTGGCCGTGTTTCAGGTATATTGGCTGAAAAGTCAACCTAGGTCTCCTGCATGGGAGGGGAAAATTCTACCATTTAACCATCCCCAGACAACCATACATTCAACATTTACTAGTCATCTACTTTATGTTAGACACTGGGCTAGTTTAGGGTTCTGAAGATGGGTTCTTTTTCCAAACAGCCCAATTAATAGGAAGTATTAATAGGTAATTACAATCTCTTTTCCTTATTAAGAAAACAGAATTGAAAGAGATAAAGTTAACCAACTCAATGGATCATCCATCCATTCAGCTGCCTCACTCATGCCATGCTGGCTGGGTGTTCAGCAAGTACCAGGTAAGCACAAGGCATTAGACATTGTTCATTTGAGTGAGAACAATGTAGCTTCTACCCTTGCGGACTTTACAGCTGAGTGGGAGCAACCAACATTAAAAAAACCAACAACACCCACACAACAAACCAAAACCCAGACATAGCTATCCTCATGATTTAGAAAACTGGCTACTGCGATGCGACAAGTAGTGGACACAGCAAAGAAAAGTGGTCAGTCATGATTTCCCTAAGAAATTCCTCTTTCATATGAGCGTGAAGCAAAAATTAGTGAAGCAAAGAAAGAGAGGGCAGGAGGGAAAGACTCAAAAGCAGGGCTATTGCCGGCACAGTAATCTTGGATCTTGTGGCAAGATCCTGTTCAGGAAGGAGCAAGGAAAGCATCCAAGAAACAGAGTAGACAGTAATCGAGTCAATAAAAACATCTCAGGAGATTCTTAATGTGCACCAAAGAGGGTCCTGACCTTAGACTGTATTCCAGTCATTATGGTAGGCAAGACAGGCATAAAGATGTACATTAATATATATATATCTCCAAGAAGTTACCTAGAACAACACAGGCACACAATGTTCAAACTCTCCCTCATCCTAAACTGGCATGAGACAGCCAATGTGGAGCCACGCCGCCCTCCCTCCCAATACAGAATATGTTTCAGAACTCTTCTTTTTCTCTGCAACAATGGTAGCTTGGTCAAATTCCATTTGACTGGTGGTAAAATGAATCGGTAAACTCCAATACAAGGCTGATGGAGAGTGGGCCTTCGGGCAAAGCAGAGCAGGGTATTATTACTAAAATTACTGCTGGAGAAGCCCCTTGATGCAGGTGACCTGGAAGAAAGTCATGCAATTTGATGCTTTGGAGCTGAGCAGACATGGGTTCAAATTTGACCCCGTATTTCACTGTTTGGGGTTAGCAGTGTCCTCTCTGTAGGGGTGTCATGGAAGCCGTGAGAACAGGGATTCTACACTGTGCACTGTGTCTCCCTCCCTGAATAAGGGACAGTCATCACTATCATCACACACCGTGAGTACTGTCACGCCCCTCCTCAGCACAAATCCATCCATGAATCTGCTCCCCAGCTGGACCAGGGGGTGCAGGGCAGCTCTGCAAAGGCCCAGCGGTCAGCCAGTATTGACTCACTGTTTCACGGTCTGTGCCCTCACAGGTCCCCGGCCACTGTGCTGAGAGAGCCTCATAATGAGTTCCATTCCTCATGAGAATCAAGTCCCACTGTGTCCCACATCCCATCCGCTGCCCTCACCTCTACTTCCCCAGAGCACTCCAGATTCCACCCCAGTGGCTTCCTGACATCTCCGGGCTAGAAGCCATCAAGCCCGGTACCCCTAACGACGGGGGCCTCCTGGATAAGCACCCAGATCTTAGAAAAGAGAGAAGGTGGTGTAGTTATCACATCTGGAAGCCTGATAGGGGCCTCACGTGGTGCTGGGACTAGTCGACTAGAGCCATCCTGTGAGCTGCTAAGGCTGTGTTACCAGTGAGGAAATAGAGGTCCAGTGACTCTCCCAGAGCCACACAGCTGGGAGTGGTATCATGTTTCCTCTTACTCTAAGACCACAATGTGTCAAAACACCAAACCAAAGCAGTTGCCATCACATCAACTCTGACTCACAGCAGCCCTGAGCACAGAGCAGGACTGTCCCCGCAGAGATTCAAGGCTGTTAACCTCTGAGGAAGCAGACCACATTACCTTTCTCATACAGAGGGGTTGGTGGGTTTGAACTGCTGCTTTTTTGGTCAGCAGCCAAGTGCTTAACTGCTATGTCTCCCTGATGCTACTGCAGGAGAGAAGAAATCTGACTTATGTTCTCATATCATCAATGAGGAAATAATCCTGGAAGATTGCATAATTTTTCCAAGAAAATGCTCTCTTGGCCTCAGTTTCCCTTCTGTCCCATGGTGACCAGTGCTGCTTTACATATTGTTGGTGTGTGCTGCTGAATCAGAAGAGATTCGTAGCTGACTCTCCAGAGGGTTTTCAGAGGCTGTAAATGGCATGAAGAGGAGACTGTCGATTTTTCTCCAGCGGAGCAGCTGGTGGATTCGAACTGCCTATCTCTAAGTTGGTAGTACAATTCCTTACTACTAGGCCACCAGAGCTCCCTGTTGCCTTATTTAACACACTGTGGTTGGAGGCAAGAGAGAAAGCAGATTTAAGGATCTTGTAGAAGAAGAAAACAAAATCTACAGAAACAAGCACTTTATATGGGTCTCTACAAAACCCCAAAGGTGGAGGAGGGTCTCTCAGTCAGAAGGCAGTGAAATCAAAGGGGCAGCTCACACCCCACAGGGCAGGACAGAAAGGGTGGAACCCAGCCACAGGCAGGCAGGGGACCCGGGACCTAAACTCTGGACTTCTGAAATGGCAAACAGCAAGACCAAATCAAGTGTGAAGAACTCCCTCCAGGCCACCCACATGAATTAGAAATTGGCACAGATTTTAAAAAGGAAAAGGAGGAGGGAGAAGAAAAGGAAAATGAAGAAGAGAAAGAGGAGGAATGAAGTCTGAAACAGGATCTACGGAGCCTCTAAGAAACAGGGCAGAGAGAACTCAATTCACCGAGAATCCCTTGGTTCTCCCATTATGAGAAGACAACAGCAGAGATCTTTAACCAAGACACATCATCCATTAGTCAGAGAGGCTCAGAAGCTTCAGATGGAGGGTGGGATCCCTTCCTCTTCTCCCTCCTCACACAGTTGAACATATGTTATTATTTCTATCAGACTAACAAGTCTGGACTTTTTTTACTGTTTTTGAAGTTTTCTTCTTTTTTAAAAAAAATTCCACTTTCCCTTTCAGCCCAGGACTTTCCTTTGTGGCCCTGGTTAAGGTAGCTGGCAGTGGAATTTGGGCACTATCCAGTTCTTTCTGTCTCCGAGTTGTGGTTTGTATGGTCCCCTAGTTCTCCGGATTAACTGTCTCTTGAGAGGCTCTTCTTTGCTTCAGATGTTATTTGTTTTTGTGTACTACTGAGCCGAAACCAACCCATCACTGACCCTCCAGTGGGATTTTCATCTTATCAGACTGCTAACTTTAAATATTCCTCCCCCTCCCTTAAGGTAATTTTAGATTCTTACTTGATTTGGAACTGGGATAATACAAGTAATAGTCATTAAAACACTTAGCAACAAGTCCCCTGAAACAAAAATATTGTCTCTAAATATTTTGTGCTCCAACACAAGTGTTGACCAGGTAAACAGCTCCGATCCACTAGAAAAGTAAGTGGTCAGTGGTGGTGGTCTTCCTCAGTGAGCCAGGGAATGGAGGAAGCAAGTGGTTCCAAGCCAGCACACTTGAAGCCCCTCTGCCTGGCAGGCACTGCATGGCGGAGGTCCCAGGAAGGCAAAGCTTTTCTCCACTGGATAATCTGGGCATCCCAGGAGCGACAGGCTGGGTGTTTGAGGGTGAAACCCTGGCTGTCGACGTGCCTCGGAGACCTGTTGCAGAAAGCACTGGCAGCCAGGGGTACACTTGCCATAAGACCCTCCTGCCTTCTGATAGTCCACCTACTGGGAGGTTAAAGGATAATTTCTGTGAGCGAGAGGAAGGGTGCTGTCCAGATGATGATGATGCTTAATTAGGTCCTTAAGTTCATTACAGAGCACAGATGAACTAAAGTTGAATCTTTCAGCTCAGTAACACAGCAGCTCAAACACTAGGCAAATGTCAAGAGGGATTTGTGAACTGAAAATGGATGGCAAGTGGCCACTCTCCAACGTTCCATTCGCTTGCTCACAGCTGTCACTTGGCTTTCAGATCCTCAAACACTACCAGCACGTTCTTTTCCACCCCAGGGCCTTGCTACATGCTATTCCCTCTGCCTGGTATGCTGGTCTCTCAGTTTACCACTCATTAACAAGCATAACTCTGCTGTTAAAAGATTCAACTGTGTTCCCTACAACATATGCTGAAATCCTAACTGTATCCCTGAGTGCAACCTTGTTTAGAAACAGTTTTTCTCTTTTAAATGAAGCCTTGGTTGAGTAGGGTAGGGTCTAATTCTAACTCTTTTTGAGGTGTGCCTTAAGAAAAGGAGTTAGGGGTAGGGATTGGATAAGTTGGATGTGTCATGAGCAGTAAAGCAATGTCAAGGATCACTAGCAGCCACCAGAAATTTAGAAGAGAGGCAGGAACATCTTTTAAAGTCCCCAGAAGGAAGACACACAGCTTATATTTTAATTTGGACTTCTATCCTCCACTCTTGTAAGAAAATACATTTCTGTTTTTTACTGTCACATATTTTTGTGCTATTTTTTAAAAGGACACTAAGACATCAGGAATTTCTGATGGACTAGAGGGTAAGGAGCTGTATTGCCAACCTAAAAGCTAGTGGTTCAAATCCAGCAGCTGCTTCACAGGAGAAAGATGGGCAATTTTCTCCCGAGATTTGCAGCCTTGAAAAAAACCACTAGAGGGTCAGCTATGAGACAGTTCCAACTCGATGGCTAGGAGTTAAAGACGTAATCTTTTATGTTAGAGCTTCAGTGAGTTTTCTCTAATCCTTTAGAAAATCCAGTGTGCGCCAGCACGTGTAACTCAACTCAAACTTACTGCCATCAAGTCAGAACTGACTCGTAACTAAACCTCCAGTCAGTTTTTGGAAGGATATAAATCGTTTGGGAGGAGGCTGCCCATCTGGTGGATTCAAACCACTGGAGAGGAAACACATTTGGACAGTAAGACCCCCTACTAACTAGGCCATGGGAGCCCCCTTGCACAGATCATGGTTATAATTAATTAGCTAATGATGTGGTCTCCCAGTCAGAATGAAAGCTCTGAAAGGGCGAAGTTTGTTTTCCTAAGTTCAGTACAGAGATGCTCAATCCTGACTCCATATGAGGGTCACCTCAGGTGCTTTAACAAACCTGGGTACCTGGGCTCCACCCCAAATCAATTCAACAAGGATGCTTAAAAGCTCATCAGGTGAATAAAGGGTTAGGTCACGGTTGAGAAACACTGACTCTGAGAAAAAGTCCTGAGTGCTGAGCTTAGGGGCGCCTTGGTGGCACAGGGGTTAAACATGAGGCTGCTAAATGAAGGGTCAGTGGTTTGAACCTACCAGATGCTCTGGGTGAGAAAGAAGTGGCAGTCTGATTCTGTTAAAGATTACAGCCTTGGAGACTCTACCAGGCTGTTCTACTCTGTTCCACTGAATCACTAAAATTAATTTACTAGGCCAGACAGCAGGGGCTGGGCTCGGGGTCTGTGCTGGAGTAGCTGGTACTGGACTAATTGTGAAGTAGGGCTCAGGAAGTTACAGGGACACCTCACTCCCTTTTCCTGTGCATACAATGTATCATCATTACAATGTTGTTTTTTACACTAGAGATTAATTTTTAGGAAATTCTAGAAAAATGAAACAAAATCCTTTTGTTCAGAGGGAGACTAGTCCTTTCATTAGGGAGCCCCCCTCCCACCTCAGCCCCATACTCTTCTTTATCTTCAGAGCCACTAGACTGACCACCCCCTACCCCTTTGCTAATTTAAACAGGCCCAACTACACTACCCAGCATAATGTGAAAATGTGGGGGAAAAAAACCCAGGAAAGTCCAAAAGCTAATTCTTGTTAGAATAGGCTGATCAGGTTGACCCCAGGCAGACAGGTGAGGGTGCTTTGCACAACAAACCTTTGGAGGAACTGGAGGTGGGGGAGCTCATTTAAGGGGGTGGGCCATCCGGCCTGGCCAGTGTAGAGCCAAATTGTCCGTACCAACTCAGTCACCTTAGGGAAGGGCGAGCTCTATTGTTGTTATAAAAGAAATACAAGCAGGTGCCTGTGACCAACAAAAGTTCTGTTTTTTCACAGTTGAAATGCTACAAGTCCAAGTTCAGGGTAGAAGACTTCTTTCACTACTGGTTTTAGGAAAAGGTCTTTGTCTCTTCAACGTTTGTTTAGTTCTCTGGTGATCTTTGTCTGGTTTGGCACCTACATTCCCTATTTAGGCTTGTTTGTTCAACCTGCTTTTATATCTCAAAAGAGATTGATTTAAAATCACCCTACTCTAATGTTGCTTCATTCACAGTATAATGAAATGTCATTCTCAGATGGAATCATAACCACATAGTACACAGTTTTGAGGGACACAGTCCAGTCTCCAACAGGGTGTGGGGGAAAATGCAACAGCTATTAAAACAGCTTTACTCACTGGTGGGTTTTATCAGCAAAATAAAATTATTGTTCAAGTCCCTGCGAGCAGCAGAGTCTCAAACAGTAGGGCACAGGAGCTCTCATGGCCTAGTGGGTAAGGAGTTGCACTGTCAACCCAAAGGCTAGCAGTTCGAAGCCACCAGCTAGTATGCAATAATAAGACGGATAATCTCCTCCCACGGAATTTCCAGCCTCTGCATATCAGATGGAGTGTCAGCTGAGTCAGCTCCTACTTGACAGCACATAGCAAGACATGCAGCAGTTCTCCAACTTGTGTTTGTAGTGATCACTTGGACTTGTTAGGATGTTGAGAATAATGTCCCTCTTCACATCTACTAGACTGGAAGAAAGAAATGGGGTGGAGGGAGAGAGTGTGAGCGAGAAAGAAAGAAAACAGAAATAGTAAGCATTAATAAGGACTTGGACCAACTGGAATCCCTGTGCATTGCTGCTGGGAGTGTAAAATTATGCAGCAACTGTGGAAAATTTTACCAGTTTCTCAAAAAGAACTACAGAACTACAATATGACCAAGTAATACTGATCCTAGGTACATACTCAAAAAATGATACTCACTGACTCAAATGGACACCTGTACAACAACAACATGTCCTGCAGCTCCATTCAAATGAACAAAAGGTGGAAATCCAGGTGTCCATCAACACATGAATGACCAAACAAAACGTGATACATCCAGGGAATGAAATATAATTCAGTCATAACAAGGAATGATGTGTTAATGCGTGCTACCACATGAATGAAATCTGAAAATATTATACACAATGACACAAACAGATAGATATTAGATGACTCTATTTATATGAAACATGTAAGACAGGAAAATCCATAAATCAAAAAGTATATTGTTGTTATGTGCCGTTGAGTTGCCTGCGACTCATAGTGGCCCTATGTACAACTGTCCTAAACCCTGCTCTGTCCTGTGTCAATCTTACTGTCTCTGACACACCTATCCCCATTATCCCAGTGACTGAATCAATCCATCTCATCGAGGGTCTTCCTCCTCTGCACTGTCCCTCCACCTTTCAAAGGACGACATCCCTCTCCAAGGACTGTTCTCTCCTTGCAATATGTCCAAATTATGTCAGACGAAAACCTTCAGAATCTTCGCCGCCAAGAAACAGCATGGTTTAACTCTCTCTAGGATGAACCTGTTTGTTCTCTTAGCAGTCCATGGTATATTCAATACTCCTTTCCAATACCACAGCTCACAGGCATCAATTCTTCTATCATCCCTTGTTGCAGACCGAGGATCCCAAAGAATGAAATAATTTTATAATTATTAATAATGAGACAGACTACCAGGAATGATATAGAACAGAGAGTGTGAAAAACAGGGGGCCAACAGTTCCCATGACTGAAGGCCCCAAGCTATGCTTCTCTGAGTATTTATTTAGAATCATAAGGAAGGTAAGCAAAGTAAAATCACAAGGAAGTACAAAGCAAAAACAAAGGATAATGGTGAAGTCTTTTACAGATAAGGCCAAGTTCCTCTTTATGCTAATCTCAAGAGGGAGGGATTCATTTGACACAAACTAAGAAAAATGTTGACTCCTAGGGAATGCCCCAATGCCACAAGGTGACCTTCAGCTTGTATTAAGCTTCCCTCATTTCCCTATACAGCATTTGGTCTACTATTATTAAATTTGATATTCAGCTTCCCTCAATCCCTAGTTGTTGTCCAGGTCTCTGATGCAGAGCAAGTGATTGCAAAGACTATGGCCTGTATCAGGTGCACCTTGGTTTCCAGACTGACATCACTGCTCTTCAGTACTCTGGAAAAAAAGTACATTAGTAAAATTAAAAAACAAACAAAAAAAGTATTATGCTCATGCACAGAAAATACAATTCTGATGATCTGAAGGGGGGTGGGTAAGAAAGTATATAAGTGGTTGCCAAGGGAGCTCTGGTGGCCTAGTGGCAAGAAGCTGTGCTGCAATCCCAAAGGCATGGTTCAAATCCTTCAGCTGCTCTGTGAGAGGATGGGAAGTCTCCTTCAGTGTGATTAACTGCCTCCGAAAATTCAGGAGGGACAGCACACAACAACATCTAAACAGAGAGAAAAACAAGAATAACCTCCTACCAGATACAAGGTTTTCTTCTGGGTTAACAAAATAACTATGTGTGTAAAATCACTGAATCATATACTTTAAAATAGTAATTTTATTTTATGTGCATTTTACCTTAATAAAAAGAATAATTTATGGATAGGAAGACTCAATATTGTGAAAACGACAATCCTACCAAAAGCAATCTACATGTTCAATGCAAGAAAAATTATTAAGTTTATTTGGAAAGATACCCAGAATAAGCAAAGAACTTATCAAAACAAAAAAAGAAGTGGAAGCATAGCACTCCCTGAACTCAAAACCCATTACACAGCGGTAGTAATCAAGCAGCATGGTACTGGTACAATGACAGGCACACAGACCAACGGAACAGAATTGAGAACCCAGAAATGAACCCAGTTATCTACGGTCAGCTGATAACTCAATTACAAAATGGGCAGAAGATAGAGAAAGACTTTTCATACCCGGATAGTCAACAGACACATGAAGAAATGCTCAAAATCACTGGCAATAAGAGAGATACAAATCAAAACCACAATGAGATACCATCTCACTCCAGTAGCAGTGGCAAAGTTTAACAGGGCAGCAATTAATAAATGTTGGAGAGGATGGGGTAAGATAGGAACTCTTATACATTGCTGGTGGGATTATAAAATGGTACACCCACTCTGGAAGGTAGTTTGGCACATCCTCAGAAAGCTGAGCATAAGAGATTCCATTTATCTCAGCTATTCTACTGCTTGGAATATACCTTGAGAAAATGAGAACTGAGGAACAAACAGAGACTTGTACACCAATGTTCACAGCAGCGTTATTCACCATTGCAAGAACATGGTAACAGCCCAACTATCCAACCACAAGTGAATGGATTGAGAAATTATGGCACACTCACATCATGGAATACTACGCAGCACTAAAGAACAATGATTTTGAAAATTACTACCTTACTTGGTTGAGAGGGACTGGAGAGCATTATGCTAAGTGAATTAACCCAGTTCCATAAGGACAAATACTGTATAAAACCATTATTGTAGAACAAGTGTGAGGATCCAAGGGGGGAAGGGGAAACAGAGGGGTGAGGATGAGTGGAAGGGGGCAATTAATCATAGAGTCCCACAATTTGATGGGTAGAGGGGAATGAAGGAAATGGGAAAGATCTGGTGTGAAAAAAAAAACCCAATGTATACAAACTTTGTCAATATACCAGTACAAAATAAAAAAATTTAAGAAAAAATTAAAAAAAAAGAAGCTTCATGAAAAATTCTGACGCAGCAAGTCTAAACAGGGGCCTAGAACCTCTTTTTCAAAAAACATGTGGGTGATCGGAGAGGAGACGGCCTTGGCTGATTTATTTAAGCTGTGACTTGACTTCAGCTCAATCAGTAGCTGCTGCTGTTTGTTAAGTGCCAAAGTGGACATAGTATTTTCAAAGAAACTCACTCAGAGTCGGGCTGAAAGGTAATCATCACTTTTATTTTACACACGTGGAAACTGAGGCTGAGAGGTTGGGCACGTTGCCTAGAGCACATGCAAGCTGATTAACGATGGATCTAGTCCTCAAACCAATTCCTCTAAAAAATAGTTTTAAAATTTTATTTTATATTGGTTTGCTTACAAAGTTCAGATACACCGTGCTTCCCACTATCCTTCATTTACATTGTGTTTCACACAATCTTCCCATTATGTTTTATAAAATTAATCACTGAACTGTACCCACCATTACCGTTTTGCCAGATCCCTGACAGATCTTTCCCATTTCCTTTCCTCACCCTTTCCTCCACCCACTGAATTGTGCAACTCTATAATTTCCCACCCTCTCCTCCATGGATCCTCACACATTTTACTAGTTAACATTCTAGTTGTACAGTAATGATTTTTCTGCAGTATTTGTCCTTATGAGACTCAGTTAGTTCACTCAACATAATGCTGTCCAGTCTTTCTCCAGCCATGTAGTAATTTTCTTTTTTCAAAATTTTTATTGTATTATTTTTACGTGTATCGTCAAATCAGATCTGACTGGTACAGGAGGAGACTGCCCCCTCCTTCTCCAGCAGAGCATCTGGTGGACTTGAACCGCGTACCTCTGGGATTGTAGTGCAGTGTCTTGCCACTAGGCCACCAGAGCTCCCTGATGTAGTAATTTTCAAGATCACTGCTCCAATTTTTGCCCCCGGAGCTTTCACTATGCCTCAAATGCTGTGACAGGATCATCTAGGCTCCTGAGAGGTCATTTCCTCCCTGAAAGATATTCTTTACATTACAGACTTAGATCAGCTTACTGAAAATAAGACCCTCATGCCAGCAGCTCGAGGAACATACTGTTGTTGTTCACTGCCATGCAGTAAAACTGATCCACAGGTGACCGACTCTTCAGCAGGTTTCAGAGGCTTTAAGTCGCACCTGCAGAGACTATCTTTTATCTTTCTCCATTGCAGCAGCTGGTGGATCTGAACTGCCTGCCTTTGGGTTTAGAGTGCAACTTCTTACCGGTAATCCACCAGTTTTTATCCCAGATATGCTGAATCAGAAACTATTTATCTCCAGAGGACCCTTGTACATATTAAAGTGTGAAGAGTACTCCTCTCTCTGGAGCTGTGCTGTCCAACATAATAGCCACTAGCAGCTATTTAAATGAAAATGAATAAAAATTAAACAAGCATGAATTCAGCTCTTCAGTCTCACTAGCCACATTTCAAGTGCGCAAGAGCCACACGGGACTGTACTGCACTGGACAGCAGAGTAAATTCTTATCGTCACAGAACATTCTACAGAAGAGCGCCGGGCGGGGTTTCTTAAGCTCAGTACTACTTACATGGCTCAATAATTCTTTGTTGTGGGTCTTCCTTTGCCTGGTGGAGGAGTAGCAAGGAGTAGCCTTGCATCCCAAGGCCCACTTGAAAATGTTTGGAGACATATTTTGGTTGTCGTAACTGTGGGGAGAATTCTATTGGCATCTTGTGATGTCTAAAGAGGAGAAAACCTAACACAGGAGCAAATGGCCCTGAATATCTCTCTGAAAGGGGCAGGCGTAGTGACAACAGCACAGTTCCTCACTGCCTCAGAGCAGAAAGCAGATAAAGAGCCCATGATGCAGCCCCATGGTGCCTCTACAGCCATACCAGCAGGAAGAGGTTTGTTTATTCATTGTTGACGCATAGAGAAGACTCACTTGTGGTACTGAGAATGGGTTTATTAGGGAAACAAGTTGGCAAGTGTAGGAGGCAAAAATTATCACGCAATATAAGTCCAGGTTTTAGTTCAAGTTCCAAGAAACAATTCCCCAATTAATCCAGGATCTGGTTTCAGTTCAGCAGTCAAATCCAAATCATCCAGCAAGATTTGCCTCAGAGCACTTATAAGTCAGCTTCTCCTTCAAGCATCCAGAAAAACAAAATCAAAAAACCCCACTTTTAACTGTGGCCAGCACAAACGCAAGAAGCCTCAGGTCACACTTTACCACTATTTCTCCACAGCAATGCCATAGTCTCTCCACCATCACTAGAGTCTTGTTACAGTCTCCCTCAAGTCTTGCCACCATAAGTCTTGCTGCTCAGTGTGGGAAGCACCCTTTCTCTCTCCTCGTCTTACAGCTGTTGATAATTTGCAAGATCATGTGTCTGCAGTTAAGGTAGCTGGAGACCAGAGAAGTCTAACCGGTAATGGTTAACACTCTAGTGGATACAGGTCAAGGATGCTACAAAATCTCTTATACTCAATCATAGAACAGCAGCCATCACAAAGAACTATCTGGCCTACTGGTGGCCCAGTGGTAGCGAGATGTAGTGCTAACCCAAAAGTATATGGTTCAAATTTACCAGCTGTTCCTCAGGAGGATGGGGAATCTCCTCCTGTGCAACGTACAGTCTCTAAAAACCTGCTGGAGGTTTAGCTATGAGTTGGTTCTGACCTGGGAAAACAATAGCAACAACAACAACAACAAAAGCAATCACCATGGCCATAATCTGCCATTAGAGCCAACAATAATAAGTCTTGCTCTAAATAATCAAGAAAGCATGACCAGTCTCAGTAACAGTGGTGGCAGGGGACTCAAGAAGCCTCTCTCCCTTACCAGAATCAGAACTCTGAGAAGCTGCTGTGTGAGCAAACAGGTGTGAAGTTTTGATGCAGAGTGGAAAGTCCTAATCCAGACTGCATGGACCTCAAGGACATGAGGACCTACCATTGCAGCCACTGAACAGGAGAAAGATGAGTGTGATTAGTTTTCTTATGAAGAAGAAAGAGAAGAAGGGCATGAATGGAAACAATGAGATCCGTCATGAGGCTGCTTATAGAGCGCGATGGTGGTCTAGTATGTAAAGAGTTATGCTCCCAGCTCAAAAGCATATGGTTCAAATCTACCAGCTGCCCCACAGGTTAAAGATGGGCAATCTCCTGTGTGATTTAGAGTCTCTGAAAACTCATTAGAGGGTCAGGTATGAGTCAGCTCCAAGATGATGGTAGTGAGTTGAGTTGTAGAATTTTGAGAGGTGATGGCTTAATATTAGGAATCAATCAATAATATACTAGTAATTTACATAGTAAATTTTATTACTAAAAGTCTTGATTAATATATTTATTTTATTCTATTCAGGGTAATGAAGAGCAACAATGTCATTCTGGAGACTCAGGTGCACCTGATCCAGGCCATGGTGTTTGAAATTACGTGCTATATGGGACAATGACTAGGGATGATAGAGAATGGATGTCTTTGAGTCATGGTGCTGGAGAAGAGTACTGAATATACCCTGGATTGTCAGGAGAACAAACAGGTTCATCCTGGAGAGGGTGAAACAGGCTACTCCCTAGAGGCAAAGATTCTGAAGCTCCATCTGATGTAATTTGGACATGTTGCAAGGAGGGACCAGTCCTTGGAGAGGCACATCATGCTCTGAAGGGTGGAGGGACAGTGCAAGAGAGGAAGACCCTTTATGAGATACATTGTCTCAGTGACTGTGGTAATGGGGGTGTCAGATAAGATAAGGTTGGCTCAGGGTAGAGCAGGGTTCAGAGTTGATGTACATAGGGTCGCTATGAGTTGCTGGTGACTTGATAGCACATAACAATAACAACAACAAGCCATACTACAGAATATATTCTGTAAAGTGCAAAGATGTCAGTCTAGAGACTAAAGTGCACTTGATCCAGGCCACAGTCTGCCATTATTTGCTATGCATCAGAGAGCTGGTGAATGAATAAGGATTACAGAAAAAGAATTGATGTCTTTGAATTGTGGTGCTGGAGAAGAGTACTGAACATACCATGGACTGCCAAGAGAACAAATAGGTCTGTTCTGGAGAGGGTGAAACCAACTTGTACTCTGGAGGTAAGGAGTTTGAGGTTCTGCCTCACATACTTTGGGCATGTTATCAGGAAGGACCAATCCTTGGAGAAGCAAATCATGCTTGGGAAGATGGAGGGACAGTGCAAGAGAGGAAGACGTTCGATGAGATGCATTTACTCAGTGACTGGGGTAATGGGGGTGTCAGATACGAAAAGGGTGGCTCAGGTTAGAGCATCATGCTTGGAAGGGTGGAGGGACAATGCAGGAGAGGAAGACCCTGGATGAGATGGATTGACACAGTGACATTGAGGTAATAGCGGCAGGTGTATCGGAGACAGTGAGATTAGCTCAAGATAGGGCAGGGTTCAGAGCTATGGTGCCTAGTGTTGTGATGAGTCCTTCACAGGCTACAGCACATAACAAAAATGTAGATATATCATAGATAGTCTATGCATCATGTTTAACTTTCTTCAAAGTGAAAATGCATCCTGAGATTCAAATGACCAACTTGAAATCTTTTCTGCCCAACTTGGGTTTAAGTCAGGGCCTGAGCGGTTTTGTAGAAGGCATTGGGAAAAGGCTTCTGATGGTTAGGGGAGGTTATTAAAAAGAAAAGGAAGTATGTCCTGATCATCCCCTTTCCCCAGAGCCATCAGAGAGGAGCTGAGAGGCCTTCCCATCATAACTGTGCCAAGGATTGTTGAACAGCAGATGGATGGGACCCAGATGCTCTGCTCTACATGCATAGAAGGGAAAGGCGGCAGCGCTATGAAGGATGGGATGGCATCACAGCTGTGTCCACAGGAGAATGGAATCTTGCAAAAACAAGGGAGCCTCAACTTCTAGGGTTCTGAGAGTCAGGACAACATAACACCATGGAAACAGGCACGGAGCCAGCAGCTAAAAGGTACAATCACCTAGCTATGCCGTCTACTGACTGCCCAATGGTGGACATGTCACCCGATCTCTCTGATCCTCGGCGCCCCTTTCTGTAAAATAGAAGCAATATCCCCTGCCCTTTAGAGTTGTTGAGCTAGGGTGGAGGACGACTTCTGGTCCATGGGCTGAAGTCTGGGCACCTGTAGCTGCTGGAGGAGCTGTAGACTGACTGACCATCCTTCACATGTACGTTGGTTTGTCTGTATACACATTCAGTAATACAGTTTTAAATAAGCTCCGATGGCATAATGGCAGATTTAAGGTTCTGTTGCAAAGCAAAAGGCTGGTGGTTCAAATCCAGTCTCGGATCCATGTAGATGATTTAAAGCCCTGGCAATCTGCTCACCAAAGTTCAAAGCCTAGAAATCTTATGGGATAGTTCTACCCTGTGTCACCTGACAGTACAGATCCACACAAGGGAAGGCGCCTCACTTTCACAACTGGGTCTTCATGCTGGGTGTGGTATCTGGAAGAAGTAACAACTCAGATGCAACCCTTCTCTTTAGGAACACATGGGGAGTTGAGGGGACAGGCACAAAACAGTAATAATCACTAGTTTATATCCCTTGGGGACCTCTGGCCACTCCTAGAGATGGTCTTATCTTTAATCACCTGTCTTTTGGGACCTGCAATCCCATCATCAGTGGATACTGTTCTTCTCCAGGTGTGACAAAGTAGGTTGATCAATTCTGCAGAAGCAGGAAATGACGGTGGGAAGAAGTTAGACCTGGTTGAGAGAAGAGTTTTTCTCCAGCCAGGCCTTCCTCAATGTCCCTACTTCCTCTTTCCTGTGGGTTCAGCTCCAGGATATAACAAAGACCAAGATGGCGAGGGTCAAGACACCCACTCTTGACCCCCTTGTCACCTGTAGCTCAGCATTTCCCCAGAGCTGCCCAAGGAATGTCTTCAGGAGAAGGTCCCAGCTCTGAGTCATCGGCAGCGGAGAAGAGGCCTTATAAAAATAACTCTAAAGTACGAGGCTCTTGCAGTCATTTTATTCATGATATAAAGGAGAAAAAAGCAGGGCAGGAAGCAGAGGAGGGAAGTGTCGTTCACATCAGTTTTTTCCAAATGACAGGCAACCAGGAACTCACTTGCTGAGCTCGTCTCTCTCACTCTCTGTAGAGCAATTACATAAACTATGGAGAAGGGTCTTCTGTCAACCTTCTCTACTCTCCCATCCACCTCTTGTCTCTCCGTGGACTCCAAATCTGAGCCTTCCTTGTAAACCTGCCAGGGTGCAAACTAAGACTCAGGTTGTGCCCTCTCTAGAGCGGTCTTCCCTGGAATAGGTAATCCCCATGTTGACCCAGGAGCCTCCTCCGAGCCCTGGTTGTGGAATTTCCAGCACTGTGACAATGGGAGGGGGAACATGATGGTATATATGACATGGCTTCCTAGAAAAGGCTAGAATTTTCGAATGCTAGGATTTCCTGACTAGAGGCCCCTAGGCACTTACTTGGTCATTGTCAGGACATTCAGGGATTCAAGAGGAGCAATGCTGTCAATTCATTCCCACCCACTTTTCTGAGGGTGTGACATCCAGGGTCACAGAAGGTTGGAGATTGTGAATGTTATGGATTGAACTGAGTCCTCTTAAATATCAACTTTGTTAGCCATGATTCTCAGTATTATCTAATTATCTTCCACTTTATGATCTGATGTCATTATTTTATTTGTTGTTAATAGGGAGCTCTGGTGGCCTACTGGTAAGAAGTTGCATTGCAATTTCAAAGGCAAGCTGTTCAAATCCACCAGCTGCTCTGCAGGAGAAGGATGGACAGTCTCCTCCTCTGCAATATACTCCTTCTGAACACTCACTGTTGTTGTTATTGTTGATTGCCTTTGAGTTGACTCATTGTGACCCTATGAACAAAAGGTCTAAAGCCTTTCTATAATAATCAACATTTATCAAAGTTCATAGGGTTTCTGAAGGCACTTTGTTCAGGAAGCGGATGCCACTCCTGCTTCCAAAGAAAACCCACCGGAAGGTCAGAAATGGGTCAGTTCCAACTTGACAGCACACAACAGTAACATGATATTAAAGAGGTAAAATATGCCAGTTACATTTATGAGACAGGCTACAATCTACAAATTAGGTTATCTCTTGAGTCAAACTGTTTTGAGATATATGAAAGAGATTTAACAAGCAAGCAGACGTTATAACCACCTCTCACCACCAAGAAAGGAGAGCCATAGCAGAGTACATCCTTTGGATCCAGGGTCTCTGTGCTGAGAAACGGGAAGATCCAGGAGAAGAGTACTGACAAGACCCTTCTCCTCCAGAGCCAAAAGAGAGAAGGCCTCCCACATTCAGAGCTGGCACCTTGAATCTGGACTTCTAGCCTTCAATATGATGAAAGAATAAATTTCTGTTTTTCAAAAGCCATCTACTTGTGGTATCACTGTCATTCCTGGAAAGGTGGAGGGTCAGCTGAAGAGAGAAAGACCTTCTGCGAGGTGGACTGACACAGTGACTGCTGCAGGGGGTCAAGTGTGTTGGAGACAGTCATGTTAACTCAGCACGGGGCAAGATTCAGAGCCATAGTTCACAGGGTCATCATGAGTCGTAGGCAACTAGACAGCACATAGCAACTAAGACGGTGAGATAAAAAAGAGTTTGGATAAAATGGATCTTTTATATGCTCGAGATGTGAAGGTTCAGTAAGAGGAAAAGCGAAGGAAGGAGACTGGGAGTGGGGTGAGATGAGAAGTGAAAAATGATCTTGGGTGGGGACAGACAGGCCAAAGATGTAATAATTCAAATTGTAATTAAACATGAACCCCTAGCATATTATCAGTTATTCACTCATTGTTGATCAGTTGGAATGAACTATGGCTGAACCTCTAAAGGGTTTCTGAGGCTGTAAACAATTGGGAGGAGATTAACTATCTTTATCCCTAGTATAAACTGTGACACTTTTACTCATCATTAAACATGGTCCTTGTGGGGAAGTCATCATAGCGGTGGCCCAGACCTCTCTTGGCTCACAATTAAGCAAAAACTAGTAAAAAATTTTAGATATTAGTGCACACAGTGAGAAATAGAATCACAACTAGAGCATAGGATGTACAAATTCAGAAGTCTGGCAAATGCCAGTAAAACAACTATCAGCACATCCATTATTCTGCACTATGTAAACACCCTTATTTGAAAGAAGAAAAAAAAAGTTTACAGTATGCTCCTAGCCTGACTGCAGATGGGAGTCTCTCTGGCTTCACAAGAAGCAGCCAAGCTCACCTACTGCTTCCAGATGTCAAAAGCCTGGTGGGCTCTGGGTGGGCAAAGGCTCTCCCAAGTCCTGTAAAACGGTGTTTACGTTCTGCATGCCTGTCATGTACTGGACGTTGTTCTAGGTGATTGGTATAAAACAGTGATCAAAGAGGCAAAAGTCTCTACACTCATGGAGGTGAAACCAAGAATAAGAAGAAGTGATTAAAATAGATATATCATAAGATGGTGACACAGGGCAATGAATAAAAAGAAAACAAGAAATGGGGAATGGTCTGAGAAGTCTTCAATGAGAAGGTGACAGCTGAACAAAGGTCTAAAGGAAGTAAGCAGGAAAAGAGGACATTCAGAGAGTGAGCATTCCAGACAGAGGAAACTGCAAGGGCCAAGGACTGAGGGCAGAACAGGCCTGGTGTGGCTGCAGAAGAACAGAAGGATGATGGGGCTGCATCAGAGAGAACGAAGGGGAAAGCAGTATGAAATGAGGTCAGATGAAGTCTAAGGATAGTATAAAAATAGGGAAATAGGAAAGGAATTCTGGTAGATCAAATGGTAAAGAACTTGGCTGTGAACAGAAAGACTGGAGGTTCAAACCTACCCAGGAGCCCCATAGGAGAAAGCTCGTGACCTACTTCTACAGAGATGCACTCACTTACTCACCCTCACTCAGTGCCAAGTCATAACCACTCAACTGATCCTCCAGCGGATTTTCTGAGGCCGTTAATCACATGGTCAGCCAAGTCACCGGCCCTGTGCCTGTGGGGCCTTGGGCCTGCAGCAGATCTCAAGATGCAACCAGGAAGACGGCCAAATTGCCCCATCCCCAAGAAAGGTGACCCAACAGAAAGTGGAAATTAACAAATATCATTACTATCACACACAAGCAAAATACTGCTGAAGATCATCCAAAAATGGCTAGGACAATACATTGACAGGGAACTGCCAGGCGTCCAAATGAAGTTTAGAAGAGGCCACAGCACCAGGAATATCACTGCAGATGTAAGATGATTCCTGGCTGAAAGCAGAGAATACCCAGAAGGATATCTATCTGTGTTTTATTGACTATCAAAGGCATTTGACTGCCTGGATTATAAGAAACTATGGCTAACATTGAGAAGAATGAGAATCATAGAATATTTAACAGTACTCATACAAAATCTATACCTAGACCAAGAAGCTGTTGTGCAAATGAATCAAAGGAACACTGCACAGTTTAAAATCACGAAGGGTGTGTGTCAGGGATGTATCCTTTCTCGATACATAATCAATCCATACGCTGAGGAAACCATTCGTCAAGCTGTACTCTATGAAGAGGGATGGAGGAAGACTCATCAATAACTTGTGTTGTGTAGATGACACAACCTGGTTTGCTGAAAGTGAGAACTTGAAACGCAGATCAAAGACTATAGCCTTCAATATGGACTACATCTCAACTTCAAGAAGACAAAAATCCTCACTACTGGGCCAGCAGGCAACATCATGATACATGGAGAAAGGATAGAGGTTGTTAATGACTTAATCTTCCTTGGATCAAGAATCAACACCCTTGATACCAGCAGTCTGGAGATCAGGAGATGTACTGCATTGTACAAGTCTGTTTGTTAGACATTTCTCCAAAATACTGAAGAGCAGTGATGTCAATAGGAAGTCTAAAGTGTGCCTGATTCAGGCCATGGTCTCTTCAGTCACTTGCTATGAACCTGAGAGCTGAACAATGAATAAGAATGATAGAAGAATTGAGGTCTTTAGGTTGTGGTGTTGGAAAAGAGTACTGAATATCCCATAAATCGTCAAAAGAAAGAACAGCCAGAATGCTCCCTGGAGGCAAAGATAGGGAAGCTCCGTCTCTCATACTTTGGCATGTTGCTATGGAGAAGCTATTCCTTGGACAGGGAGATCATGCTTTGAAAGGCAGTCAGCAAAAGAGAGGAAGATCTTTAACAAGATAGATAGAGACTGCAATGGGTATAAATGTGCCAGAGATGATGAGGATGGCACAGTGTGTAGGACAGGGTTCAGGTCTGTTGTTCATAGAGTCACTGTGAGCTGTACTTGACTCGATTGCACCTAACAATAACAAAATCACATGGGAGGAGACTGTCCATCTTTCTCCCTTGGAACAACTGCTGGATCCAAACCACTGGAGAAGTGTGGCCTTTGGGTTAGCAGTGTGATTCCCTAAGGACTCACGGAAACTCTATGGAGCAGTTCTATTCTGTCATATGTCTCTATGAATCAAATGACTCACTACTACCCAACCACAATAAGGGAAATCGGATAATGGGCCTGGGAGGGACATTGGTAAGAAGGGGTCAGGTACGCTGAGGCCCACAAGATCAGGAAGTGAATGAATACCTGAGAACATGCCAAGTAATGGGAAAAACTAATACAATGGCCGTGTGGCTCTGTGGTCTGGTTGTGGCAGGCACACAGTGGGTGAAATGGAGCAGAAGTGCTGTGAAGAGGGGGGACCTCCCTTGTGTAAGGCAGGAATTCTCAACCTAGAGCAATTCTGTCCTGCAGTGGACATGCCTGTAGTCATTTTACTGCTACAACTATGGGATGCTGCTAACATCTATCCAGTGGAGAGAGGACAGGGATGCCAGCAACAACACACGACAGCTCCTAGTGGTAAGGAGTTGTATTGCTAACCCAAAGCACACGGTTCAAATCCACTAGCTCTTTCACGGAAGCAAGATAAGCAACCTCCTCCCATGCAATTTACAACCTCCTCCCATGCAATTTACAGCCTCTGAAAACCCTCTGGAGGGACAGCTATGAGTTTTTAGGCACTGAAGAATAATCCACAGAAATTTATGGTATATTGCCTTACTGCTTTGAGAGAATGATGCCCACATCTTCCAGGAATTGGTTTCCCCTTGCATGCGGAATTCCCTAGTTTGATCCCTGGTTATTGCACCGGATGTGCAGCCAGCACCTGTCATTCTGTCAAGGGAAGTGTATCTGTTGCTCTGGTGCTGGCCACGTTTCAGAGGAGCATTTGGACTAAGAGGGGTAAGGAAGAAAGTCTTGGTGATGAACTTTTCAAAACCTGTCAGTAAAACCCCCTAAGAGTTGTCATCACTTTCTGTCCACTAGGCATCTTTCATTCAGAGGGTCACTATGAGTCACCTACAACTCGATGGCACTTAACAACAACAAGAGTTGTAGTAGTCTGATCAGTAACCAATGATGGGAATGACACACGGTTTTGTTCCACGTAAGAACATGTGGAAGGGGCTATACTGAATGTGATAACAACAAGATCACAAAGTCTATCAGACATCCACCTCCTGCAATTGTCCACTTTGCTCAGGTCTTAATGCCATAGCTATCTATATATTTGCTTACATATTAGACATAAATCTGCAGTTTATATATAAAATGTTGGTGCTGTGTATACATAAAAAGTTGGTTCTGGCCCCCAGGAAACAGTTTTTGCCCGCACGGGGGTGGCATCAGCCCTGATGAGCATGCATGCTAAGGGCACAGCAGAATCACAACGTAGAAAGCACGTAGGTCCTTGGATCACCTGGTGGAAGGCAGCCAGTTACAACCAGGAATGCGGCCTTTGATTGTTACAAAAGGGAAAAACTGACTTCTAGCATATTAAACTCCTGAAATATGGAGGACAGAGACCGAGGCAGCGATAGCAATTGGGATGATTTGTAGAACGCAGATGATTTGTAGAATGATATGGACGATCAGACATTGGTGATGAAGGCATAGGAAACCTGAGTCTGGAGCGGGCTCAAATATTATGGGAGATCATTAGCTAAGTACTCATTTGATGCTTAAAAAAATATTTAATGGAGCTCTGGTGGCCTGGTGGCAAGAAGCTGCACTGTAATCCCAGAGGTGTGTGGTTCAAATCCACCAGATGCTCTGCTGGAGAAGAAGGTACAATCTCCTCCTGTACCAGTCAGATCTGACTTGACAGTAGACAAAAAAAAAAGATAATAAAATAAAATTTTAAAAAAGATATAAGGAAAGAATTATATAGGAATATAAAAAAACAAACAAACTGAAAACAGAGAATCTCCCCTAACCCCAAATGGAGGTAAATCTAGGGTTAAAAATGCCTCTACTTTAGATGGTGGAGAGCGTAGCCCGTTGGCTCCTGAAGTTATATGAGCCCAAAATACAAACGGATTCAAGAAGGGCTAAGATCCGTTCGGGAGATCAACATTAACCTATGTCCTCTCCATCTAGACACAAGGGACCCTGGTGGCACAGTGGTGAAGCAGCTGGAATCTACCAGTCTCTCCACGGGAGAAGAGTCCTGGTACTCAGCTCCTGGAGCGATCACAGCCTAGAACTCTCTATGGGACAGCTCTTCTCCGTCATATAGGACTGCTACAAGCAGGAAGTGACTTGATGGCACATGTCAACATGTGATACATCATCACTAAGATAAATGTGAAAGGACTGAAAAAAATCAAGGCACACAATAAAGAGGTGGGACAGAGATTGGAATGAACGATGTGTAGCATGCAGATAGGATAACAGAGGATTAGGGGCTGATGATGCACGGATAGGAAGCCTGAGCCTGGAGTGGGCTCAGATGTCATGGGAGACCACCAGCCAATGGCACGTGACTCAGAAACACTTGGCACTAGGACAGGAATCTGATGAGAGGTTGATAAATGGGCGATTATATGAAATCTAAGGGCGCTCTGGTGGCATAATCAAAGGTCAGTAACTCAAAGGTCACACTTCTCTAGAGGTTTGAATCTACCAGCTGCTCTGAGGGACAAAGATGGGTAATCTCGTTCAGTGCTATTTACAGCTCTGGAAACTCGGGGTGGGGGGGTGGTGGTGGTGTCAGCTATGAGTTGGTTCCTACTTAACAATTCCCAAGTCAGAATAGTTGATCCTTCTGGTAGTTCACAGGTTAGCAGCAAAGTCTCTAGTCTTCCATGAAAAAATAAAAATCTGAAATTTCTGTCTCTGGAAAAACCCAAATAGACTCAGAGAAAAGATATAGAATCAGGAAACTAGCTTGGAAATGTGGTCCAGGGAAATGGCAAATGGTGGCTCTGCAGAATGGGCCAAGCTTGCGGGAAGGAACAGAACTCTGGGAGAAGGAGTGTTTCAAATGCCTAACAGATTGGGGAACCAGGGGTGAGGGAAAGCATGAGAAAATAAGGATATAAATAAGAAAAGTGTAAATGTGTCCACGTTAACAATACGAAACCTTATACAATGATGAAGAAAGTTGGGGGTGAAAAGTAAGCTGGGGTAAAGACATTACTCATATCTCACTTGAACAGGGAAATCAAGAAATCCTGGCTATTAGGAACATGAAATGTGATAGTAATAATATTACTTATAAAGGTAACCAAATAGAGGAACCATAAATAGCAATATAATTGTGTTGTGAGGATGTGGGGAGAGGAGGTGCGAGAGTAGCATAAATGAGTTAAACCATCGTCCATCCTAACGGGAAGTCAGCAGATGATTTATAAAATAGGAGTAAAACAAAACACATTATTGAAAGATATGAAGGTAAATGTTACGGGGGGGAACCCAACAAACTTAGAGTTATAAGTGCTTAGCTCAGGGGAGTAAGAATGGGCTGGGGAGCGGGATTGGGTCAGGGAAGGAGTCAGCAATTTTTTTCTTTTAAATTATGAATTATTATGAATGTTGCCATTCATAGGGGGGAAAATCCCTAAACAAAAACCCTCTTTCCCCTTTAAAGAAAATGAAACCAATCAATTCACAGATGGTTACTGTGACAAATAACTGCGGGACAAGTCAGTTTGTAAATCTGACTCTCATTTAGATATTACAGATAACACAATCAAAGGAATGGAAATAAAAGTAATTTCATGAAGGGACAGTGCGATGAGCAGGGTTAAGGAGCCAACATACGTGGTCCCGCACCCACAGGCTCACACCAGCAGGAAGCTGCTAGTATCCTGAGCATAAAGGACCAGGGGAAGAGCTGGCGTGAGTGGAATCCAGTGAGTGGTGCAAGGCAGTGACCAGACAGTGGGCAAATGTCAGATGAAAAGGGGAGGAAGCAGAGAGAGAAATCGTCACCTACTGATGCTGCCTATCAGCCAACCTCAAGTTGAACCCCAAAGGTTACCTCACGGCCACTGAGTTGATTCCAATTCATAACAATTCTGGGACAGACTAGAACTGTATGCTTCAAGGTTTGCAAGGCTATAAATCTTTACAGAAGTAGACTGCCTCAGCTGTCGTGCATGGAGTGGCTGCTGGGTTTGAACCACTAACCTTTTGGTTAGTAGCCTGACACTTAACTCACTATAGCATCAGAGGGTAAAGGAGGTCTAACTGATGTAATCCAGAGAAGCTAGCCCTCCGAGACACAGCAGAACAGAGACTGGAATTGGGGGCTGAGAGGGTAAAAGATGAACAGACAACAGTAAAAAACAAATTATATACCTAAATATAACTGCCCACAAGGTGTAAACCAGACCTTCTCCAGTTCAGCGGCAGAACCAAGAGACTACTCAGGAGAGGTGATCAGGCATGTGCATTTCCCCCTACAACTCATGAGTAAGGGAGCTTTGGTGGCATACAGGTAAGGAGTTGTACTACCAATACAAAGGTGGAGGGTTCTAAGCCACCAGCTGCTCCATGAGAGAAAGAGGAACAATCTCCTCCTAGGAGATTTACTGCCTCTGAAAATCTGCTGAAGTCAGTTCTGTGGGTCAAAGCTGAGTTGGTTCTGACTTGGCAGCATGTAACAACAAAAACATTTGATCAGAAGGAAATAAGATTATGAAGCAAGAATCCTACCAGTTTGACAATCAGAAGGTAAGACAGGTTAGAACAGCAAGTGAGACAACACAGTGTGACGAGCATTCAGTAAGAAGGGCAATCAATGACATGTATCTTTAAGTTCCAACCCAGGAGACACCATGTCTCCCCGGGCTACACTTGGAAGGCCTTCCGGAGTGGGGGAGCCTTGGGCAACCCTTGGAGGCTGAAGAGAACTAGACAGACAGAGGCAGCAGTGTGCGGAAATGTGCTTGAGGTCCCTTGGTCACAGCAGGAATGAGAAGCAGGCTGATCAAATGTGAGCTTGGGAATGGGAATTCTTTTTGGAGAAGGATATTACCCGACCCAGTGAAGCTGACTTTGAGGGGTATTGTGTTGAGTGAGATTTGACAGGAATTTGCTGAACTAGGTTTGAAGAGGGACAAGGTGGGAACTTGCTCCTAAGACAAAAAATATCACACTGCTGTTGAGCTGGACTCATGGCGACCCTTAATCAAGTTTCTGAGGTTGTAAATTTTTTTTTAAATGAAGTAATTTTTATTTTATCTTGTGAATTTGTTTCCTTTGTTTTAATTTAAACTTATTATTAATTTCAGTAAAACTTTACAGAGATTGAGGATTTCCATTCATTCACTGTTGCACTTTTCTCCTATCCCAACCCTCTCCCCCAGGTACACTACCCTCTTGGAAAAGTAAAAGAAAAATTCTTTCATTGTTTTACAATCCGTCCCCCCAGGTCCACTCCACCATGTAGCCTTTGCTTCGGACTCCCGTCAAGACAAAAATACCTACTCACATATCCCCTTTAAACAGTTTCTCCCTTATCTATTTCAATGCAGTATACACTACCGAACCCATCTTTCTCAGTCTCTCCCCAACCCCAAGGTCAGTCCTGTTTTACAACAGTGGCACCATGCAGTATTTGTCCTTTTGTGACTGAGATACATCACTCAGCATAATGTCCTTCAGAGTCACCCATTTTGAATAATATTGCAGGAGTTCCTTGTTTTTCAATGCAGCGTAGTATTCCATTGTGTGAATATACCACAGCTTCTCTATCCATTCGTTTGTTGATGGGAACCTGGGTTGTTTCCAACTCCCTGCTATTGTGAACAAAGCCACAATAAACATGGGTGTGCATATATCTGCTTGGATGTCAGTTATGGTCTCTTTGGGGTGTATTCCCAGTAGTGGAATTGCTGGGTCGAATGGTATCTCTGTGTGCAACTTTTTGAGAATGTGCCATACCGCCTTCCACAGTGGTTGCACCATTTTACACTTCCACCAACAGTGAATAAGGGTTCCAGTTTCTCCACATCCTTGCCAGCATTTGCTGCTTGCTGTTCTGTTAAATTTTGCTATTCTGACTGGGGTGAGATGATATCTCATAGTTGTTTTGATTTTCATCTCTCTTAAGAGCTAGGGATTTTGAACATTTCTTCATGAGCTTGTTAGTCATCTGAATGTCTTCTTCGGTGAAGTGTCTGTTCATATCCTGTGCCCATTTTTCTATTGGATTCTTAACCTTTATCTTGTTGTGGTGCTCAAGTATTTTATAAATTCTGGATATAAGTCCCTTATTTGATATGTCATTACCAAATACTTTTTCCCGGTTGGTGGCTTCCCTTTTTACCCTGGTGGAGAAATTTTTGGATGTGCACAGGGATTTGATTCTTAGAAGATCCCATTCATCTACTTTATCTTCTCCTGGTTGTAGAGGTTGTAAATCTTAATGTGAGGAGACAGTCCATCTTTCTCCTGAGGAGCAGCTGGTCAATTTAAACTGCTGGTAACCTAGCAAGCAACCTAATATCTCCCGGACTGCTTTTCAGCAGATGCTTAATTTCTGCTGAAGGACAGGAAAGAAAGGAAGGAGGAGATGAAGGCTCAGCTCAGTGAGTGGTAAGTGCTGACCTAGCCTTTTGTTGTTGTTCTGTGCTGTTGACTGTGACTCATGGCGACTGTATACACAATAGCTCTGAATGCTGCCCTATCCTGAGCCAATGTCATCATCTCTGGCACACTTGCCCACACTGCCACAGTCACTGTGTCAATCCATCTCATCCAGGGCCTTTTTTTCCTCTCCTGCGCTGTCCCTCCACCCTTCCACGCATGACGTTCCTCTCCAAGAACTTGTCCCTTCTAGTAAGTAACCTGCCCAAAGAATGTGTTCAAAGGATGGGAGATGGACCTTCAACATCCTTTCCTCTAAGGAGCAGCTTGGTTTTCCCCTTTTCAGGTCTTGCTTGTTTTCTTGGCAGTCCATGCTATGTTCAGTGTTCTTCTCTAGCACCGTAACTCAAAGGCATTGATCCTTATTCTATCATCCTTAGTCAGTGTCTCGCTCTCTGAAGCATAGCAAGTACCTGCAAAGACCATGGCCGGGATCAGGTTGCCCCTTAGTCTCTAGACTGACACCGTTGCTTTTTAGTACTCTGGAGGGGTCCCTGACAGCAGATTTCCCCCATGCATCATTTCCTCTACTAGAGCTTTCCTGACCAAACCTTGACTTCCCTTGAGCTACTGCGGTTACGGGGGGTGGTGTCCCTGAGTGGTGTAGTGCTCAGAAGAAAGACCTGGGGGTCTACTTCCAAACAGTCATGGACTCTGTATTCTGACATGCCTGGGAGCATCAGAAAATGGAGCAGACTCCATTGGAACTGGTCTGAATGTGAGCTTGAGACATGGCACTGAACCCATGTTTCTTGATATTAATGCATTAAAATCCTTAAATGCAAGGAGGGTATCTTCATCATCTTCCTATTCCCAGATGCCAGCACAGGGCCAGCACTCACTGCCACTGAGGCAATTTGGACTCGTCCTAACAAACTTCCACTGTGTTTCTGAGGCAGTGAGTCTTAAAAGGAAGAGACTTAACAGGTACTCTGAATTTCCAGAGTACATCCTTTCGGTTGGCAGCACAACATACTATGGACTACACCAGCAGAACACATCTGGGCCAACCCTAAATGCTCAAAAAATGTTCCCTGAGTGACTAGATGGAGGGATGGACAGTAGGAGCTCGCATGAGAGCTGTATCAGGAACAATGAATGGAATGAAATGGTAGATTCAATAGGACTCGGAGACTGGCTGTTTCTCAAAGTTTGCAGGCCTGACACTGCCTCTTTTGGAAAGTGGGAGATTATAATATAATTGCCTTATCACTCTGTAAATAGTCCCAGCTTGTGAGGGCATGTTTGGTTATTTAAAAAATCATGCAACAAATTAGACACAGGAAATAAACCATGAATGAGAGAGAGGCGGGTGGGGCCCAGGGCAAGCGCCAGAGACCAAAGCTTCCTCTTATATAAGAGTCAGGAGGAAGGGGTCGGACATTCTGGATGACTTTACTTTAAAGATCTGATTGCAACATTCGTTATAGACCAGGAGAATCCCTCGCCGTGTGGCAGCTTCCCCACTGTAAAACCAACATGTCATCCATCTATTACCACATGCTTGTTTCTAATTAATGGTCTTGGCAAATAATGATAAGAAGCAAAACACAGCTCTTGCATTAAGTTCTGTAATAACACCAGCTGTTGGAATTCAATAATCGGGCTGGAAGCCTAATGATGCACAATGACAAATGTTACCAGGGACAGGGGACTTGTGGGTGGTCACCTCCCCTGGACAACAAAACTTAACACTTCTAATTAGATTAGAAGGTTGTCTTAAGTATCCTAATGCCATGGGTCCATTATATAAGCGTGACATTTCTTACTTCAGGGGACTAAATGAGAATGTCTATGTTTGAATCTCCCAGCCACTTAAAAATTCCTTCATGTGATAAAATGCCTAGAAGGATGAGGGCGGAGTCTGATAAAACAGGACAGAAAGGAGCAAAGAATGTGTGAGTATAATTTGTTCTCTCTCTCTCTCCATCCATGTGGACAGTGAGATTATGCTCACTGTCATCTAGTCCCCAGGAGTAAGGATGTTATGGCTTCTAGGTCTCTGTACAACCCTAAAGTGATCCCACCAACAGACCTTAAAAGAACTCAGAGAAGTAGCAGGGACAGGCCCTTTTCGTTTCATTTAATAGACAGGAAAATAAAAGTACAGGTAAATAAGAAACTGAAAACTGCCCAGGGTCTCAGAGAGAAATCACTGCCCTAGTTGGATCTGAAATATCAACACTGGGTTCTTGATGATTTAAATCCAAGGACGGTGATGTACTCAGCTCTGCGTCCCCAGGTCCTAGCTCAGAGCCTGGCCTTTCAAAGGTGTTCCAGAAATGGCACCTACTGTCTAAACTACTGTGTTAACCTCTGTTAGACCTTGGTTTCTATTTCTGTAAAATGGGAATAATTACCTCCGGGGGTGGGGGGGCGGTGTCTGGTAGCCTAATGGGCAGGGAACTGTGCTGCCAACCCAACCCACAAGGTGCTTCACAGGAGAAAGATGGACAATCTCCTTCCGTGCAACATACAGCCTTGTACAGCTCCTGGAAGGTCAGCTGTGAGTTGGCTCTGACTCGATAGCACTGAGCTCAAGGTTTGACCTCAGGGGACAGGAGTACCTGGATGGTACAACCGGATAATGCAGTTGGCTCCTAACTGAAAAGATTACAGTTTGAGTCCATCCAGAAGTGCCCTGAAAGAAAGACTTGGCAATTTGTTGTTGTTGTTAAGTGCTGTTCATAGGCTACTCATAGCAACCCTATGAATGAAAGACCTGAAAACTTGCATGACCGTCATCCTTTCCCCAGGTTCAAAGGATTTCCAAAGGCAAGCTGTTTCAGAAGTGGATGCCACTCCTGCTTCCAAACTTGTTTTAATCAGGGAGCATGAGAACTGGCACTTCCACAATTCGAATGACGTATTTTTTTAAAAGCCTCAGATTCCATCCCAGTCTCTCACTGGCCCCAAGGAGAGGTTTCCAGCCCACTCTCACCCCTGACCAAGAGACCAGAGCTGTCTTCCATGGCACATGAGAACTGAAAAGATTGCAGTTTGAGTCCATCCAGAAGTGCCTTGGAAGAAAGGCTTGGCAATTTACTTTCTAAAAAATATCAGCTACAGAAAACGCTCTGGAGTACCATTCTGTTCTGACAACACACGTGGTCGCCAGCAGTCAGAGTGGATGCAACAGCAGCTGGTGACTCAATGTGAGAATCAAATGCGTCCGTACACGCACAGATTTTACAACACAGCCTGGCGCATGGCAGGCACTCCATTGCTATTAATGATCTGTGCTTACTGCTGTTGTAACTGCTACGATCACTCTCATTGTCCTAGAGCTGGAACTGACTCACAGTTGACTCTCTGGCAGGTTTTTGGAGGCTGTAAATTGCAGGAGAGGAGACTGTCCATTGGCTGGTGGATTCAAACCATTGAAGAGGTGCCACCTTTTGAGTGAGCTGCACAACTTTCTTTCTTTTTTTTCTTTTATTTTATTATTGTGTATGTGTGTGCCAGGGATGCATCCTATCTCCATACCTTTTCAACCTATATGCAGAACAGATTATCCGGGAGGCTGGGCTCTATGAGGAGAAATGTGGGGTCAAGATTGGTGGACGATGTGTCAACAACCTGTGTTATGCGGATGACACAACCCTGCTTGCTGAAACTGAAGAGGACCTGAAGCGCCTGCTGCAGAGTGTCAAGGACTGCAGCCTACAATATGGATTGAGGCTCAATGTCAAGAAGACAAAGATTCTCACCACTGGACCAATCGGCAGCATCAGGATGGATGGTGAAGAGATTGAGACTGTACACAGCTTTAGTTTGCTTGGCTCCATAGTCAACAGTCTTGGCACCAGCAGCCAGGAAATTAAAAGGCGCACTGCCATTGAAAAGTCTGCTGTTAGGGACCTCTCCAAAGTACTGAAGAGCAATGGTATCTCTCTGGAGACTAAGGTGCGTCTGATACAGGCCATGGTCTTCGCAATCACTTGTTTGTTATGCATCAGAGAGTTGGACAATGACCAAGGAGGATAGAAGGAGAATTGATGCCTTTGAGCTGTGGTGCTGGAGAAGAGTATTGAGAATACCATGGACTGCTAGGAAAACAAACAGATTTGTCCTGGAAAGGGTTAAACCGGGTGGCTCCTTGGAGGCAAGGATTCTGAGGCTCCGTCTAACATACTTTGGACATGTTGTGAGGAGAGACCGGTCCTTAGAGAGGGACATCATGCTTGGGAGGGTGGAGGGACAGCGCAGGAGAGGAAGGCCTTCTATGAGGTGGATTGATTCAGTGACTGGGATAATTGGGATGGGAGTGTCAGAGACGGTGCGATTGGCACAGGACAGAGCGGAGTTTAGGGCTGTTGTACATAGGGTCGCTATGAGTCGCAAGAGACTCGACGGCACATAACAACAACAACAACAACAACAACAACAACAACAACAACATGTGTGTACCGTCAAATTGGATCTGACTGGTACAGGAGGCGATTGCCCTTCCCTCTCCGGCAGAGCATCTGGTGGATTCGAACCACATATCTCTGGTATTGCAGTGCAGCTTTTTGCCACTAGGCCACCAGAGCTCCCCGAGCTGCACAACTTTCCACCGACTATGATATCAGAGCTCCTGACTATGAAGAAGACAGGAAGAGGAAATGTGAGAAGGAATGGCACAGAAGAGGGGGAAAATGGATGACTGTAATTAGCTAGGGTTGTAGCGAAAGGCCTTTCTGAGGACACATTATTATAACAAGACCAGAATGATGAGAAGGGACCAGTCCTGTGACATCTAGGGAAGGGCAGGCCAGAGATAAGGCCAAGGAAAGGGCTTGGAGACAGACATGTAAATTGAGGGGAGGGGAGAACGAATGGAGTGCTAGTTTTGTAATAATCATAACCTTCCTTTTTTTTTTTAATAGGAGAAAATGTGGAATCATCTCCATGACTCCACACGGGACACACCGCTATCAGAAGCTTTGATTAGAGTATTTAAAATAGATTTGAAGGCTATGTTGTATTGAAACACAAGGAACTAATGAA
>NW_006399767.1:15250311-15252291 GCF_000299155.1 Elephantulus edwardii | reverse complement strand
AATATGATTAGGTATATGAGTCCAGAACGAAGGCTGCACAGTGGAGTACACTTGGGGGGAGGGATTGTATAACCATAAAACATTTTTTTCTTTTACTTTTCAAAGAGAAGAGTGATCTGGAGGGGAGGAGTGGACAGGGAGAAAAGTGCAACAAGGAATGAATGGAAATCCAAAATCTCTGTAAATTTTCATAAAAATTAGTAACAATAATAAAAGGGAAAAAAGAATCATTGTGCCAAAACCAACTGGCAAACACTGAACTAAAAAAAAAAAAAGTGAAGGGCTTACTAAAGTTAAACGGTGGGAAAAATCCCCCAGCATTGTTGTAAAGTTAGTCTTACTTTCCAGGCCATGGGTGACCTGGTTGGGGAAACGAAGCTCCAAAGACACCTCCATCCTGGAAGTCCCCAACTTCACTCTCAGCAGAAGAAGAGCAACTCAGAGTCATTTCCCAGCAGCCCAGTCTGGTCTCCCCAACCTGGCCTCAGCAGGAAATAAATCTGGTCGACGGGAAGGAGCTTGGTTAAGTTAATACGGTTAGGAGTTGAGGAGAAACACCAACTGGGAGGTAAACCAACCCGAAGCAAAACCACTGCTGTTGAGTCAATTCCAACTCACAGCTACCATCCATCCAGGTCAGAGAAGAACTGCCTCACAGGGTTTCCAAAGCTCTGAGTCTTTATTGAAGCAGACTGTTACATCTTTCCCCCAAGGAGTGGCGGGGTTTGAACTGCTGATCTCTTGGTTTGCAGCTGAACACTTAACCACTACAGCAGAAGGGATTCTTTGTCTCCATTATCCCTTAATCAAATCCAACCCACTGTAGTTTGAGTCAATTTCAAACCATACAGACCCTGTAGGGCAGAGGTGATCTGCCATGCAGGCTTCTGTAAATCTTTACAGAAACAGGCAGCCATGTCTTTCTCCTAAAGAGAAAGGAGCAGGTGGGTTCAAACTACTGGACTTTCAGTTAGTAGCCAAGAGTTTAACCACTGTTCAACCAAGGCTCCCATTATCCACCAGGATGATACCGATCAAAACCACCAAGAGCTAATACCTCATCCATCAGAATGGGAATGAGTTAAAACAAGAAAAAAGCAGACACTGGGAAGGTTGAGGAAACACTAAGAACTTTCATTCACTGTTGGTGGGAGGGTAAAAGGGTGCAGCCGCTGTGGAAAACAGTTTGGCAGTTTTTCCAAAAAGGTGAACATCCAACTATCATATGACTCAGCAATCCCAATCCTAGGTCCATGCCCAGAAGAAGTGAAAGCAGGAATGCCAACAGAAACCTGCCCAGCAATGTTCACAGCAGCACTTAGAACAGTGGCCAAAAGATGAAAGCAACCAAAATGTCCATCCACAGCTGAGCAGATAAACAAACATGGGATACAAACACCACGGAGCACTACTCAGCCACAAAGAGAAATAACGTCTTGATACAGGCCACGACATCAATGAACTCTGAAAACACAAGATTGAGCAAAAGAAATCACTCTCAAAAAATAATTACTGTATGATCTCGCTCCTACAAAACGAGCAAAGACAGAGAAACCTTCTGGTGGCACGGTCCATAGGGAGCTGCACGGCTAACTCCAGGACTGCACCCTCTCTGGAAGTTCAAATTCACCATCGACTCTGAGTGAGAAAGATGGTTCATCTCTTCCCATGTGATTTACAACCTTGGAAATCTAATGGAGGATCAGGCGTGAGTCAGGTCTGACTTGACAGAAATGAGGGGAGGGATGGAAAAGGGGGTTTATGTTTAAGGGGCAATGAGTTTCACTGGTGTAACAGTTTGCTGAGAGACTGGTGATTAGCTGCACAAGATAAAGAATGGAATCCATGCCCCTGAAAAACACCTGGAAGAACTGCTGAACTGCCAAATATTTTTTAAAAATTTTTTTAAATTAATTTATTTATTTTTCATTTCAATGAACATCTACAGAGATTTTGGAATTCCATTCATTCATTGTTGCA
>NW_006399767.1:15213397-15248456 GCF_000299155.1 Elephantulus edwardii | reverse complement strand
CCACCAGCTGTTCCACAGGAAAAAATGGGCAATCTCCGCCCATGTGACTTACTGCATGTGCAAATTTGCTAGAAGAGTCAGCTATGGGTTGGTTCTAACTCAATGGTACATAAGAAATAGTCCATTATTTAAGGAGTCCTTGTGGCACAGTGGTCAAACGCTCAACTGTTAACGAAAATACTGGTAATCTGAATCCACCAGTGGCTACCTGGTAGAAAGGTGTTGTAGCCTGCTTACGTAATGACTTCAGCCTTGGAAACCTTAGGTAAAAGTTCTGGTCTGTCCCACAGAGTCAGGGTTTAAGTTGGGTTGAAACTTATTCTTTCCCAGAAAAGTAAGGGAATGTTCTAAATGAAGTATGATACTCTTAATGAGGAACAGGGGGCCAAGCGCAAGGGAGGCATCCAATTCTTCCTCGATCTTTGCAGAAAGAGAACATGGCTCAGAAAACAGATTCCCCACTCTATGATTCTTCTAAAAGTCAAGGATGTCCCAAAGATGGAGCTTGTTGCAAAGCCACTCTAGCTTTTCAGGTTGTGGGTGATACAAAAAGGAGATGAAACCTCACATGAGTGGTTAGGAGCAGGAACACCTCCTGAGTGGATGAAATAGTTCCGTCTAAAAGCCAGAAGGTAATGTTTGCTTCTCTAGAGCTCTCTCCTCATCTCTATTCAACTCAACTCACTGCTGCGGAATCTGAACAGCCTACCCTGCACTGGGATTCCGAGGCTGTAAAGCACATGGAAGGAGGCTGTAAAGCACGGAAGAAGACTGCTTTTCTCTCTCCCACGGAGCCCCTGTGAGTTGGTTACAGCAGTGAGGCCTCTGGATTGGCCGTGCAAATCCCTACAGATCATGCTATGCCCACAGCCCTCCTTCCCCATGTCTAAATATGAGCTCAAAGAGGATCAACACAATGACACAGGATCAACCTGAAGATGTTCCTTTCACTGGCCTCTTAAAAGCAGGCAGCCAACATTTATTTTCCTGCCATAATGCTTATACTTTCTAACAACTCCAGAAGGCTGTGTTCTAGATGCTAAGATCTAGGCCAAGAGAAAATGCTTCCATTTCCAGTTGAATGAGTTGAGCCTAGTATAGAGTGAATGCCTCACTTATACCACACCCTTCTGAACACAAAGGATATAAACTTAGCCTTCTCTTAGGGTCTAGTCTTCTACCATTTCCCCAACAAATATAGAGATAATACACTTGTGTTTAGTAGAGAGAGGGTTGACAACAAAAGAGGAAGACCTTCAACAAGGTGGTCGATAAAGTGACTTCAGCAACGGTTACAAGCACAGAAACAATTGTGAGGACGCAGGCAGGTCAGGGTTGGTTCTGTTACATGTTAAGGACACTATGAATCGGAACCAGAGCAGCTAACAACAACTCATGAGGTTCCAGATACTGCTGTAAGGCAAAAGAACCAAGCCTCATCCCAGAAGCAGTGGGGGAAAAGGTTAATGCAAAGATGGTTGTGCAAGAGCAACCCGGGACAGACACACACCCTCATCAGGCACAGATCTTCTTCCTTCACGGAGCAGGATCTCGTGTTGACTGGTGCTAAAGTAAGATGGTGGTCTTACTCACTGGTCCCTGAAAATGTATCTCGAGTCTTTAGAAGCTCATGTCACCCATCTGTTTTTGTTTTCACTTCTGTCAAGATTTCACATCAGGGAACCTTGTGAGGAGCTCAGGGAAGCTGTCCATGCTTAACACCTTACTTAAATGGACGAGTTACAATTCTCCTTATGAGCAGTGAATGAAACTATGAAGGGGGGTCTTGTCTGTATTCTGAACATTCTGTAATGTTATCATATCTGGTACCAGACTGGTCTGCCCTGCTGGTGCTTGCTTTCTCTCACAGGAACCTGCAACAGCCACGTCCAAGGCAACAGTTTCTATTCTCTGTGGTGGAGCTGAGGAAAAAGGTCTTTCATGGCTGAGGAGAAGTGACTGCAGGCCTATGAGCAAGGATGCAGGGTTCCTGCCAATAGCTGCCAAAGAGACCCCACATTCCACTTGGCGCCAAGGATGGAAATTAACGAACAGCTCCAAAGGAGTCCCATAACTGACTTCAGTCTCCATGAGTGGAAAGTACAGGAGCCTCCAAGAGCCACATGGGCCCCGCGAGAGCTTACTTAATGCAAAGAGGAAATTGCTCCACAAACACCCACCAACGGATACAGAGACACCAGGGCCAAGGGCGGTGACGAATCCCAACGGCCACATCCGACCACCTCCAGCTATAAGGCAATGTGACGTTTTTCAGGATGCAGCAAGGAATATATTTTCTCTTACGGTGGCAGTCCTAGGAAGGTCTTCATTTAAACCCCCTTAAGAAGATAGAGTATATGTTAAATAGTATATATACTGTAGATAATATTTGGATGGAATATATGATATTTGTATTAATTATTAACTAACATATACTATTAATATTTGTATAGTGTGGATGCTTTTATACACAAATGGTAAAGCCAGTAGTGGCATGTTGGTGTTGAGTGCCATCAAGTCAGAAGCACACAGGAGACTGCCCATCCTTATCCCACGGAACAGTTTGCTGGATTCAAATCTCATGCCGTCAGGATTGCAGCACAGATTCTCACCACTAGGTTACCAGAGGAGCGTAAGCATGGAAATTTAAAAGAAAAGAAAAATCAAAAGGAAACTCGGGAGAGGTAAGAGGAAGCTGTGACCTGAAGGTAGTTGAGTCACACCATGCTTGAGAAAGGAACCTCAGCGGAGCCGCTGCAGCCTCCATTGGCTTCCTTCCCAAGGAGCAGCTGCCCCAGAATCCTAACCAAGCACCATCGCTACGACCTCCTTTCAAAGTTCCAAAAGCGACTCAAGTCTTAACTCCAATATCCAACAATTATGTGCCTAATGATATTATATAAGCCAATCTCATTTTATCAAATCTTATTATAAGAACTGCTTAGATGGGCCAAGTTTTGATTCAGTTAGGGGAAAAAATGGCTCTTTGAGAACTAAATCCTATAGATCAATTTTCTCTATGATCTGGGCCTGTCTCTGTGGAGTGTCCCTCTCTGTAATTAGGTAGCTGGGTCCACGCCAGGAGTGGGGTAGCCCTGTGAGGGACTGAGGGAGCACATCATGGCTCTGTTCATGCCAACTCTCTAATGGGAAAGAACAATTAAACATCGAGACCTCCCCCAGCCAATGACTGCAGCCCATCATGGTTCCAAAGGCATCAGAGTTATAAAGAGGAAATGCAAGTGGGTTCCTGCTAATGTCTCCCATTTATAAGGGATGCAGCACTGGTAGTCACAGAACACAAAGATGCCCCATAGCACCTGAGTGAAGCACCGTGGGGCACGCTGGTGTGGGAGCAGAGACCAGGTCCAAGCCTGATGGCTGTTCCTCGCCCACTCAATGCAGTGAGGGGGTTAGCCCAAAAGAGCCTTTCCACTTCCACAGTTCCATCACTTCTCTATTTTTTCCCCCCTTGTAATCATCAAATCAGATGCGACTGGCACTGGAAGAGACTGCCCCTCCTTCTCCAGTGGAGCATCTGGTGGATTTGAACCATGCAACTTTAGGACTGCAGCACAGCTTCTTGCCACTAGACCACCAGAGCTCCCTGGTTCCAGCATTTATAATGAGTGTCAGGCCTGACCTTGCTACATGAAAAGTCTGTGTCTTAGCTATCCAGTGCAGTCGAACATAAACACCAGTGGGGGTTGGTTATAGCAGACATTTAATTGCTCACAGTTTTGGAGGCCAGAAGCCTGAATCCAGGGAGCCAGCCTTCAGGGAAAGCATTCTCCCTCTGTGGTCTCACATGTCAGGAGGAATGTCCTTGCTTCCTTCCAGCATCTGTGGACCCTGGAGATCTTCATGTGTCGTGGCATTAACCTTCCCCGAAATCTAGGTTCTCAGAGCAGAGACCCCCAGACATGCTCCTGGCCGATCTTTCTTGGTGGCAGTAGGCCCCTCTGATCTCTCGTCACTTGTTTAATGTCTTTTATATCTCAGGGGAGACTGACTCAAGAAGCAAGCAAATCTTGGGGATTGCTTCCTGCCTCCCTAACATAACTGCCTCTAATCCTGGTTTATTAATATTATAACCCACTGTATCCCACCACTATAGAGTAAATTTCGATTCAAAGCCATTTCTTCCATTGGTTTCAGAGGCTGTAAATTTTCATGGGAGGAGACTCCCCATCTTTCTCTAAAGGAGCAGCTAATGGATTAGATCTGCTAATTTTTAAGATGGCTGGGCCACACATAATACACTATGGTACCAAGGCTCCCATTAACATCAGAACTGAGACTTTACAACACAAAGTTTTAAATATGTGTTGTATACAACAATAACTACATCCAGTCACAAAATGGAGATTATGGGAAGACTAAGAATCACAGCCTAACCAACATATTTTGCGGGATACAGTATGCAATAATCTGGATGTCATTTACGCCACAAAATGGACTGTAACTGCTAGAACTTCAGCACAGGCAAACCTGGTATCGACAGGACAGCTGTGAGGAGACTCAGGGTGAGGCTGGGTGCAGGGCCAGAGGAGAGCACTGGGGCCACACTTCCAGGCTCACTTGGCCGTGGGTGCGAAGTGCGCAGAAGCCCCACTCTGGGAGCGGGGGGCTATGACTAAACACTCCTTGGTTCTAGAACCAACTCATAATAAGGCTTCCCCTCTGTATTCAAGGTAGGTGCACTGGGCCACAATAGCGTCAACACTAAATAGAGTTCATAATATATCAGGCATTCCTAGGTATTTTACCAGTTTTCATTCATTTCTTTCTCCCTGCAATGCTATAATGTATTATTATGTCTCTTTTACAGATGAGGAAACTGAGGCATTGAACATTTAAATAAGTGGCTGAATCCAGCCTGCTCATCAGGTAGATTCTAGATTAAACAGTGTGAGCAGGGCAGGCATTTATTGGATGCTGATAATAGGCTGCATCTAGGCACTCTCACATGCATGAGCTATGGGCTACTCACCCTTCTACGCTCTCCTGCCAGTGTCTGCACATGTAACCAACCTAGTTAGCAGCTGGTCCAACTCCAGCTCAACCACCAATTCCTCAGGAAAGCCTATGACTCCTCTAAATACACTGGACCCTACTATCTGTGAACATTGTTACTTCTACTCTACCTTTCAAGTCTCCCCATGACTTGACATTATTTGCTCACCTCTTTATTTAATAAATCATTCTATTCCCGACCAATCTCTAAACCAGTGCTGTCAAACGGAACGTTCTATGATGATGTCTAGGTATCTTCGGTCTTCTCAATTCAATACCCACTTGTCACAGGACTATATGACTGAGAAATAAAACATTTAACTTATTTGAATTAATTTACCCAGACATGGCTGGCGATAGCGTATTAGCAGATGGCAGAGTTGTTCACAGGGTCCCTAAAAGCCATAGTCTACACAACGTCATAGAACAACAACTATTCTCATTAGGATTTGTTTTGCACTGTAACATCCTCTGTCAAGACAAAATAAACACTTGTTGGATGGATGGATGGATGGATGGAGGGCGCAAAGCATAGGAGCAGAAAGCAAATCAGGAGCAAAGAACAGGAGCCAGCTAGCATGAAATTCTTCTCTTCCACCTATTTATTCCCCTCTCCAGAGAGCTCTGGAGGTGGAGTCCAGAGAGGGCTGTGCTGCTAACCCACAAGGCACATTCCTCTGGCAGTTCTAATCCACCCATTGCTCCAAGGGAGAAAGATGGGCCGTCTCCTCCTCCAGTGTGATTTACAGCCTTGGGAACCAATGGAAGGGTCAGCTATGAAGTGGAACCAATGACAACAATGACAGGAGAAGAAGGACCCCTCCTCACTGCCACGCTTCCCACCCCCTCAGGCCACCTCCCTGGGCTATCAGAGGCTCCTTGAAGCAGCTCCCTGTTACACATTTTGCAACCTCTGGGCTTAGCTGGAGTGCAGCGCCACAAATTCTGTTCCTATTCCTCCATGTGCCTTCTGCAGACCATCTTAAATTCTACCTACTAGAGATGCACTCGAGACCCCTGGTGGCCTAATGCGTAGAGAGCTGTGCTGCTAACCTAGAGGTGGCACCTCTCTGTAGGTTTGAATCTACCAGTGACTCTGAAGAAGAAAGATGAACACTGTCCTTCCATGTGATTTACAACTGCTGAAAACCTGCTGGACGGTCAGCTATAAGTTGGTTTCGAGTTGATGGCAATGGGAAAGAAACTAATGAGAGATGCACTAGGAAGAGCTAGCAATCAGCCCGAAGAAGATTACTGAGGCCAAAGGAGGAGTCAACATGCCCCTTCCCTACTCTGAGCTCTACATCTCCAGTGGCTGGGGAGCCCTGTACCCTTTTGTGGTTCCCATCAGACCCACAAAACTGAGCAGGACAAAAGAAGATGCATCTTATCAGACTGCCTGCCTCCCGTCTGAGAAGTCTGAGGTGAGAAAGTGAGGTACACCATCCAGGACAAAGTCCAAGGACCAGAGTGGCAGTCAGCAGCCTTAGGGTTTCACTTCGCTTCTGCCACCAACACATCATGTAGTCCAGAGAAGCCTCACATTGGCCTGTCCCAGCCAGTGCATGATGCCTTTCATCTTGTATTTATTAAGTTCTTACTATGTGCCAGGTTATGTGTGAAGCACAGGGGGGTATGATGGAGGAGGAGTCAACCACGGCCCCTGCTCAATGGCGTGCTTACGGGTTACCATGTGCTGTCAAGTCGACTTTGACCCACTCTGCCTCCCATGTCTCAGAGTAAAACTGGGCGTCATGGCTGATTTTCCAGAAGCAATTTCTTGGAAAATAAAATTATTACGAATATATATACATGTTGTTGTTGGTTGCTGCCGAGTTAAGTACAACTAATTAACAGTACGACTAAGAACAGCCAACCTGAACCCTGACCTATCCTGTAATACATACATACATACATACATACATACATACATACATACATATATACACATCTCTCCCTCTCTCCATCCATCCATCCATCTTCACAGTAAAGGGGGAAAACAAGGACAGTGATTACTACAATGAGCTTGAACAGGACAGAGATGATTAAGATGATATAGGACTGATCAGGCGAGATACAGATCTGTTGTTCATAGGGATGCTATGAGTCATAGTTGACTTGATGGAACCTAACAACAGTATATATCGCTTAACAATTTCTACTCCTACAATTTAGTAGCATTCAAGTTATATAACCATTCTGTTGCTGCTGCTGTGCACTGTTGAGTTGGAACTGACTCATAGCTGACTCTCCAGCCAGGTTTCAGAGGCAGTAAATCACACAGGAGGAAACTGCCTATTCTCCCACAGAGGAGCTGGGGATTTGAACTGCATGGCTTTGGGATTGTAGTGCAGTTTCTCACCCGTAGGCCCTGTTATCCCCGGCAACCACTAATAAACTCTGGTATCTATATATTTGCTTATCTCATGTAAGTGAAATAATATACTATTTGTCCTAACTTACTTTGCTTACGATGACGTTTTCAAGGTTTCTTTCATGTTGGGGCATGCATCAGGACTTCCCTTTTCTTTATGGGTGAAGGGTAGTCAAACTGTGGTACCCATGTGTCGCATTTTGTTTTTCCATTCATATGGTGACGGTTATTTCCACATTTCCAGCTTTTGCCGACTGTTTGAAAACTGTTTCAATGAGCACTTGTTTATGGGCTTTTGTTTGCATTCTAACCCTCTTTACTTCCGGGTATAGACACAAGACTGAGTTGTGTGTTTATGTTTCTGAGGAATCACCACACTGTTTTCCACCATGGCTCCACCACTCTACACTGCCACCTGCCTTGGAAAGGATTCCAAGTTCTGCTACACATCCTCACCAACCCTTCCTTTTTGTGCTTCTGATCCCAGCTACCCTTGTGAAGTGGAGGTGCGTGACGTAGTATCACATTGTAGCTGGGATTACATTTCAGCTAGCTTTTCCCCCCTCTTAAATAAAAAGCACTTGGCTGCTTTCTGTGAGAAAATCATAAGACCCGAAATAGCAAAGGTGGGCTAGTCTGTGAAGAGCTACGCTGCAAACCCCAAGGTGGCATGTCTCTGGCAGTGTGGACCCACCAGTGGATGGGCAACCTCCTCTCATGTGTGGCTTACAGTCGCAGAAAACCAACTGAGGGTCAGTTATGAGTTGGTGCTGATTCCATCGCAATGAATGAGCAAGTGAGTTGAATGACTACAAGGGGTAGGGTGGGGAGAGGAAGAGGGGGTCATATGCGTATATAATTGCCTGGTTTCCAAAAATAACACCCTAAACCATTCACGGAGCTCTAAAGATGTACCAGGCTTTAAGAGCTCCCACCACAAGCCATGTGTCCTAAATTAAATGCAGGTCTTCACAAAAATAGAATTTACAAAGAAATCAATAGCACTCTACTATCAATTTCTGAAGAGCAACAGTCTTTAATTTTAATGAACATTTACAAAGATTTTGGATTTCCATTCATTCACTGTTGCATTTTTCTCCCTGCCCTCACCCCCCACCCCCAGTTCGCCCTTCTCTTTGAAAAGTAAAATTCCTTCATTGGTATACAATCCCTCCTACCTGCACTACGCCCCGAGTACACTCCACTATGCAACCTTAATTCTGGACTCTTGTCATAACCATAATACCCAACCATATATCACTTTTAAAATGTTCTCTTCCTCATCTGTTTCAGTACAGTATACATAACTTATCCAGTTTTTCTGTCTTACCCCAATCCTAATGTCAGTCCCATTCTACAACAGTGGCACTATGTAGTATCTGTCCTTTTGTGACTGAGATATTTCACTCAGCATAATGTCCTCCAGGGTCACCTATTTTGAATAATATTGCATGAGAAAAGCAGCAAGCAGTCTTACAGAATAACGACCTGGAAACTGGAGCCAAGGTAGACCTCAAACAGTGTTGACTTTGTCCTCTCTTTCCTTACACACCATTTCTGTCAGTCAAGGCTAAGATGGCTTTCCCTGACTCCAGACTGCAATCTCTCAAGTAAACAAATGCCATATTGCTGAAGTGAGACCTACAAGACCTTCCATACCATCACCCTTGGATTCCCCTGTGGAGCTCCACTCACAAGCCTCCACACAGGGCTGTCTAAGAGCATATGCATTCTGTGACGGAGACAGGAAGGGAGCTCAAGATGATATAACAAACATATGATTTACTTTTTTCATAACTTACCAGTAACTGGTAAGACACTCAAAACCATTGCTACCTCTGCCTGTTCATCTCCACAACTGAGGCTGGCAAAGGTAAATAATCCCCTTCTGAGTCTCTCCCGCAGCTAATTCTTCTAAGAACTGACCATCAGACAGGCAGCCTGGGAACAAAAAGCTAAAACTTAAAAGAAGGCCAAGACAGAAGGACAAAAGCCCACCAGGATTTTGTATTGTTATAGCTGAACTGCCAAATCAACACCGATCTCCATCTAAAATTTTGTTTCATGAGAAAAAAGTATTATTTAGGCTATTATTGTTCATTTTTTTGTTACCTGCAGCTGAAAGCATGCCTATGGGCTTTCTCAGCCTCAAATGATCTACCTCCTTGCCTATTTATATTTCCGTCCAATTTTTACAAAAACTCCAGATTACTAATTTTCTTCTTACCCCTTTCTTTTCTATGTACATCTTCCAATCCCCAATTCACAATATAACAGCAAGGTCAGAGGCTTAATCCCTACTTTTGAAGTCAAGTCTTAATATACAATCCTTGGTCCTCTGATGGCGCTTTCTAACGGAACCTTTAAAACTTTAGTAAAGCTAAAATTTTACTTAAAGCTGCAAAGAACAAGAAAAAAATGTCATTATTATGTTTCTTTAACTACTTAGGTTTCTGTTACAAGCTAAAAGCATATTAGTCTCTTTTCCAAGTGCATTTATATCTCAAATGCCCCAAATTTCATAGCAAGTATCATGACTCAATCAACTCATGCAGGCTGACACAGCAACAAAGGCAGAAAAGTCTTGAACAAGTTATAGCCCCTGAGAACAGATATGTAACCAGAAACACAATCTATTTATTACTTATTAATTAACTAATTAGCCCAGAGCTCATCCCAAAGTAGAACACCATCATTCAGACACTACCTGGCTGGCCCCAGAATTGAATAAGATTATAATCTTTATAATCCAGATTAAGTTTTAGATCTCTATCTTTCAGTTTACCACTAAAATTATGTTCAAACCAACATGTTTTCGGCAACTCTCAACATGCCTCAGCCTCCTTTGGGTTATGAAGTGTCTCACAGGCAAGAACCTCATCTCAGTGGTACTGCCTTGTCCTTCCACACTGTATCCTCCCTCCTACCCTCCAAGGCCAAGTTCTGTCCCATCTCCAAAGTAACAGCAAACAGGTCAAAATTAGAAATTATACGGCAATTGCCAGTCACAGCCAAACAGCTAAGCTTTATCTGTACGTGCTACAGGAATTAGTCATGTTTTCAGGGCTCCCTCATTTCAAGAATGATTTACAACTTTCTGTTACTCACACACACCACCCCGTTCCTGCTCTGGTACATAAGGAGTGTGGAGTGACAGCTTCAAGGGATGGGTGAGTACCCCAAGATCACTCTGGGGAGACAGTCAGACCCCAGAGGGATAAGATTTACCAGGGGCATTGAAAGAAGGCTGCAAGTTCCTTCCAATTTCAACATTCAACTCACCTACAGTAGGATATTTCTGTCAAGTTCAACCCTATTCAGTACCACAAAAACAGACCTTTTTTTTTAATACAAGAACTGTCCCTCTCTCCCCTTCTCATCTTGACTTCCTCTTTGCACACATGAAGTTACAGAGAATTCTCATTTCTCGATCACAAATACAAACAAAAGAGAAAACTGTCTTCATAGGTTATGTTAACATTCTCAGAGGATTCTTTCTAGAACTCTTGCTGATTAGTGTATCATTTCTCCATACATCCCTGGCTGGCTGACTGATCTTTTAAGATACAATCTTGCCTGTGGGGCCTGGGAAACTGTTCAGAACTAAAGCAAACAAAATCCATTGCCATTGAATAGGAAATGACTCATAACTGATTTCCACTAGGTTTTTAAAAGCTATAAATCACATGGGAGGAGATTGCCCATCTTTCTCCCAAGGAGCCACTGGTGGATTTGAACTGCTAACGAGGTACTTCCTACCCATTACACCACCAGAGCTTCCTTCAGAATGGGCAAATACAAAGGTGTTGGGAGTCCATGAGTACTGACTGATCAAGCATCAAAGCAGAACTTAAACGTAATGGGGAGGTTAGCTGGGTGGACTCGTCGAAGGATTTTTATAACCTCAAAGCATTTAGAGCAGTGAGTGAAAGGAATAAGAAACTTCATAGACAGAAAGCTGGGTTTGAACATTACTTTCTTAGCTTAACTTCTCCAAGTCTTGGCTTTCTCATCTGCATATTCATATCTACCCTCAAGGTATGTTTCTAGGATCACAAGTAGTGTGGTAAGATTGTGGCACAGAGAAGATGCTTCCAAACCAAAACCTGTTGCCTCAATAAGACTCTGACTCACAGTAGCTCTGTTCAGAAGAGCAGAACTGCATTGCTCCTGAGGGTTCCCAAGGATCTAAATCTTTCCTGAAGACTGCCACTCCCAACTCCACTGTAGGATCAAAGCAACAGCCTTACAATTATAGTGTGCATGATCACTGTATTTACCAGGCTTTTTCTGAGGAGATACTTAATTAATTATTTACCAATAATCATCTTCATTATTATCTCCATAGTGAGAATATTCTAGAAACACACACCTCAAAGGTATTTTCATTATCTAAGTATGGACACCACCTGGGTTTGTTTTTGGGTTTGTTTTTTTTTGTGTTGTCAGTTTGTGTATCTGTTCAGGGTTTTCATCCAGGCTAGGTTTGTTCTCTTTATACTGCTGTGTATGGAATCGCTTTAGATTCCAAGGTCGCCTGAATGAGGGGGGTGAAGACAGGGCAAGGCCTTATTCAGTAGTCCTTGGACAAAGCAAAGGATGAAGGCATGAGGACACATTTTGAGAGTTTTTTTTGGGAGGACATGGGGAAGAGCAGATCTGGCTTACTATTTGCTTATGTATTCATTGCCAACTCATAGTTGGAACCAACTCATAGCTGATCCTCCAAGTGGGTTTTCAGAGGTTGTAAAAATCACACAGGAGGAAATTGCCCATCTGCCTCCAGAGGAGCAAGTGGATTCGAACCACTTGTCTTTGGGTTGACAGCACAGCGCTTTACTTAGTAGGCTGCTAATTCAGTGTGTACAAACAGATAACACATTCAACTGCAAAATGAGAACTGGAGATCTGAGCCCACTTAGAAGCACCTGGAAGAAAGGTGTGGCAAGCCGATCACTTGAAAACCCCAGGAACAAAGTTCTACTCTGGCACACATGTGGCTGGCATGAGTGGGAAATGACTCCGTGGAAACTGGGGGTTGTTGTGGCAGTAACTCAGTAAGCTAGCCACTGAATGATGCCAGAACCCGAGGCTGAACTCTCCGACTGAACTCTCTCTTCCAAAGCCATGGGGCCCACAGCCCTCACTAGCCAGCTATTTTGTGTTCACCAGTCACATATAGTAATATAGAAAGAAAATGAAAAAAAATCTAGGGGTCCATTCACTAGAACTAAATGGGGCTGCAGTTTCAAAAGTATTTCTAGAAAGGCCCCTACATGCATGTTTAGTATCAAATAAATGAAGACAACACACACACACACACACACACACACACACACACACACCCAGGATTGAAAATTATTAGTAGAGCCATCTGCTCAGCCTAATGAAATGTGCAATCTCCTGTACATATAATTAGTGAAGTCATTCTAATTAATTAAACAAATTAATTAATTGTAAGGAAACTGCAACCAGTTCTCAGGAACTGCTCCAGCTCACATGTCGACTGGGCCCTCACTGAAGGCAGAACCCTTGAGTGCTCAGAGGAGATCAAGAACTGTCGACAGTGCTCCACAGAAACAGAAGCCCAGCACACACAGCCGCCGATGACCCTTCCTCCTGCTCAGGATGACCAATTCCTACTCTCCAGGGGTTGTCTTGGTTTTGAAACTGAAGGCTCTGTGTCCTGGGAACCCCCAGGTCCCAGGCAAACCACGCTGACTGGTCTCTCTCTTATTCGTCCTAACTCAGAAGTCACACTGGACAAACAAAAGGAAAACAGTAAACGCTGCGCATCCGGAACCTCAGTTCTCTGCTTGCTGCAGACACTGCTCAAGGATCAGGGAGCTCTTACTTGTGAGGCCCAGGTGAGGCTGGCCCACGCCCCTGCCATTTCTGAAAAAAGAAGTGCTTTTTGAGAAAGCAAATCTATTTTTCCACCTGTGTTCTAGAGCCACAGAAGCTCAGGGCTAAAAAAGACCCTTTATGGCCAGTTTTATCATCCATCAAGAACTTAAATCCCCTCTTCAGTGTCCTCTCTCCACAAGTGGCTAACCAGCTTATCCTTGTAAACCTATAACGACAAGGAAATCATTACCTCTAAAGGCTTCAAAAGTTTTCACTGCTAAAAAGCCACCCTTTAAATTATAAAAATGTCTCTTTCCAACTTTTACTCACTCATTCATTCCCTTACCGGTGGAAGAGACTCACAGCAGACCTTTCAGCGGGTTAATCCAAAGATTGTACATCTCACAGGAGAAGGCTGCCCATCTCTCTCCGGCCAGAGAGGCACCACCTTGGAGTAAGCAGTGCAACTGCCTACCAATTATGCCACCAGAGGTCCCTTTCCAACCTTTATCTTTTTCTCTTTTTTTGGGGGGGGAGGGGGAGGCACAAGCTAGTGCTTCAAATACTGAAATCCATTCTGTGCTACATTCCTCCCCCGAGGTTGTTTTGCCCAGTCTAAATATCTTCTCACACTTTGGTGTGAAGGTGGTGAGCCTTCCCAGTCTTATCTTGCTTTAGGTACTGGCCTCCCTCCAGGCCTCCAATCACCTTGCTCCTGGTGAGCCTTCTGCTCTGCAAAAGTACCTGGAGGCCGCTGCTGAATGTACTATCGTTGAGTCGCAGTTCTATCCCTCTGCCACAGGACACTCTAGTGCTTATTCTTCTCATCTGGAGTTCTGTGATACGAGAAACCCCACAAGACTCTCAGACAAATTCATCTAAGTAAGAGAATGTCAACTTCTCAGTTACCAACAACATGCTCTATAAAGGTTTGCTTTAAAAATTCTTTCTTTAGAACTCTTATAGCACTTAGCCACAGAAACTATATTTAAAGTAATGGTTAAGATCTCGGGCCAGCCCACAAAAGCTTTCTGAACTCCTAATATACCTGCAGCATGAAACGAACAGTGCTATTTTAACTATACATAGCCACCATTTAGATGATGGTTTCCATGGGAGCACGCACTCTGTGCTCCATTTCGGAGAACCAGACACGAGGTGCGTGTGCTCTGCCTGCGTCACTCTAGGCAGCCCCATGAGTCTGGGGTGAGGGAGGTGCTGACCGCAGAGAATGGCCTCTACATACTGACCTCCTCTTCAGACCGGAAGGTCCTTTAAAGTGTTCAAGGCCCATTCAGACCCATTGAGCTGGGAGCCTGCTGCCGAGGAGAATTTCTTGACTCGGACAAGCGATGATGGTGATGGGTTTGGTTGTGTTTGTTTGTGGAAGTGGTGTGTTTTTTTTTGTTTTGAGAGACAAGATAAATTTATTTAAACTTTTAAGGACTGACCATTTATCTATTTACTTTGTATATAAATAAACATTTCAAGGTTTAGTATTTTTTAAATGTTTATTTATTTATTTTTAATTGAAACAGACGAGGGAGAGAACTATATAAAAGGTAGTAGTGTTTTTAGACAATCTTCTGCAGTTGGGTATTTCTCAAAGCCTCAGGTTTGATTTAAGTGTTGTTTGTTGCTAACTGCTGTTGAATCCGCCCCAGACTCAATCCTCTGGTTGTGTAGCCCAGGCATGACCACAGGATTTTCATGGGTGGACTTTCAGGCACAGAGCACCAGACCTTTTACTTCCTAGTTCGTCTTAGTCTGTAAGCTCTGCTGAAATCTGTTTACCAGCATAGCAACACACAAGCTTCCACTGACAGATGGGTGGTGGCTATATATATGCACTGCCTGGGAACAAACTTGGGTCTCTTTCCCAGAAGGCTAACATTCAAACACTGACCCCTGACACCAAGATTGGAGTGTCCCTCAAAACTAGACACAGGAAACTAGAAAGATCACTAGTTATCTTATTCCATTTGGCATCATTAACCATTATCTTCACAAGATGGTGCCTACAATGATTAGAGGTCACTGAGAGTAAGTGGCACAAACATGAACTGATCTCACCTGGATACCAAGCGGAGCTAGGAACCAGCTGTGGTTCTTGCCTGTGGAAATTCCACATTTCTTTTCTTCCCTCTCAAGCTTTCTGCCACTTTAGTAGCCCACTCCAAGGTCTTCTCTTCTGACAAATCCACAGAGAACTAGGAAGGAACTAGATGGAATTTGTTATCAAGGTTGCCAGGGTTTGTGCTCACATGGAGAAAGGCAAGTGCCTGAGACAGAACAGGCTGGGTTTGGAACTGGAAGGCCAAGGTTTGGAAGGCTCCTCCACTACTCACTGTTGTTGTTGTTGCTTTATAACATTAAGTTGGAACCTAGTCATAGCTGACCATCCAGTAGGTTTTCAGAGGTACCAGCAAAGACTTCCCATTTTTCTCCCAAGGTACAGCTGGTAGATTTGAATCATGTGTCTTAAGGCTGGCAGTGCACTCCTTATCACAGGCAACAGAGCTCCCTTTACTACCTACCCACTGTTATGGTTAAGTGTCATCGAGTCGAGTAGAATCCATAGCAACCCTATAAACAACAGATCTGAACTCTGTCCTATCCTGTGCCACCTTCACACTTCCTGACACACTGGAATCCACTGCAGCAGTCACTGTATCAATCTATCTGGTTAAGGGTCCCTCTCTTCTTTGCTGACTTTTCCAAGCACCTTTCCACCACTACCCCCTAGTATTGCGAATCTGTTAACTAGTGCTGGTCAACTCATGTTCAGGTTCCTCATTTATGAACTAACTCAGTGAACTGTCTTCCTTAAAGGACTGCTTTGAGTACTAAATGCAAGATAATAATAATTGAACTGTTTGAGCTCTTACTAGTACTGCTCTATGTACATCACTTGTATGAATTACTCATTTAAACTGGAACAATCCTATTTTTCATAAATGAGGATACTGAGACCTAGAAGGAGTTGGCAATTTGCAAAAATTGCACAGCTACTAAGCAGAAAGGTCCAGACGACAGATAAAACCAGAGCTCTGTCTGAGCCAGCCAATTCTTCTCAGTTCATTCATGTGAGGTGAGGTGAAATGAGAATGGACCAAATTTGTAAAATATGGATTTACTGGAATAACAAATGGAATGGGAAAAAAATCACTAGCCAATGACCTGCTAAAAATTTAATCTTAGAAACTAAGAGTAATGTGTGCATTACATAACAAGCAAATTTCTTAACCAGCAGAGTCAGCAACAGCAGTGACCTGCTCAAAAACGGCAGCCAAAAGTGCTCCTTTGAATACGTACCACTCTATGCGATCCTGGCAGTAATCCAATTTCCTGCACCAGGCTCCTGAAAGGTCTAATTACGCTTCTTTCATATCTCCCTCTTTCGGATTTTAAACAGTAATATTCCCTATCCTAATTATTGTTCCACTTCACTCAAATTTAAGGAATTCAGACTATGACTGAAGCCTTGATAAAAGTTACGTTGAAAACTGTAACATATTGTGTATCATTATTGTCATTTATGATACTGTTGTTGTTATGTGCCATCGAGTCACTTGTGACTCATAGTGACCTTATGTACAACAGCCCTAAACTCTGCTCTTTCCTGTGCCAATCGCACTGTCTCTGACACTCCCATCCCGATTATCCCAGTCACTGAATCAATCAACCTCATAGAAGGCCTTCCCCTCTTGCGCTGTCCCTCCATCCTCCCAAGCATGATATCCTTTCCAAGGACCGGTCTCTCCTTACAACATGTCCAAAGTATGTTAGACAGAGCCTCAGAATCCATGCCTCCAAGGAGCCACCCGGTTTAACCCTTTCCAGGGTGAATCTATTTGTTTTCCTAGCAGTTCGTGGTGCTCTCAATACTCTTCTCCAGCACCACGGCTCAAAGGCATCAATTCTCCTTCTATCCTCCTTGGTCATTGTCCAAACCTCTGATGCATAACAAGTGACTGCGAAGACCAGCCTGTATCAGACGCACCTTAGTCTCCAGAGAAACACCACTGATCTTCAGTACTTTGGAGAGGTCCCTAACAGCAATGTGCCTTTTAATTTCTTGGCTACTGGTGCCAAGAGTGTTGACTGTGGAGCCAAGCAAACTAAAGCTGTGAACAATCTCAATCTCTTCACCATCCATCCTGATGCTGCCAATTAGTCCAGAGGTGAGAATCTTTGTCTTCTTGACTGAGCCTCAATCCATATTGGAGGCTGCAGTCCGTGACCCTCTGCAGCATGCGCTTCAGGTCCTCCTCAGTTTCAGATGCTTTCAGCAGAATATTAAATGATCCAGTAAGTATTAAAAGGGAAAAAAAATATACTGAGTCACTGTATCGAAAGGAACTGGCAGACACAGAAGAATTTCATGAAACAACATATGAGCAAGAGCCTATGGTGATGAAAGAAGAAGCTCAGGCTGTTTTGAAGGAAATGGCAAAAAATAAGACCCCAGGAATAGATGGTATACCAATTGACATATTTCAGCTAACAGACACTACCATGGACATGCTCACCAAGTTGTGCTAAGAAATCTGGAGAACAACCACTTGGCCAACTGACTGGAAGAGATCTATATTTGTTCCCACTCCAAAGAAAGGTGACCCAACAGAGTGTGGAAACTATAGAACAATAGCATTGATTTCACATGCAAGCAAGATTCTACTGAAGATTATCCAAAAATGACTGGAACAGCACATCAGCAGAGAACTGCCAGAAGTCCTGGCTGGGTTTAGAAGGGGTCGTGGTACTAGGGATATTGTAGCTGATGTCAGATGGATCTTAGCTGAAAGCAGGGAATACTAGAGGAATGTATATCTGTGTTTCACTGACTATGCAAAGGCGTTTGACTGTGTGGATTATAACAAACTATGGCTGACTCTGAGAAGAATGGGAATCCCAGAACATTTAATTGTGCTAATGCGAAACCTATACTTGGACCAGGAGGCAGTTGTCAGAACAGAGCAGGGAGACACTGCATGGTTCAAAATTGGGAAGGACGTGCGCCAGGGATGTGTCCTGTCTCCATACGTTTTCAACCTGTATGCAGAACAGATTATCTGGGAGGCTGGGCTCTATGAAGAGAAATGCGGGGTCAAGATTGGCAGAAGATCTATCAACAATCTACATTATGCAGATGACACAACTTATGATACTAACCAAGGAAAATGTTAGATGTTGGAGACTAAGACATAAATTCTACTACAAGGGATGTGAGCGGTTCCCTTCCAGCACTCCTGAGACCCACAGACTACAGACCTAGCCCAAGCAGTCATCTTAGCATCATATGCTGTTCATTAAATGTTGTAACCCACAGCACCGCTTAAAGACCTCCTCCTTATGTGACCACCCTGTTTAAAACAACAAAATGTGTTTTACCCATCTGCTTTTGGTCTTTTCTTACCCATAACATTTATCACCTTCTAGCTTACTACATGTTTCATTTATTGGTAACAGCCTGTTTCCCTCAACTAGACTATAGGTTTCATGAAGACAGGAGATTTTCTCTTTTGTTCAATGCTCTGTCTTTAGTACTCAGGCCAGTGTTTGACACTCAGGAAATACTTGCTGAATAAATGAACAAGTTTTATGTTTGCTGGCATGGAGAAAATATTCCTAACATACTGTTAAGCAAAGAAAGCAGGTCCTAAGTTTTACATATATATGTAATATATATATATATTTTACACACACACACACATATATATATGTTGTTGTTGTTGTTATGTGCCGTCGAGTCACCTGTGACTCATAGTGACCCTGTGTACAACAGCCCTAAACCCTGCTCTATCCCTGACCAATCTTATTGTTGTTATGTGCTGTTGAGTCACCTGTGACTCATAGTGATCCTGTGTACAACAGCCCTAAACCCTGCTCTATCCCTGACCAATCTTATTGTCTCTGAGATACCTATCCCCATTACCCCAGTGACTCAATCAATCCATCTCATCGAGAGTCTTCTTCTCTTGCACTGTCCTTCTACCCTCCCAAGCATGACATCATTCTCCAAGGATGGATCCCGTCTTGCAACATGTCCAAAGTATGTTAGACAAAGCTTCAGAATCCTTGATTTCAAGGAGAAGCCTGGCTTCACCTTCCCCAGGACGAACTCTCCTTCTCTCATCCCTAGTCATTGTCCAGCTCTCTGATGCATAGCAAGCAACTGCAAAAACCATCGCCTGTTTCAGGCACACTTTAGTCTCCAGACTGACATCATTGCTCCTCAGTACCTTGGAGTGGTCTCTGACAGCCGACTCTGCTAATGCAATTCGTCTTTTAATTTCCTGGCTGCTGGTACCAAGAGTGTTAATTGTAGATTCAAGCAAACTATTAACAATCTTAAGCTCATATTATTGTGTGTGAGTATAGAGAAAAAATATAGAAAGATATATATGGAAATGTTTACTGTATAGTTTCTTAGGAAGGGTCAGAGTAAAGGCAATTTTAATTTCCTTTAAAATATTTTATGAGGGCCATGCTTTATTCTTAGACATTTGTAAGCTATTTACTTTGAAAACACACTCATGCATACCACACACACACACACACACACACACACACACTCTCTCTCTCTAAGAAGCATGCAGTCAATTACACAAGACTCAACAGCTCCAAGTACCCACCTTCTTGATGGTGGATCTAGACGGCATCTTCCTTACAGATGAGCAGCACGGAGAGAGTTAAAACTCACTGAGGTCTATAGTGTCTGGGGCTCTGTAGCACCTACTCCAAAGTGGGGAAGAATGAAAGAAAGGAAAACTATAAAAATTTAAAAAACTACTTCACTACCTCTGGGGTGCAGTTGTGGAATTGTTTAATCCTTTGGGATTATTTTTAAAACGACCCTAGAAAGTTTCAGAGAATTCAAGGCTAACTCTAATGCGTAAAGTTTAGTAAAATCCACTTTGCATAAAAAGCCTCATTCTCCCGCATTAGCATTAAAGCGAAAGTTAGGATAACAGAACTGATCCCACCCAAGATCTCAGACCTCGCTGGGGTGGGCCTCCATTCCTTCCCATCTACTCTACGGTGTGAACATGTTCTGCACACAGACGCTCACAGGGAACCAATCTTACATGTTCTCTGTCATCCATAAATCAGTAAGAAGCCATTAATCAACACGATTTACCAAGTCAGGACCAACCTGGTGACCTGTAAGATGGAGACAAGAAAACATAAGATAAAGCGAGCCTTGTAGGCGGACTAACTCATGAGAAACGCTGCGGAAAACAGTTCCACTCACTTAATGGCGCAGCACTTACTATACGTGTAATGAGAGTTCTGAGGGGAAAAAGATAAGTGTGGGCGAGAAGGCTTCAACAGCTGGAGGAGGAGGTCAGTATAAGCTAAGAGAGGAGAGGGCTGAGGGCGGGCGGGGATGGGGACACGGGCCTCATGCACTTGACATCAGTACTGTGACAGGCAGACCTACACCAGCTACAACACTTCTTCTGCCCTTACTTTCCAGCTGGCCAGTTGCTCACTGAGCACCCCATGTGTTCAGAGAGCCCTTCCTGAGAGATCAGACTCTCCTTGAAGGTCGACAGATTCTAACTCTGCCAAAGCAGCTTTCCCATCTCAACTGATTTCAGAAGTTATCCAAAGCAAGAAATGTTCTGAGGCAGTACTGTATCCACACCATAACTGCAGCTCCTCCCACGGAGGTTCAGAACAAACACTGGCCTGGAAGGCAGAAATGCAAACCAGGCTGATGGTCAGCCCTGGGGAAGGATTAAGATAGAGGCAGCAGGGTAAAAAGGGAAGCCACAGACTGAGAAAAAGTATTTGGTAATGACATGTCAGATAAGGGACTTATATCTAGAATTCATAAAATACTTGAGAACCACAAGATAAAGGTAAATAACCCAATCAAAAAATGGGCACAGGATATGAACAGACACTTTACCAAAGAAGACATTCAGATGGCCAACAAGCACATGAAAAAAGGTTCAAAATCCCTAGCTCTAAGAGAGATGCAAATCAAGACAACTATGAGATATCATCTCACCCCAGTTAAGAATAGCAAAATTTAACAGAACAGCAAGCAACAAATGCTGGCGAGGTTGTGGAGAGACTGGAACCCTTATTCACTGTTGGTGGAAGTGCAAAATGGTGCAACCACTGTGGAAAGCGGTGTGGTGCTTTCTCAAAAAGTTGCAAATAGAGATACCATTTGACCCAGCAATTCCACTACTGGGAATATACTCCAAAGAGACCATAACTGACATCCAAGCAGATATATGCACACCCATGTTTATCTTGGCTTTGTTCACAATAGCAAGGAGTTGGAAACAACCTAAGTGCCCATCAAAAAACAGATGGATAGAGAAGCTGTGTTATATTCACACAATGGAATACTATGCTGCATTAAAAAACAAGGAACTCATGCAATTTTATTCAAAATGGGTGACCCTGGAGGACATTATGCTGAGTGAAATACTCAGTCACAAAAGGACATACACTGCATAGTGCCACTGCTGTAGAATGGGACTGCTATATCAGGGTTAGGGTAAGAATGAGAAAAACTGGATGAATTATGTAGACTGCATTGAAACTGATGAGGGAGAGAACAGTTTAAAAGCAATATATTTTAGGGCATTATGATTATCATAAGAGTCTGGAATGAAGGTTACACAGTGGATTATATTCGGGGTGTGGGGGGATTGTATACCAATGAAGGAATTTCTTTTACTTTTCAAAGAGAAGAGCGAACTGGGGTGGGGGGGAGGTGGGCAGGGAGAAAAGTGCAATAATGAATGAATGGAAATCCAAAATCTCTGTAAATGTTCATTGAAATAAAAAAAAAAAAAACAAACAAAAAACAAAACAAGTGGCGGAGGGGAAGGGGGGAAGACAGAGGCAGCAGAGGCCCAAGTCAGGGACACAAGAAAGAAGAAAGGAACTGAAGGAGAAGACTGGCAGGGAAGGGGGCATGGGCACTTACAGAGATCAGCCATCCCAGTTTGGGAGGGACTAAGACATTTCCTGGAATTTTAGGCCTTTTAGCAAAATGCACTGCCATCATGTCAAATGCAACCAACAGACATCCTACAGGACAGAAAGGACTTCCAAGAGTATAATCTGTACAGAAGCAAGAGTGGCTGGTGGGTGAGTTTGAATGACTACTCCTCAGGTTAGCAGCCAAGCACTGAAGCACTGTGCTACCAGGACTCCTTAAGACCAGGAAAATCCTAAGTAAACCAAGATGAGTTGGTAGTTTTCATGGTACCAGAACTCAGGAATGCTAGGGTCTTGCCTGACTTCTTAATGCTCTCCTCCTCCTGTGTGAACCTGTCACTGCTCATTATTGGCCAGAGGCCAAGTGGAAGGAAGAAGGCAGTATGTGAGGTGACCACTGGGCGTTCTTTTCTTTCCCACTTTCATCTTCATCTCATTCACGGAGAGCTTTAAAGTAGCCCCAGCACATAAGAAGCCTCTCTATTGCTGTGCTTAAAATAAAACAGAATTGCAGCCACTATTCATGACTTGACGTTTTCTCAGGCCTAAGCTCACCAGTCACGCAGATGAGAGAGGACACAGCCCTCTGCTCATAGGGAAGTGTCTTATCTGTACTTGGAAATCAGAAGAAGTGGAGGGGATGGTACACTCAGCTCTTGAACCTCTTCCTCATCCAGTCTCAAGTGCCCTTTTTCCTCCCCCAGCTTAAATTCCCATCCTCCTCTCCTGAAGGTATACCAAGAATACGTTGATGTCTTCTCCAAGCCCACGCAATACATCCATTCAGCAAGAATTCAGTGTTAGGCACTGTTGAGCACACAAAGGAAATTGTCTTTGACTTCGAAGATTCAGGGGCAAAGGGTAGGTAAGGTGGGAAGCATTCAATTATTTAATACGTATTTACTTTGTCCTTAATATATGCAAAGAATTATACTGAGGGAATGGAGGCAGGTAACCAGACAACCGCAAAACCATATAATAAGTATGTGTTGTTGTTGTTGTTAGGTGCCATCAAATCGAGTATGATTCACAGTGATTCTATGAACAGGCAGCTTGAACTCTGCCCTATCTTAATCCATCCTCATAATCTCTGACACACTAGGTCCCAGTCCTGAAGTCACTGTGTCAATTCATCTTGTTGGAGGTCTTCCTTTCCTTTACTGACTCTCCACCTTTTCAATATGATGTCCCTTTCCAAAGATTAACCTCATGTTCAAAGAATGAAAGACAAAGTTTTGCCATCTTTGCCTAAAAGGAACACTCTGGCTACAGTTTTTCCAAGACATAATCTGTTTGTTCTCTTGGTGGTCTGGGGGATAGTCAGTACTCTTCTCCAGCACCAAACTCAAAGGCATCAATTCTTCTGTCATCCTTATTCATTGTCCAGCTCTTTGATGAGAAGCAGATGATTGAGAAGACTATGTTCTGAATCAGGCACACCTTACTCTTCAAACTGACATCACTGCTCTTCATCATTTTGGAGAGGCTCCTGACAGCAGACTTGTATAATGATGGACATATGGGAGCACGATGGAAGAGCACCTACCTCTATCAACGAACCAAACACTAACTCTATACCCATTTTACATGAGCATGGCAGTAAGTGCTGGGGAAGACTTAAAGAAAGGGGGAGGGGAGTGTAAGACTTAAGCCCTGACCTCAAATACTTAACCATGTGATCAAGGAGGTAAGACATATATATTAAACAATTCTTGAACCACAGACACAGGATGAATTGCCAACTGTGAAATACGGAGCTTCATGGAGGCAGTGGGCATAAAACTGAAGACGAAATATTGATGGGGGAGGGTTTTCCAAGCAAGTGGAAAACAGTAGGTACTTGGTGATTTTTCTTTAAAATTAAAAGCAAGTGTAGAGTTATTATTCAAAATCTTTCTAGGAGGCATACCTAGTCATAGATCTTTGGTTTGAGTAAATGGGACTTTTTTTTTTTACACAACACTGACCTTCACTATTGTAAGTTATCTAATTTCAATTATCCATGCGATGAAGGTAGGGAATAAAAACATAAACGAGCAATGAAGGCTCATGCATGACACACACACACTCTCTTGGCTCCTCTCTGAATCTCTATCCAAAGAGATTCACACTCCATCCTTCTTCCTTTAGAAGAACCTCATAATTCAAGGAAAGAGAAACTGAATTGCCAGGGACAATCCACAAATTAGTAACTGAGAATTGACTTCATTGGCTTCTGCTATAATGATATTCACAAAGTATGAAGAGAGAGGCCACCTTTGGTCTGATGGTACCCTGGCCAGTCAATAACAAGTTAACCACTATTGACTGACTGTCTATTTAATGAAGAACCCTGCACTGGTGGTGAGGGAATGGGAAGCGAGCAATAGTAAGGATCGGGGAAAGAAGGCAGAGTACAATGAAAAGAAACTAGATTTCTGGTCCACCTTCACCAATGACAAGGTGTTGGGTAAAGTGATCCCCTGGTGAATTTTACTTCCTCATTCTCAAAATGCAGAGCTGATTTCCTGTCAAATAGATAATATAAACATATGTGCTTAAAAAAGCAGAAGGCCATGTATCATGCAGGGTGGAGGTCTGAAGACGATTCCCCAGTATCATTATCCTGAATCTCCCAGATAGTCTATAGTCCTCATCTCTTTCACACTGTAAATGGTTCAAGACAGCACAAGCCCAAATCAAGCCAACTAGGGACAACCAGACTTAATCTCAGGACTTTAGTTGATTCTTCAAGAAAGAATGAGGAAAACTGCAGCTCCAGAAGCTGTGAGCTGCCCTGTTAGGACAGAGCTCACTTCTGTGAAAGGAACCAATGCTGGAGCGGGGGAGAAAAAAAAAGGTGTCTTAAGTATTTCATTGTAGCTCCCTGGATAAAACCTTACCAGATTCCAAGATCTACTCAAACATGTAAACCTTTTCTTTCTCTCCCCTTCCCTCCCCTCTCCTCTCCCTTCCCTCCCCTCTCCTCTCCCTTCCCTCCCCTCTCCTCTCCCTTCCCTCCCCTCTCTTTCTCTCTCTCTTCTCCTCTTCTCTTTCTCTCTCCGCCCCCCTCTCTCTTTTCAAGCCAATCTGGATTGGTTTTCAAATAACTCATCACCTACTGATAACAAACAAGAGCAAACATGGCCAAATAAGTCAATGATACAGATCTCCCAAGCCCCTTATTAAATTTGTTGTTCTACAAACTGCTCAGGAAGCCATTTCCTCAGAAGCATCCTACTATAGTGGGTGTAGGCATTTAGGGGAGTCATCTATAAGCAACAAAAAGAATAAGATAACTGGAAGGGATAAGAAGACATGTGGGCCTGCCTTCAATGGTGCCTATCTTCCAAGACTGGTGAGTGGTATACTGATGTTGGGTATACCCAACTTGGCCATAACAGTAAAATGTGTCTGTCTCAGCTTCCCTTTTGCAAGTTTTCTTCCATATGTCTATTGTTTTTCCTTTTATGGGGAACCAGAGAAGAACCCCAAGTAATAATATCAGTATCCACTGATTTATTTTATATCTCTAAAAAAATTACTCAGGGTCTGCAGTACTGAGCTCAAGTTCAAATTATGTTTCCTGGAAATCTAATTTGGGATGAGTAATGTAATTTGGCTACTACAATTAAAAGTAGTGCAGTATTTGTGTTTTAGAGGAAAACTGTATTAGACTCATCTAATCTTATTAAGTGAAGATCACATTTAGATCACATTATATTGGGAATAAATATATTCTGGATTGATTTCTTTCATGCATTGCTTGGGAGACCATAGCAATTGACCTCTGTTCCTGCCCCACCCACACACCCGACATAGACCAGAGCGTGCAATGATGGTAAAAGAGGCCTTACAAAGCACTCCTCCACACAGCCCCACAATTATGCATTCAAAACAAATCCATTTTGATTGGAGGGAGTGCAACCAATGTGCTTCTTAGAGGCAAGGATGGTGAAACTTAGTCTTATATACTTTGGGCATGTTTTCAGGAGGGGTCAGTCCTTAGGGGGAAAAAAAATCATCGTAGGAAAAATAGGTGGTTAAAAAAAAAAGAGGAAGACCTTCAAAGAGATGATGCCTTGATACAGTGGTTGAGTCAACAGGCTCATGCATGGCAGAGAACACTAGGATAGGGTAAGGCTTTGTTCATAAAGGCTCTATGTTGTCATGAATGCCACTGAGTCAACTTCAAATCATAGTGAACCTGGGCACAACAGCTGTGAACCCTGTCCTATCCTCAGTCAGTCTCACTGACTCCGACACAGTACTTCCTTTACCCCAGCTCCTGTGTCAATCCATCTCACCTTCTCCAGGACAAGCCTGTTTGTTCTCTTGGCAATCCACAATACGTTCAATGCTCTTCTCCAGCACCACAACTCAAAGGCATTGATTCTTCTTCTGTCATCCATATTCATTGTCCAGCTCTCTGATGTCTAGGAGGTAACTGTGAAGACCATGGCTGGGCAGAGTGCACCTTAGTCTTTAGACTGACATCATTGCTCTTTTAGCACTCTGGAGAGGTCTCAGACAGCAGATCTGACCAATGGAATTTGTGTTCTGATTTCTTGACTCTGGTGTCAAGAGTGTTGACTGTGGACTTGAGGAAGGTGAAATCTCTTCTCCATCCATCATGGTGTTCCAACTGGACCAATGGTGAGAACCTTTGTCTTCTTGATACTGAGTTTCAATTACAGTCCTTAGTCTTCTGCATCAAACACTTTAGGTTATCTTCAGTTTTGGTGAGCAAGGTTGTATCATCCGCATAATGCAGATTGTTAATGAGTCTTCCTCCAATCCTGATGTCAAATTTCTCCTTTTAAAATCCAGCCTCCCGAATGATCAGTTACATGGGAGGAGCTTTATGAATCGTATCAATTTAATGGACCCTACCAACAGCAGCAATAAAACATCTCCAAAAACAACCTTTCATATTTCTACCAGCTGTCTTCAGCTCAGCCCTGACTCACAGTGACCCTATGAGTATAAAAAACAGAAATGTGCTCCAAATAGCTGTCAAAGGCTAATCTTTTGGAAGTAGATTTCCAGGCCTTCCGAGGTGCCTGTAGGTACACTTGAACCTCCAAACTTTCAGTTTGCAGCCAAGTGCATTAACCAGGGACTCATCTTCACGGACTTGTTCGGGGTCACTCAATTCATTAGTGGCAGAGGTGGGACTACCACTCATTTCTCTGTGTAGGTTGCTTGCACTCTATCACATGTGTTTTTAATAAAATCTAACACAAAAAATAACAGAGCCTTCTGCTACTCACTCATCGCTATAAAATAGAATCCTCAGATATCATGTACCAACCTATAGCTCCTTAGGCTATAATTTAGTGTTCCAGGAAAACAAAGGTGGCCACAAGTTGATGCTTCTCTTTTCGGGGGTAACTCAGACCAGTGCCCCAAATCCTTCTTGTCAAGTCTATTTTCTTGATCTCTGTATTAAGTCTTCCTGACCTCCAGATAATGAAAATCCAAGTTAAGAACATTCAAATCATATGATGGATCAAAATAAAGAATCTGCCTTGCTTTATAAAAGCGTTATTAATCTCAGGCATCCTGCTAACCAGGCAGATTCCGTGAGTGTGATGTCACACCTCAGGGCTCCAACTGCAGAGGTTTAATCTAAGACAATTAGATTGTGAAGCAAAACCACGGGAAAGAGAAGCGAGATAAAAATATTTGCAGCATATGACAAGTTAATACACATCCTGCATACAAATCTCTTGCAAATTATTGAAAATAAGATGAAGGTGGCAAAATAAAAAATGGGGAAAGAACCAAAGAGGCAAATCTCACACACACACACACACACACACACACACAAACACGCAGATATTACTAACGACCTCATGGAAAAAAAACTGTTCAAATCCATTAGTAAGTAAAGCTTTCAAATTAAAAAAAGGGATTGGTTTTCAATGCACCAGCACATTCAATGCAACACTTTTTAAATGCAACAGCAAAGTAATATTACTTTCAACTATAAAATTGACAAAAAAACCCCAAAATAATTATAATGCTCAATATAGTCAAGGGTGCTCTGAAATGAGAATTCTTCAGACATTACTGATGCGAGTGTGAATTAGTCCACATTTCTGAAGGGCCATCTGGTATTATGTATCAGCGGCCTTAAGACGGAGCATGTTCACTTCCAAGAATTTTCCCTGAGGAAATAATCAGAGGAATGCACGAAGATTTATGCACAGAGACATTTATAGTAGCACTATTCATAATGATGAAAATCTAGAAAAATCTAACTGCACCATAATGGAAAGATGGTTAAATAAATTATGTGCATCCATGCAAAGTATAATACGTAGACATTAAAAATCAAGTTCTCAGAAAAGCTCTAAAGACAGAGAAATAATAATAAAATGAAACAAAAATGGAAAACTCTAAATAGGATGACTGCATTTTATAAAGTAGACATGCATCATATATATTAGAAGGCACGGTAGCAGATTCAGTTAAATGTTACCTACCTTGAGAAATAGCTGTTAAGCACTACAGTTCCCAGCCTACCTTACATAAAAACAAGAAAATCAAACCCATTGCCCATAGAGTTGATTCCGACTCTGAATGACATGATAGGCTAGAGTGTAACTGCCCTAAAGGGCTCTACAGCTTTAACCTGTATAGAAGCAGAGTGCTACATCTTGTTCCCATAGCTTAACATGTGGATTTGAAGAACCATCCTTTAGATTAGTAGCCCAGCATTTAACCATTGTGCCACCAAAGCTAATCTTTTGCACTCTAGATGGTACCGTATGGCTACCCCCACCAAGAGAAAAAAGGTGGAAGTGATAAGCAAACGATGGCTAGAAAATGGTATGTTTTCTCCCTCTAAAGCCCTTACATATGGCAGAAGAAAGAAGTCTGGGCCGCCAACTAGAAACACCCAAATTGAACTAGGGAGAAATAAACTTCTATTATGGGGAGCTCTGGTTTCCTAGTGATAAGAAGCCGTGCTATAATACCAAAGGCATTCAGTTTGAATCCACCAGTTGCCACTTGGGAGAAGAACGGGCAATCTCATCTCATGTGATTTACTGCCTCTGAAAACACGAATAAGGATCAACGATGGGTTGGTCCCTGACTCTATGGCACAGACAACAATATGCTGCAGGATCCATTGCTTCAGATCTCTTGTTCACAGGGTTGCTATGAGTTGTAGTCAACTCAATGGCACCTAACAACAACAGTATGTTAAACCGTAATTTGGGAGATTTATAGTTCCTTCAGCTTATAGTTACTCTAACTATAAACATATAGAAATTGCTGAAAGAAAAAAAAATCCAAATTTTATCAGCTGTCAAATTATAAGGAAATTAAAATTTTTCATATTCTTTTCCACATTTAAAAAATTTCCTACCACAACCTTTTATGTGTATGCATGTACTAATCAAGACATGATGAAATAAAAGTACACTTTAGAAGACAGAAATATATAATGACATCTCTTAGTAAAATACTGAGCTATTTATAATAGTTTTCATTACATGGATTCAAAGGAAAATATCTTTCTAGCCGTTAGGTCAGTCTACTAAAGCAACTCTGGATGAATGACTGTGTAAATGGCCATGGTTAAAAAGCAAACTGGTGGTAAAGTTGGAATTTATACAATATGTGAACTCTTAAGAAGCCAAAATTTCACTGCCATGAAATCACTTCTGACTCACAGTGGCCCACCATCAAGTTTGCAAGGCTGTAAAATTAACAGGAGCAAACAACCTCATCTTTCTCCTTTGCAAAACAGATAACAAATTCAAAACCTCTTGGTTAATATAGCCCAACACACAAGTTGCGAGGGCATTTTATAGATGAACTATGTTGGGGTCCTTTAATATGGAAAGTAAATCACTAAGTGAAATAGATATGTAACTAGAATATATATAATGTAAATAAATATAAATTATATATATATGTGTGTGTGTGTGTGTGTGTGTGTGTGTATATATATATATTTGGAGAAGAGTATTGAATGTACCATGGACTGCCAAGAAAACAAACAGATTCATCCTGGAGAAGGTTAAACCAGGCTACTCCTTGGAGGCAAGGATTCTGGGGCTTCGTCTGACATACTTTGGACATGTTGGAAGGAGAGACAGGTCCTTGGAGAGGGACAACATGCTTGGGAGGGTAGATGGACAGCGCAGGAGGGGAAGACCCTCTATGAGGTGGATTGATTCAGTGACCGGGGTAATCGGGATGGGTGTGTCAGAGGCAATGAGATTGGCACAGAATACAGCAGGGTTTAGGGCTGTTGTACATAGGGTCACTATGAGTCGCAAACGACTCAACAGCACATAACAACAACATATTTGGAAGAGACACAAATATTTATTCCTTATACACAAAATTTGAAAATATTTTCAAATGAATAATCAAATAAATGTAAATTTAAATCAGATATCCTTTGATATCCATCTTTGATTAGCAATGATTAAAAATATAGAGAACTTTAGGACAATTTGATAGGACAGAAAATTTTATAAAATATATTTGTCCAAAAGAAATAACCAAACATATACATAACAGGATTTTCTGATTAGGAAAAAAATAACTCAGATATCCATCCATAAGAGACTGATGGGGAAAAAAAATTTATATATACATGATGTTGTCGTTGTGTACCACTGAGTTGGAATTGACCCACAGCTGATCTTCCAGCAGGTTTTCAGAGGCAATAATTACATGGGAGATTGCCCATCCTTCTCCTATGGAGCAGCTAGTGGATTTGAACCGTGTGTCTTCAGGATTGTAATGCAGATTCTCACCATATACAGAAATAACATTATATATACAAATATAACTTCTTGTTAGGTGCTGTTGAATCAAGGACAATTCACAGCAACCAAAGGAATAAAAGATCTGAACCCTATTCTTTCTTGTGTCATCCTCATACTTCCTGAAAAACAAGAACTCATTGCAGCAGTCACTGTGTCAATCCACCCAGATGATGGTCTTCCTCTCTTTCACTGATCCTCCACCCTTCCTAGCATCAAGTGCTTCTTTAAGGAATAGCCCCTCCTAGCAACATGCCCAAAGTACGTGAGACGAAACCAAAGCATTCTTGCCTCCAAAGAACATGCCGGCTGCACCCTCTCCAGGACATACTTGTTTGTTCTTTTGGCCATCCAGGGGGTGTTCAGTGCTCTTCTCCAACAGCACAGCTCAAAAGCATCAACTCTTTGATTGCATTTCATTGTCAAGAAAAGAAAGATTCTTACCGCTGGACTGATAGGCAACATAATGATGGATAGAGAAGTGACTGAAACTGTCAACAACTTCATCTTGCTTGGATCCACAATTAACACCCTTAATACCAGCAGTCAGGAAATAAGGAGACATTGCACTGGGAAAATCAGCAGTTAGGGACTTCTCCAAATTACTGAGGAGTATTACTGTCAGTTTGAGGACTAAGGTGCATCAGATTCAGACCATTGATAATTACATATTGGAATAATAGTCATTAAAAATTAAACTAAAAATCTAAATTTAATAAGGTATAAAGCTATTGATAACATCAAAGAACAGGGTATAAAATACAAATAATTCAACAACTTAATAAAACTGTATGGGGAGATTTTTATCAAAATGTTGATAGTATTTATCTCTGAGGAGTAGGATTATAGATTAATTTCCTTTCTTCCTTTATACTTCTTTGTATTTTAAACATTTTTAGCTATGAATGTGTATTATTTTTATTTTATTATCTTTATGTTATTATGATAAATTGCAAACATTTACAAAAGAGGCATGATCTTCATCTATGATTATATAAAGTTACAATAACCATGATCCCTGCCAAGTTTCAATTATTATACATAGCTGATTTCACTTCACTTACAGCTCTTCATATCCTCTACCCTCACTGAATCAGTTTACGATAAATCCTGGCTATATCAGTTATTTAAATATATCTTGATATTTCACTTGCCCATAAATACTTTAGTATGTGGTGGTTGTTACTATGTGCTGTTGAGTCGCCTGTGACTCACAGCGACCCTATGTACAACAATTTGGAACCCTGCCCTGTCCTGAGCCAGTTTCTATGACTCCAACACTGTCAATCCATCTCATCTGGAGTCTTCCTCTCCTGTGCTGTCCCTCCACCCTTCTAAGCATGATGTCCTTCTCCAAGGACCAGTCTCTCCTGGCCATGTGCCTAAAGTGTGTGAGACAGAGCTTCAAAATCCTAGCCTCCAAGGAGCAACCTAGTTTCACCCTCTCCAAGACAGACCTATTTGCTTTCTTAGCAGTCCATGGTATGTTCAAGACTCTTCTCCAGCACCACAACTCAAAGGCATCAGTTCTTTTTCTGTCATCCTTAGTCACTGTCCAGCTCTCTGATGCAAAGCAAGTAATTGTGAAGACCATGGCCTGAATAAAGGGCACCTTAGTCTCTAGACTGACGTTGTTGCTTCTCAGTAGTCTGGAGATGTCCCTGACAGCAAATGCATCTTTAAAATACAACAATAATAACAATATCATACCTCTCCAAAATTAATAATCATTTATTGACACAATCCAGTTAATATTCCAATTTCTTCAATTGTGTTATGAATGCCTATTTACAGCTGGTCTGTCTATATCAAGATCAAAACAATCTGGTTGATAAGTCTTATGTCTTAAAGTTTATTACTTATAGCTCCCTCCATATTTTTCCATACATTTACTTATTGAAGAAGCAGGGTGATGCATCCCATAGAATTTCCTGCATGGTGTCTTTAAACACATTTCATTATCTACCTGTAATTCTTATTAACTAAATTAAGATTTAGTTGTAGTGTTTAATAAGCTTTGGAAGATTCATGTTTTTTAAGAATATTTCATCTGTTGCATAATTTTTTAATTGAGATTTAATGAAAGTTTATAGAGAACTTGGATTTCCATTCTTCACTGTTGCACATTTTCCTCCCTGCCCACCCCTCCCCGCAGTTTGCTTTTTTCTTTGAAAAAAAAAATTCTGTCATTGTAATACAATTTTCAACCCCCTCCTGCCCCAGTCCACTTTACATTGCAGCTCTTATTCTGGACCTTTGTCATGCAAATAATACCTAATCATATATTCCATTTAAGCAGTTCTCTCCCTCATTTGTTTCAATGCAGTGTACACTATTTATCCCCTCTTTTCTTAGTTCCCCTCCCAATCTCGATGTCAGTCCTGTTTTATAACAGTGGCATTATGCAGTATTTGTCCTTTTGCGACTGAGATATTTCACTCAGCATAATGACCTCCAGGGTCACGCATTTTGTATAATATTTCATGAGTTCCCTGTTTTTCAATGCAGCATAATATTCCATTGGGTGTATACCACAGCTTCTCTATCCATTCGTTTGTTAATGAGCACTTGGGTTGTTTCCCTCTATTTGCTATTATGAACAAAACAACAATAAACATGGGTGTGCCTATATCTGCTTGGGTGGCAGTTCTGGTTTCTTTAGGGTCTATTCCCAGTAGTGGAATTGCTGAGTCAAATTGTCTATTTTTTGAGAAAGCGTCATACAACCTTCCAGAGTGGTTTTATCATTTTACACTTCCACCAACAGTGAATAAGGGTCCCAGTTTCTCCACAACCTTGCAAGCATTTGTTTTTTGCTGTTCTGCTAAATTTTGCTATTCTTACTGGGGTGAGATGATGTCTCATAATTGTTTTTATTGTTGCATAATTTTAAAAACCAATAGGGGAACGAGAAAAGAGGGGGAAAAAAACAAAACCCCAAACCAGAAACACTTACCTAATTCAACAATTCATTGAAACTGGATGACCAAAATGTTTTTTGTTTTCTGAGTAGGCCCAGCTCAATGCTTTGTTGAGAAAGAAAGATGCTCAGTGAATATTTGCAATCTATTTCTTTTCTACCTAAAAATTAAAAATTCCAAGTGTTTTGTTTTTGTTCTTTTGTAAATCTTGTTTTTTGGTTTTATATATCTATTTATTTTTAAAAAGCCTTCTTCCTTTCTGCCTGAGTAGTAAAGACTATCATCCTCTGAGCAACAGCACGTCTTCCACTGGAAAGGAAATTCCCTTACACCATCCTACAGCTGTAGTTACATTTAATTGTCCTTTATTTCTTTTTTAATATAATGTGAGCAAATAATTGAAAAAGGAAAAATTGAGAAAACAGAATAAACACCCAATCTCACCTTTTTATTAGGCATTGTTGTAGTACATGCATGTCACCTTTATTTATCAATAGACCAGATGACCCTGACTCACTCCATGAGTGCTGAAGTGGAACTATGTCCCAGTAGTTTTTGTTAATTTTGTTGTTGTTGTTGTTGAGAATATACACACAGCAGAGCATACAGGTATTCAACAATTTCTCAGGGACATTGATGGTAGTCTTCAGGTTGTGCAACCATTGTCAGCCTCCTTTTCTAAATTGTTCCTCCCTCATTATCATAAACTCTCTGTCTCCTACTTTTCCCATCAAATCCTTCAAGTTACTTATGTACATTTAATTCCATATAGGTAGTTCTTAGAAGAACTCATGACAGGTCTTTCTTCCTGAGTTACGTAAAATTCATAAGGTTTTCAAAAGCTTATTTTATTACCAGGACCCCTGCTGGGTTAAAGTGTTGGGTTGCTAATTTTAAGATCAGGAGTTCAAATCTACCAACTGCTCTGTATGTCAAAGGCAGCTTTCGGCTTTGACTTACATACTCAGACACCTGATGGAGCACATCTCTAAGGTCAGAATCTATCTGATGGTATTGAAAAGAAAAAAAAAGAATTAAGTTAGAGTAAGGATGGCAATGAAACCACCTTACCTCTGTAACTTGATTTGTGCCACTATTAGAACCTCTACTCAGAATATTATTGCTTTTCAATTTTTGACTCATGCACTTTTAAC
>NW_006399767.1:15167997-15212897 GCF_000299155.1 Elephantulus edwardii | reverse complement strand
AGGGTGGAGAAAACAGTGCAACAATGAATGAATGAAAACCCAAAATCTCTGTAAATGTTCATTAAAACTAATAAAATTTTTTAAAAAAGAATCTATCTGATGGTATTGGGTTTTAAATATTTTTTATTTCTATCTTTATTGTTGTTGCGTGACGTCCAATTGGAAAGAGCTCATAGCTGACCCTCCAGCGGGTTTTCAGAGGCAGTATATCACAGAGTTGACATTGCCCATTTTTCTGTGGAGCAGCTGGTGTATTTGAACCACACATCTTTGGGAAAACAGCACAACCTCTTACCACTTGGCCACTAGAACCCCCCAGTTTTATCTTAGTAAATATAAACCTATCTTTACTAGGATATTTTTTAAAATATTATTGTAATCATTGGCTACAGGTTTTAATATGTTTTATTTGTTGTTTAGTTAGATGCCCAGGCTGTAAATCTTAACTCTAACAAACTGCTTTATCTTTCTCCTGAGGAATGGCTGGCAGATTCAAACTACTGACCTTGATTATCAGCCCAACACATAAGCAACTGTGATACCAGAGGTGATTTGCAATTTGTAGCAATCCTTCATGACAGAGCAAAACCATCCCCCAAGGGCTTTCTTGGTAGTAATCTTTCAGGAGTATCAGGCTTCACACCTACAGAAGCTGCTGAGCGGGTTCAAACTCTAAACAGTTCACTCAGCCACCACAAAGTTAATGTTGTTGTTAGATTCTGCTAGTTGTACTCATAGCAATTCTCTGTACAACGTAACAAAGCACTGCAGGCCTCTACATTATCCTCACAATGGCTGCAATATTTGAATTCACTGTTGAAGCCATCTAAATCTCAATCCATCTCTTCGAGGTTCTTCTATTATTTTTATTAATTTTACTGGACCAATTGGCAGCATCAAGATGGATGGTGAAGAGACTGAGATTGCTAACAACTTTAATCTGCTTGGCTCCACGGTCAACACTCTTGGCACCAGTAGCCAGGAATTATATAAAAAAACGTATTGTGATGGGAATGTCTGCTGTTAGGGACCTCTCCAGGGTACTGAAGAGCAATGGTGTCACTCTGGAGACTAAGGTGTGTCTGATACAGGCTATGGTCTTTGCAATCACTTGTTATGCATCAGAGAGTTGGATAATGACTAGGGAGGATAGAAGGAAAATTGATGCCTTTGAGCTGTGGTGTTGGAGAAGAGTATTGAGAATACCATGCGGGCTGCCAGGAAAACAAACAGTTTCAGTCTGGAGAGGGTTAAACCAGGCTGCTCCTTGGAGGCAAGGATTCTGGGGCTTCGTCCTACATACTTTGGACATGTTGTAAGGAGAGACTGGTCCTTGAAGAGGGACATCATGCTTGGGAGGGTGGAGGAACAGCGCAGAAGGGGAAGACCCTCTATGAGGTGGATTGATTCAGTGACTGGGTAGTTGGGATGGGTGTGTCAGAGGCAGTGAGACTGGCTGAGTATAGAGCAGGGTTTAGAGCTGTTGTACATAGGGTCGCTATGTGTCACAAGTGACTCGAGGGCACATAACAACAACAACAATGAAAGTTTACAGATACTTAGGGTTTCCATTCATTCACTGTTGCACTTTTCTCCCTGCCCACCCCTTACCCACAATTCGCTTTTCTCTTTGAAAAGTAAAAGAAAAATTCTTTCACTTTTATATAATCTCTCCCCCTAAGTTCACTCCACTGTGCAGCCTTTATTCTGGATTCCTGTCATGACAATAATATCTAATCATATATCCCTTTTAAACAGTTCTCTCCCTCATCTGTTTCAATGCAGTATACATTATTTATCCCCTCTTTCTCAAGTCTTCTCTCAACCCCAATATCAGTCCCGTTTTACAACAGTGGCACTGCAGTATTTGTCCTTTTGTGACAAAGATATTTCACTCAGCATAATGTCCTCCAGGGTCACCCATTTTGTATAATATTTCATGAATTCCTTGTTTTTCAATGCAGCATAGTATTCCATTGTGTGAATATACCACAGCTTCTCTATCCATTCCTTTGTTGATGGGCACTTGGATTATTTCCATCTCTTTGCTATTGTGAACAAAGCCACGATAAACATGGGTATGCATATATATGCTTGGATGCCAGTTATGGTCTCATTGGGGAATATTCCGAGGGGTAGAATTCCTGGGTCAAATGGTATCTCTAGTTGCAACTTTTTGAGACAGCACCATACTGCCTTTCACAGAGGCACCATTTTACACTTCCACCAACAGTGAATAAGGGTTCCAGTTTCTCCACAACCTCACCAGCATTTGCTGTTTGCTGTTCTGTTAGATTTTGCTATTCTGACTGGGGTGAGACGCTATCTCATAGCTGTTTTGATTTTCTTTTTTGTTGACTCTATTTTATTAAGCATGATATCCTTCCACAGGGACAGGCCCCTCTTAATAACATGCCCAAAACACTGAGATGAGTTCCTCCTATCCTCACCTGCAGAGGATGTTCTGCTTGTACTTCCTGCAGGACAAGATGTGTTTATCAATGCTCTTGGCAGCAACACAGCTCAAAGGCATTATCTGTGTTCCTTCTTCACTGTCCAACTTTTACATGTATACGACAGAAGACTGGGACTTGAGTCAGGTGCATTTTAGTCCTCAGAGCAACAGCTTGGCTTTTTAATACTCTAAAGAGGTCTTTGGGGAAAAAATTAAATAAATATAGTGGTCCTTGGTAGCAGATTTGCCCAAAGCATTATATCCTTTCATTTCCTGACTGCTGCTGCCATGGGTGTTAATTGTGGACCCAACAAAAATAAAATCCTTGACAACTTCAATCTTTCCTCATTTATCATTTTACTGGTCCAGTTTTGCAGGTTTAAGTCCTCATTTTCAGCAAGTAACACTTTATCACATTCTCACTGCAGATTCTTGATGAGTCTTCTTCCAACCATGATGTTACTTTGCTCAACAGAAGACTTAATAAGGGAGCTCTGGTGGCCTAGTGGCAAGGAGCTGCAACTACAATCCCAGAGGCACACAGTTCGAATCCACCAGATGCTCTGCCGGGAAAAGGAGGGACAATCTCCTCCTTACCAGTCAGATCTGATTTGACGCTACACGCACACACACATACACACAAAAAAAGAAGACTTAATAAATATGGTTTCAGTGTACTGAATTACATCACATGACCCTTCTACCCACAGTCTCTGTAACTCCCACCACATAACTGGGTTGTTGCTGTTATGTACCATCAAGTTGGAATAAACTAATAGCTGATGATCCTCAAGCAGGTTTTCAGTAAACGGCATGGGAGGAGATAGATGGCCCATCTTTGTCCCATGGAGTAGTAACTGCTGAGTTAGAACTGCCTGCCTTTGGGTTGGCAGCATAACTCCTTACCACTTAGAGGTGGCTGTGGTCTATCAAGGGGACTGGATGGTTTGCTATGAAGGTCAATAAGGTATAGGGCATCTTTGGGGTGTGGCTGTAAAAGTAAGGTATAGAGAAACCTAACTTGAAAACTGGTCCATTCTGACAGACTTAAAATGAGTCATATCAGAGGCAGAAAAAGAGATCTCTTTACCATCAAAAAAGAATCAGGAGTTCAGTATGTCTGGGATTCCTATGCCAAGCACTTCCTCAATCCAGCAAGCAGAGAGTGGTAGAAAACGTTGCAGGAGAACGTGCTGAAACCAGCAGGAGAGAGCAGTGTGTTTCCTGGTCAAAGAAGGGGAAAAAGAGGAAAGTATACAGGAGGTCTGCTCACTGGGTGCAATGTGCTTCTAGCCACTAGCTAGGTTTGTCAACTCAAGAAGCCAAAGCCAGATGTTTTCAGGCCAAGGCTTGTCCCCAGAGTGGGGTGTTTGGGGCAATGAATCACCGGAGGGAAAAAAAAACACTTGCTGAGCAAGTCAGAGACCAGGTTGAGGGGCTGAGGGCCAGTAAGAGGCCTGCCTTTGGGCATGGCCAAAAAGAGGCTGCCCTAATGGAAGAACTGTACTATATTTCTGATCCAGCCACTGTAATCCATTACTTCAATCAGATATTGCCTGTGAGTTCTCCACGGTCACCGCAAAGAATTATCAAGACCAGCACAGAAGCAGAGTATCGTGAGATGGATGTCAGAACTGGTAAAAACACTGAAAGATGGAGGCACACTTGACCTCATGAATTGGTCTTAAGTTTTTGACGTTAATGAGGATCCTTCTCATGAAGTTAGGGAAAATGAGACACTACCTCCGACTCGATGGTACACAACAACAACAACCTTAATAACTAGTCCTCTTTCCTACGGTTATTGTCCTATCCCCGACAATGCTCTATTTCAGGACCAATTTGACATATCCTTTTTGCCAACAATAAGATATCATGCTTCAATCTATCCCTCACTGTCAGCATAAATGACCAAATGACTGTCTGATTCAAAATTACCGACAACCAGTCCAGTCCAGCTCACTAATAACTGGGTGGTCATCAACCTTCATGCATTCGGTTTAATTCTTGAGAATGTTCCATTTTTCTTGATTCATACTTTGTACATTCCGTACTCTGATTATTCGTTGATGTGTGCAGCTATTTCTCCTCCTTGAGTCATGCCACGTCAGCAAGGGAAGGTCCTGAAAGCTTTACTCCGTCTGTGTCATTAAGGCCAGCTCCACTTTGAGGAGGTAGTTCCTCCTCGGTCAGATTTTGAATGCCCTAAGCCAAAAGTGGGTGACTCTAATCCACGGCCCTCAGGGCTGTCTTTAATTGTTTTTGGTGAGACATTCTTCTAAGTCATATAGCCCTGGCCTGTCCACTTGCTGTACAGAGAGGAAACTCGTGGTTGCTGTGAAGCTGAACACTGTGACACTGATGTGTCAAATGTGAGAATGGTTACCCATGGTGGACAATGTTTGGTGGAGCTCCCCAATTAAACAAGCTTGGAAGCAGGAGTGGCATCCACTTCCGAAATAGCCTGTCTCTGGAAACCCTATGAACCTGGAGAAGGGACCAAAGTTATCCAAGTGTCCAGGTCTTTCCTTCATAGGGTCGCTATGAGTCGCCTGTGACTCGATGGCACTTAACAACAACAACATCATGAGGGGCTCGTCTTCTGGCACTACATCAAACAGTGCTCTTCTAGCCAGACATTTTCACCAGACAAATGTCCCTCCTCTCTCTCCACCCCCAGAAATAAGACCACCGGGTCCTTTCCCTAAGTAGGGCTTAGTCTATAAGTTCTACTGTTATCGATATTTTTCCAATTTTGCCAACACCATTTGTTTAGAAGGCTGTCGTTTCCCCACTTCACTGATTTTATCTCCTTGTCAAAAATCAGTTGACCATAGATAGATGGGTTGATCTCTGGATTCTCAATTCGATTCCATTGATCTATGTGTCTGTCATTGTACCAGTACCATGCTGTCTTTACCACTACGGCAGTGTAGTAGGATTTGAAATCAGGGAGTGAGATACCTCCTACCGTTCTTCTATTCTTAAGGAGTGCTTTGCTAATTTGGGACTTTTTTCCATTCCCTACGAAATTGGAGATTGCCTTTTCCATCTCGTTGAAGAATGGGATTGGTATTTGTATTGGGTACTGTTATCTATAGAACACAGGTGACCTGGCTGCTATTTGAAATACCAGTAGCATAGCATACAACATCACAGAAACACATAAGCTATCACAGTATGGCAAAATGATAGATGACTGGTGGAAGTTAATATTAAATAGGTAAAAAAATATTTATAGTATATGTTAAGGGTATGAAAAAGCAGCAATATTATCCATCACCCATCTTAAGGAACAGAATGGTACAATTCTTTAGATACTCCTCTGGGCTCCTCCCTGATCTTATTTTCTCTTCCCACTGCTATTCTGAATTTCTGCCTATTGTTCACTTGTTCCTGTAGGTTTTATCACACAAATAATGAATGTCTTAACAATATAACATTCATTGTGTATGCCTTTGAATTTTAGGTAATCGGAATCATACTGTACATGTTCTGCGACTTGCTTTGTTTGCTTAATATTATGTTCCCGAGATTCATCCGTGTTGATGTATGCAGCTATTGTTCATTCATTTTAACAGCATGGCTAAATAGCCGTGTTCCAAGTCATATTCCACAGTGAGATTATGCCACAATTTATATTACAACTTCTGCACATAAAACTGTACTGTAAATACCTTGTCACATTGCTACACAGTCTTCAGAATAATTTTTAATTATAGTTGAGCATTATGCTCACAGAAGCGCTAATATTTTATTTTATAGTTACCCAACTATTGGAGTCTGTGTGAGTGTTTGCCTTGTACACAACACATCAGGATTGCCTCGGTATAAATAGTTCTTTAAATATTTGGACTATTTCCTTTGTAAAGGAGGGCTGGAAGATAGGTCAAAGAAGTAGTATTATTGGGGAATATATATGCATAAATAACATAGATCTTCAATATATTGCAAAATGGCTTTATCATATCTTAATATCACCACATTGGCAATTAGGGACCTCTGGCGGCTTGTTGTTTTTATGTGCCATTGAATCAGAATTAACTCATAGCTGACCCTTCAGCAGGTTTCAGATGCTGTAAATCACATAGGAACAAACTGCCCTTCTTCTCTAGAGGAACAACTGGTGGAACTGCACCACTTGCCTTTGAGTTGACAGTGCAGCTCCTTCTCCACTTGGCCACCAGAGCTCTCTATATACTTGGTAGTAGGGAGCTAGGAGGCTTATTGGTAAGGAATTGTGCTGCCAATGAAGAGATGTGTGGTTCAAATCCACCAGGTGCTCAGTGCGAGAAAGAGGAGCAATCCCCTCCCATGCGAGTTACTGCTTCCACTGGAAGGTCCACTGGAAGGTCAATTACAGGTCACCTCCAACTTGACAGTATACAATAACAACAACAATAATAATGGTAATTATCACAAAAAATATTTTTTAATTTGCTGGTATTCTAAAATGGAATTAGATATAGCAGTGAAATGCTTTTAAGTGTTCAAGTGCAAACCAAAAGGTCAAAAGTTTGAATCCAATACCAGTTCCCAAGAAGAAAAGGCCTAGCAATCTGCTTTTGTAAAGATTATAGTCCAGGAAAATTTATGGGGCAATCTTACTCTGTTCTATGTATAGCCCGAGTCAGAATCAATTTGCAGGAACACAATAACAACAAAATGTTAAGATGATAATGCATCCCAGCAACAATAGCAAAGTTCAACAAAGTCACAAACAACAAATGTTGGTGAGGTTGTAGAGAGATTGAAATGCTTATTCACTGCTGGTGGGAGTGTAAAATGGTACAGCCACTATGGAAGGTGGTTTGGCACTTTCTCAAGAAGTTGGAAATAGAAATAACATTTTATCCAGTAATTCTGCTACTGGGAATTTAAAGAAACCATATGACCCTGCTATTCCACTGCTTGGACTATACCCCAAGAGAATGAGAACTGAGGAATAAACAGAGACTTATACACCAACGTTCATAGCAGCATTATTCACCATCCCAAGAAGACGGAAACAGCCCAAAATGCCCAACCATAACTGAATGGATTGAGAAATTACAGAACATTCACACAATGGAATTCTATGCAGCATGCAGGAGCAATGATTTTGTAAATTACTACCTAATATGGGAGGGACTGGAGAGCATTATGCTGAGTGAACTAAGTGAGACTTATAAAGGCAAATAGTGTATAAGACCATTATTGTAGAATGAGTACGAGGATCCAAGGAGGGGAGGTGCGGCTGAATCAATGTGATGGGTAGAAGGAGGGATGGGTAAAGGAAAGAGGAAAGATCCGGTGTGTAAACAATGTATATGAACTTTGTATGTAAACCAGTATGTAATAAAATAAGAAACCAGAACCGCCATCCAAACAGTTGTATGCACACCCCTGCTTATTGATGAGTTATTTAGAATAGTAAAGAGATGAAAGCAACCCAAGTGCCCATCAACAAATGAGTGGATAGAAAAACTATAGTATATACATAGAATGGAATACTACTGCAGCACTGGAAAAATAACGAACTCCTAAAACATTACACAGCATGGGTGACCCAGGAGGACATTATGCTGAGTGAAATAGCTCAGCCACAAAAGGACAAATACTGCATAACATCACTGTTACAAAACAGATCTGACATGGAGGTTGGGAGGAGAATAAGATAAGAGTGGATAGATAACGAACACTGCAATGGAACAGATTGGAAAGAACTGTTTAAAAGGAATAGGAGATCAGGCATTATACATATGATAACAGCCCAGAATAAGAGGTACATTGCAAAGAAGACTGGGGATGGGGAGGTAATTGTGCAACAATGAATTAATATTGGGGGGGAAAAAGTGAAATGGGAAAGAGCGAAGGGAAGGAGTTGGGTAAAATGTGCAACAATGAATGAATGAAAATCTAACTTTTCTGTAAGCTTTCATTAAAATCACAATTAAAACAAAAATTTTATTTAAAAAAAACATGATATTGCATTACTGTTTTATTTTGCATTGCTGTTGAATCAGAAAATCTTCCATGTATTTGTTTAGTGTTTATTTGGTTTTCTGTTCATATGTTATACCAAAGATGTAGTACGTGTCTATATAATTTGTATAAGCTCTTTACATAATAAAGCTATTTATTCTGACATGGCTACTGCAAGTCTTTTTTCCAGTCTGTTGTTCCCCTATTGGTTTTTTACATGAAGACATCTTTGATTTTTCCCTGTAGCTTAATTGGCTATTCTTTGCCTTTTTGAATGTTTTTCTTTGTTTCTCAGCAATATTCAATTCTATGGATCTCCTATGCCTTTGCAATTTGCACTTAATTGTTTAATCCATCTGTAATTCATTTTGGTGAAGTCAAAATTATTTTCCCCCAAATTGCTAACTAGGCATCAAAATTACTTATTGAATAATTTTTCTCTTCTCCACTGGTCTGCAATGACTTCTTTATGATGTATTAAATTATGTATGTGAGAGTCTACCTTCCGAACAACACTAGTTCACTTCTCTCCTCCCTCCTCCCACACCAGCCGGCAGCACAGTTTTACTTACAAAGATTTCATAATGCATTTCAGTAATTCGTTGTGCTATGTATTTTGATATCCGATAGACCTGACTCCCTTCCCCCTGAACAATGTTGGAATTCCCCTGAAGGTTCTCATGAATTTACTTTTCAGTACAGACTTAACAATCATCTCACGAAATTTAAGACACGAGACTTGTGTGAATTTCAAAGGAATGACTGTGGACTCCTGGATTACTTTTAGAGCAATCCAAACTCTTATTTTTAATCTCATCACCTAGAAATGGGATTTTTGGTTAACCTCTTTCTATTTTCTCAGTTAACAACTAAGCAATCTGTAGTTAATGACAAATTAATATTAAATATCGCTTCTAAGATTATCATTAATTATAGGCTGCTTAGTTGTAGACCAACGAAAGGTAAAGAGGTTAACTATTTTAATATTTTCTGCACTGGCTAAATCTTAAAGAAACCATGTTTAATAGAAGCAATCTTGTTCTGATCTAAATAGGACCCAACGATGCCTCAAGGGCTGCACCAATGGGGAAAATGCTGATGGGCTGAATGAACCCAATTTTCCTTATTTTATTAAGGAACTGGCCATTTCATATACTCCCTTTTAAGTGGCTCATAGAAATTAAAAGTTAAATTTGATTTAAACGTGCTTTTAGAATTAATGAGGTTATTACATATTTCTACTTAACCAAATTACATAAATTGCATGCACATACACACACATAGGAAGTCATTCTTACAATCCAAGAATATAACCTACTTTTAGGGTTGAATATTTATACATTCTATTGTTGAAATCTATTCATTAGGATTTTTGTCTAAAATTTGTATATTCTGACATGAAATTGGAATAGAACATCCCTTAGGGGTTAGCCAGCTTTGATAGCAGGATGATATTTGCTTCAAAGAATGATCTGGAAGTTATCTTTTTTCTAAATCCTGGAATAGTTTATATAAAACAGGAATTGCCTTGTCCCTCGAAAGTTTAAAAATTACTTTCAAAGGCCTTTCATTCCAACTGGACTAAGGCGGTGTGTGTCCATTTGGAATTACCCTCTGTGTATGTTTATAATCACACTAAGATACTGATCTTAAATTAAACAGGGAACAGCTTTATTAAATTTATTGCTTTTTATTTTTCTCTTCATGAAAAGGGAATAAATGGCTAACATGATGAAATGCATAAGAGAAAAAAAAACCCAAAACCCAACAACATTTTCCCAGGCTCTGGTTCCAAGAGCCTCCTTTTTCAGGGGCACATAAAAAAAGGAAGGTGGCCAAGGCATGTGTAATACTCAACTGTTACATTTCATTGAGGCTTATCACAACTGGCAAACACAACTTTACCACAGACATATAGAACTGTTGCTGTTCACCAACCCACAGCTGAAGAGTGGATTTTCAGAGGCAGTAAATAACACAGGAAGAGACTGTTCATCTTTCTCCCATGGAGCAGTTGGTGGATTAGAACCACGTACCTTTGAAGTGGCTGTGTAATTCCTTACTACTAAACCACCAGTTTGAGCTTTGGTGGCCTATTGGCAAGAAGGTGCACTGCAATCTCGAAGGCACGAAGTTCGAGGCCACCAGCTGCTCCAAGGAAGGCAATCTCGTCTCCTGTGATTAACTCCCTCTGAAAACTCGCTGGAGGGTCAACTATGGGTAGGTTCTGACTCTATGGTACACAACAACAACAAGCTACCAGAGCTCCCTAAAATCTAGAAAGACAGGACACAAAGAAAATACAAAACTGGAGCTCAGAAAAACAATACCCTTCACAATAGCTAATCACAAGATTAAATACTTGGGAGTAACTCTAACCAGAAGCACAAAGGATATATTCAAAGAAAATTACAAAACATTACTACAAGAAACAAAAAGAGACCTGGAAAAATATACCTTTTTCATGGATAGGAAGACTCAATATTGTGAAAATGACAATACTACCAAAGGCAATTTACATGTTCAATGCAATCCCAATACAAACACCAATTCCATTCTTCAACAAGATGGAAAAGCAATCTCTAATTTCATTTGGAATGGAAAGAGGCCCTGAATAAGCAAAGCATTCCTTAAAAAGAGAAACGAGGTGGGAGGCATCTCACTCCCTGATTTCAAATCCTACTACACTGCCATGGTGGTCAAGACAGCATGGTACTGGTACAATGACAGATACACAGATCAATGGAATAGAATTGAGAATCCGGAAATCAGCCCATCTACCTATGGTCAACTGATTTTTGACAAGGAGATGAAATCAGTTAAGTGGGGAAACGACAGCCTTTATAACAAATGGTATTGGCAAAATTGGAAAACTATCAAGAAAACTCAAGCAAGATCCACACCTCATACCATATAAAAAACCAACTCAAAGTAGATCAAGGACCTAGGACTAAAACCAAGGACTATAAACTTAATTAGAGAAAAGCTTGCAAGAATTCTAGAAGTTCTAATTCACAGTAAGAACAGTCTTCCAAGTATCCTGAAAAACACCTACAACCAGGAGAGAGTAAAATAGATGAATGGGACCTTCTAAGAATCAAATCCCTATGAACATCTAAAAACTTCTCTAACAGGGTAAAAAGGGAAGCCATAGACTGGGAAAAAATATTTGGCAATGACATGTCTGATAAGGGACTAATATCTAGAATTTACAGAATACTCGAGCACCACAACAAGATAAAGGTAAATAACCCAATTGCAAAATGGGCACAGGATATGAACAGACACTTCACCAAAGAAGACTTTCAGATGGCACACATACACATGAACTAATGTTCAAAATTCCTAGCTCTAAGAGAGATGCAAATCAAAACAATTATGAAATATCATCTTACCCCAGTAAGAACAGCAAAATTCAACAGAACAGCAAACAACAAATGCTGGCGAGGTTGTGGGGAAACTGGAACCCTTATTCACTGTTGGTGGAAGTGTAAAATGGTGAAATCACTGTGGAAATCAGTATGGCGCTTTCTCAAAAAGTTGGAGATAGAAATACCATTTGACCCAGCAATTCTAAAACTACTGGGAATATACCCTAAAGAAACAGAACTGCCACCCAAGCAGATAGATATACACCCATGTTTATCGCAGCTTTGTTCACAGTAGAAAGAGTTGGAAACAACCCAAGTGCCCATCAACAAATGAATGGACAGAGAAGTTCTGGTCTAGTCACACAACAGATTATGCTGCCTTGAAAAACAAGGAACTCATGAAATACTATGCAAAATGGGTGACCCTGGAGGACATTATGCTGAGTGAAATATCCCAGTCACAAAAGGACAAATACTGCAGTGTCACTGTTGTAAAACAGGACTGACACTGGGGTAGGGGGGAACTTAAGAAAAGATGGGATAAATAGTGTATACTGCATTGAAACAGATGAGGGAGAGAACTATTTAAAAGGAATATATGATTAGGTATTATTTTCATGATAAGATTCCAGAATAAGAAATGTATAGTGAAGTGGACTGTGGCCTTGGAGGTGGGGGTGGGGGATTGTAGAACAATGAAAGAAAATTTTTTTTTTCTTTTCAAAGAGAAAAGTGAACTGGGAGGGAGAGCTGGGCAGGGAGGGGAAAAAAATCATTAAATAAAAATATTTGATACCACATCCTAAAAAAAAATCTAGAAAGACAGAGAACAGCTTGTCTAACTGAAGGTCACCTGTAGTTCTGTGGCAAAGGTCTTCCAACTTTCCAGTTCACCAAGCCACCCTGTGCAGGACACTTCACTTCTTCTAAAACAAGGAAACTTTTAATTGCAGGGCTTTTTCTCCAGGACTCCTGGACTAATAACCCTGAAAACATTTCAAGGGAGCCACAAAAAAAAGACTCCTAGTTGTGGTCATAATGTCTGTCAAGAACTCTGCAGTTCAACTAGATAGTGTAGACATAACTAATAATTGACATAATATGTCAATTTCTGACATAACTGAAAGAAACACGTGGTGTAAAATCTCGACAAATGAAGGGTCACTATTTCCTAGAACAAAGAAGAACTGTGCCATATGAACATACAAAAATAACTCAAGCACTGCACTCAAGAATGTTCTTGTGAAGAGAGAACAACCACAAACATAAGTATACCACAGAAAGGCTTTTTCTTGAGAAGCTCTATCTCAGTTCATGTCCTTATCTACAGAGCATCCAATGAGAAGATAAAGACCCCTTTTGTCAGTTAAGGTAATGAGTGGTAGGATTAAACCAAACCCTCTTCTGAGATTCCATCCTATCCCCAAGATTTCACACAGGCATGTAAAATGTCTTGTTCTTCTCTACAAGGACAAGAGGATGCTTTTGCACCAGTCATGGACTAACACAGAAGGCAAGACGTGTTTGTGGCAAAGCCAAGCAGGCATGTGAATTGAATCTGAACAAGTAACATTTTATTACTCTTTTGGATGGCAGGGTGTGGCTGGGTATATGTTTGAGGGTTTGGGGTTGGTTTTTTTTTTTAAATGATCCCAAAAGACATCTTAAAAAGTCATTCCATTTTGACAGCTCCGAGTACCACTGCTGTTACAAGTACTAACTCTTGCCAACTACTGATTGATGGAGAAGCTACTTTTCTCACAAGTGCCTATTCCTGCCCAAGGGCGCAAACCATATATTAGATGGAAGTGTTTGTGTGTGTGCTTGTCCACCCACAGAAGCAGACCACACATCTCAAAGCCTCATCAACTTGAACTAAATTATCATTCTTAAGGTTAAACAGTGAAAATGGAAAGACTATTGATGGCCCTTTTAATATGAATTGTGGAGGCAATACGTGATTTCCCCATCCAACTTCCAGAATGGTGAAAAATTAATAATTCTAAGTGAATGACTTAAGAGTAAATAATTCCATGTTTATAAAATTAATTGGGTATTTCAAGACTTGTGTGAAAGTGCATTTCCCCCATTTGTTTAAATCACATCAAGAAACAGCTCTAGAGAATGAATCTCTATGCTCCAAGAGATGGTTTAAATGGGTTCTCTCCTGCTCTTCACTCTCTGCTTCAAGAGAGGATGATTTTTTCCCCCTGAAAGTTGTACATTAAGTAGACAGCATCATATCTGAAGGTGGTTCCCCAATACATGTTATGGGTTGACACAGGGCTATGCCTATCTTTGACATAATTTTCACAGGAGATGACAGAAAAATAAGAACAGTGTAGTACTAAGAAGGCATATTTTCCATTTAATGGTTTATGCTTTATTCTTAGATTTGTGAAGAATATTTGAGATACCATGGACTATAAAAAGAACAAACACATCCGTCTTGGAACAAGTGCAATCAGAGTGCTCTTTAGAGGCAAGAATGAGGAAAGTTTGTCTCACACTTTGGACACATTGTCAGTCCTTAGAAAAAGACATCACGCTGGGAAATGTAGAGGGCCCATGAAAGAAGACTTGAGGAAGACCCTCAGTGAGATGGTCTGACACCGTGACTGTAACAATGGATTTGAGCATGGCCACACAGTGAAGATGCCGCAGGACAGGGCAATGTTTAGATCTGCTCTTCATGGGATTGCTATGAGTTGTAGTTGACTCAATGGCACCTAACAATAACTATTTGGGGACCCAGAAGGTCCTCTCTTTTACAGTGATAGATGTTAATTTTTTAAAATGTTCTTCCTTGGCAAAAGAAAACAAGTAACAGCCCTAGGCCACGTCCCATATCCTCAGTAATTTTTGATGCCTTGCCTGGTACAGACAACCTACATTTGAAAACTACTTGTTCCATAAAGACTAAGAGTTAATTAGTTCTCTTCTGGTTAACAAATAACCTTCAGAAAATGAAGTCTCATTTTAGTCAATGCTCAGGGACTCAAAACCCAGGGGCACAGAGTCAATTTCAAATTATAATGACCCACCACATGGTTTCTGAGACTGTACAGGATTCCAGTCAATACTCAGGGACAGGAACATGGAGACACTCTGGTTTATGGATTTACTGCCTGTAAGTTCCTGTTCACTTTCAAATTTTTCTTCTTATGTACTCGCCTCTCACTGCAATCCTCCTCTTCAACCATCCTCAGAGATACCCACTAGATCTCACTTTGGGAACTCAAGGCTAGGTCACAAAGGTTATCAATTATTTAACAGATTTCCAAGTATTTACGACATATTAAAAGGAGCTCTGATGGCTCATCAGTTAAGTACTAGGCTGATAATGGAAAGGTAGCGGTTCAAATTCACTCAGCAGTTCATGAGAAAAAGTCTTGGAGATCTGCTTCCATGCAGATTAAAGCCTGGACAATCCTATGGGATTCTGACACACAGGATTGTTGGGAGTTGAAATTAACTCAGTGGCAACCAGTAACTATAACATATTGCAGGAAATGAAATAAATAATCCTTATTTTCCAGGGATTTTAAATTATTTGTATGCTACTTAAAAGTCTTCTTTATTTAGGCTTTCCTTACATTCTAATTAAAAAAAAGCTTAAGTATTTAAAAAAATCCATAAACACTAAATAATTTAATAGCCTTATTTACTTTATCTCTAACAAAGCTAACCAGTGACAGATACGATATTTGCTGGGAGGAGAGTTAATTTCCTAGATTAAACAGGCACATAAACATTCAAACGTGACAATATTTGGAGATCTATAATACTAATAAAGGTAACAGTTATTGGACCAGTCAGTGGGCTAAGCACTCTACTTGGATTACCTCAGTTAATCCTTACAAAAAGCCTATAAAGAAGGTGCTATTTTTATCTTCATTTTATAGATGAGGTTATAAATGAGGAACCTCATTACTGTAATTTAATCACCAACAACCCAGAATTTAAACTAAGTGTTTACTCTGGCTATAAAAAGGGTGAATAAGCAAATTAGGAATTAGACCGGACAGCAGAAGATATATTTAACCTACTAGAAGGTTCTATGTTGTTGGGTGTTTTTTTTTATTTTGTTGGGTTTTTTTAGGTTCTATGTTTTAAGACACACTGAAAAACCTTCTAATTGCAAGCATTCCAACAGGAACTTTTAGGGTACATTTTGTGAAAATACTTTCAAATACAAATTTTTTACTAATTAAAAATGGACAAAAGTTCAAATTACTAGTTGTCTTTGATTTGACTCTAACTCAGGGAGACCCATATGTTCCAGAAGAGAACTGCACTCTATAGGTTCTGTTTGGGGTTGTTTTGGGTTTTGTTGGGTTGTTTTGTGGTTTTTTGTTTGGTGTTTTTTTGGTTTTTTTAAAGAGTTGAGCTTTTTATACTCTATAGATTTTTAATGGGTGACGGTGCAGGAAGTAGCTCTGGTTTTCAGTCTGCAGTTGAGCACATTATTTCCTTAATCTAGTGAGACCTAACACTGCCTACGCCCTTATAAGCAGTCCCCCCTACATTACAGACTCTCAATATAGCTAGCCCTCATTTCCTACTTGAACTCCAAGACACAATGGCTTGAAAAGACAATAAAAACTGGGAACAACAAACCTTGAAGCAATCAACTCTTGAGTCTCATATAAGAGTAAGCAATGTGTGACAATCGCCAGGAAAAAGAGCAAAAATGCCACAAAAATGTATACAACAAAAGGCTTAAATCAGACACAGCCACCCTCCTTCACCACCATTAAGGGAAAATCAGGATTAACTGAGGGAACAGCCATCTAGCTCGACCAAGATTTTAACTTCAAAATAACAACAAAAAATTATTTACACACACACCCCCAACAAAAATTATTTCTACACACACACACACACACACACACATTCAGAACCTTCAGACAGCTTTTGCATGGTGCCTGGCTGATAGAAAAATCATGTCTGTGTGTCCTTTTCCTACAAGAACAAGAGACTTGATAAAAATCACAAGAAAAGCTTGAGGGCTAGCTTTAAGGTTCTTGGTGCTGAGAGCCTCCAAGAGGGTCTGAGGAATTTCAATCCATGGAGTGATACCACTCTCCAGCCATCAACTCTAATTCTCTCTCACACTTTCTTGATGTGTACCAGTGTCAGAATTGAGCCACAGCTGACCCTACGGTGGGTTTTCAGAGGCAGTTAATTGCAAGGGAGGAGACTGCCCATACTTTGCCCACTGGTGGCCTCAAACTACATGCCTTTGGGAATGCAGCGCAGCTTCTTGTCACTAGGCCAGCAGAGCTCACAAATATCCTACAAGTCCTAAATTCACTCACAATTCTCCAAAGTCAAGAGAGACAGGCTAGGCCCAGCTCCAGAAGATGCTAGATTCCAGCACATGGATCTGTAATCACTGACCATTATTTAGAGAACATCTTGCAGAAATTGATGAGAGTCCAGGAGAAGAAGTCCTCCTCTTCTGAGGGCATTTCCCACCCCACAGTGGAGTTGGGTGAGGACTTGTGTTCTCCTGGCTCCTTTCTGGCCATGTTGCTACAGCTGCACTTCTCCCCTACCAGAGACAGGCTTTCCACACAGCTTCTTTTCCCCCTGCTCTAGTAATGGACCTATCCCCCTTTCTTTCATAATAAACTATCTCGGGACCCCTCCCCTCACGACATTCAGACACCATGGATTCTTAGAGAAGCTACCTGTTCTGGAGTTAAGAAGCTCAGTCTTTTCAGCGTTGTCCTGCTTCTGGGTCTTCCTCCTTCAGCATCCTCCAGAAGAGCCTGGTCCTACAGAGATCCAAACAGCACATTCAGAACATCTGCCTTCAACATGGGACAGGTGACATCAGAGAGAGACTGGGGAAACAGCCAAGCAAGGAACCCTGTAGTACCCCACAGATGATGGACTCGCCCAGTGAAGGGCTGAGAAAGGCACCTGAGGGCGGAGAGGATTTAAGAGAGCAAGACACTCAGCTCCATCCTTCCAGATGCTCGGGTTCAAAACTCAGAGGCCACTGTGACCCCATCTTCTCTCCTCACACCCCATATCCATTAGCAAAGGATGCAAGTTTCATTTTCAATATTCAGGTGGTACCCCACTTAGGACAAATCCATGCCATAATGAATTGGCTGTAACCTCATGTCCTTTTTTGGTTTTTTTTGTACACTTGCTCATTATTCACACACACATGACATGCAATGTTACAGCATATAACCCGCTAATGTCATCATTTACAGGGATTCACTCACAAATGCTTGGATTTATAGAGCTACTGGTAATAAAAGACAATAATAATAAAAACTGGAAAAAAATAAAGAACTCGGCTCAGATCAGAACTGGTTTAACGACAGAGTCTGAAACAAGACCCCTTTCGTTACAGTCAAGGTGACCTGCATAACTAAACTCTCACCTTTTTTTTTTTTTAGCATCTCCACGTCTATCATTTTGGTCCGAGTTACCAGTATCTCCACTACTGCTGCTGTTCTAATTAGGTGCTGTCAAGTTGACAATGACTCACAGCGACCCTATAAACAACAGATAAGAACCTTGCCCTATCTTGCACCATCTTCATGGTCTTTGTCATGTTCAAGTTCACTGTGACAGTCACTACGTCAATTCACGTTGAGGGTCTTTCTCTCCTTCACTGATCCTCTACTTTTGCCAGCACAGAGGCTCTGTGTGAGGACTGGTTCCTCCTGAAAATATGCCCAAAGTAAGCGATCCGAAGTTTTACCACCCTCGCCTCTAGGTTTCTGTACTAACTTTCAGATAGTTTTCCTTACTCAAACCTTCCCACCCTTCTGAAGTACACACTCCACAGCAGCCTGAGTGGTGATTTTTAACATCACTCCAAAGTTCAGTAAGACCATAAACAATGAATGCTGGTAATGGTGTGAAGGAACAGAATTCTTCTTTCCCTATTCTTTTTTTTTTTTTTAATTTTACTTTATTTTGGTTTGCTTACAAAGTTCATATACATTGTGTTTCTCCATTACCCTCCATTCACACTGTGTTTCATACAATCATTCCCATTCATTATATTTTATAAAATGAATCACCATTTAACTATGCCCACCATTACCCCGTCTTATCAGATCTTTCCCATTTCCTTTACCCAACTCTCCCATCACCCATCAAACTGTGTGACTGATTTCTCCCCTCCCAATCCTCACCCCTCTGCCCCTACCCTCACCCTACTTTGGCTCTTCATACACGTTTAACTAGTTATTTTTCTATTTCTCTAATAATAGGGACCAGAACTCTTACCCACTGCTGCTTGAACTATAGAACGGTTCAGCCCCTATAGAAAGCAGTTTGGCGCTTTCCTCAGATAGCTGGAGAAAGAGAGACCATTTGATGTAGCAATCTCAGCACAAGGTCTTCCACTTGAATCCCAGCATCCTTCCTACTCCCTTTCCCATTTTTCTTTTTCTTTGCAGTTTTCAATACCACCTAACATAGTTTTGTTTTTCGCCTCTTCCCTCACACAGATGTTGCATCTTCCTGATCCAAGTATTATAGTAAGTGCTCAAGAAATAGGTGTTGAATGATTTATTGTGGCATACACACACACACACACACAAAGAAAGAAAAACACACCAACAAGCGAAAAAAAGAGTTCCAGGAAGGAGGAAGTTGTCTGGAGTGTCAAAAGCAACAAAGACAAAAAGAATGATAAGGGGTGAAGTGGCCGTTGGATGTGGCAACATGGAGGCCACCGTTCCACAAGTCCTACAGAGAGAGCAGCCCTTCTGAAGAAGAATCCAAGGTGCCTTGTCTGTTCAGAGACTGTTCCACAGGCAGCCTCAGTGCGCTGTGACCTCAGGGACCACACCTGAGTGAGCAAAACCTGAGAGCAGATTCTCCCACACCTGTGCCTGTGAGGAGAGGAGAAAAAGGAGTGAGAAGCAAATGTCCAGGAGGTATGGGGTGATGTGTACAGTGAGAGAGGTGTCTCTCTGGCCAAGAGGAAGGGGACGGGCTTTCTCTGAGTGAAAGGAGGGCAGACAGGGATGAGCCAGGGCACAGATAAACATGGCAGGGGAGGCAGAAGCTGAGTGTTTGCAGAACAACTTGATTTCTCCAGTGACTAAACGAAGTGACACAATCTCCTTAGTGGACAGAGGGGAAGCCAGGTCTCCATGGATATGGTGGAGGTACAGAAAATCCACTGTTGGAAAAAAAAAAAAAGAAAATCCACTGTTGGAAATCAAGTAGGTATAGAAACAACTCCTGAAATGCCACCTAACTAGCTTTGTCCTGGCCCCTGATTGATCACCCCTAAGAGACAGATATTGTTGTTATGTGCCATTGAGTTGCCTGTGACTCTTTTTTTAAAAAAATTAATTTTAATGAACATTTACAGAGATTTTGGATCTCCACTCATTCATTGTTGCACCCCTCTCCCTGCCCAGCCCTCCCCCCGCCCCCCACTGCCCCAGTTCACTCCTCTCTTTGAAAAGCAAAATTCTTTCTTTGATATAAAATCCTCCTGCACCCCTCCCACCGCCCCAAGTACATTCCATTATGCAACCTCAATTGTGGACTCCTGTGCCTGTGACTCTTAGTGACCCTACGTGCAGCAGCTCTGAAGCCTGCCCTGTCCTGAGCCAGTCTCACTAATTCCAACACACTAACCCTCATTGCCCAAGTTACTGTATCAATCCATCTCATCCCAGATCTTCCTCAATCCATCTCATCCCGGGTCTTCCTCTACTGTGCTGTCCCTCCACCCTCTGGTCCGACTGAAACTGTTGTGTGTTGTGTCAAGTCAATTTTCACCTCATAGTGATTCCCTGTGACAGAGTAGATAGACTAACCCACAGGGTTTCTTGGCTGTTGATGTTTATACACACACATCTCTGAGTCTCTATCTTGCAGTGCCCAAGTGGGCTTGAATGGACCACCTTTCTGGTACCTTCCAGGCAGCAGATGAACAATGACAGCTGCTGTAACAAGTGGTTGTGATTAGCAGACACACAAATTGTATGTATGGGCTGTGGACATCTTCTGACAGGTCCCCAGCAGCATGAGTTTGGGAGGACAGCCTTCTCAAAAAAAGAAATTCCAGGATCCCAAATAGCCCCACCCATTTGTATGTGAAGTGTACTCTTCTCCCAGACGCTCAGATTCAAAACCTGTGAGTCTGCAGTCTCTATGTCCTTCACTCCTCTTAGGTAATAAAGTCATGTCTCTTACTATATGTGAGACTTATATTGGGGCACCAACTATAAGCTTTGGTGGCACAGCCTGTAGGTGATGACACTTATAACCCACAGGCAGTGCCCCTCTGGCAGTTCAAATCCACCAGAGGGTCTGCAAGAGAAAGATGCGCAAGCCCTTTCAGGGCAATTTACAGACTCGGAAAACCCTCTGTAGAGTCAGTTACAAGTTGGTTCTGGCTTGGTATCAATGAGCTGAGACTGTGTGCTGGATGAACTGCCAAATTAAAATCCCCCCACGGTCACCCTGGAAGCCTATGAATTACCATATTACAGACGATAACTGGGGGCCTTGACGAGATTCAGTAACTTGCTCAAAGTCACACAGACAGAAAATGGTCAAGTTGGGATGTGAAACCCTATCTGTCTTACTCTTCCAAACTGTCCCTCTTTTCTGTCCATGCAACCAAGCCCTTAATATTTCATTCTTTTCCCCCTTTATATATTTTTATTATTATTAATTTTAACGATAATTTATAGAGACTTTGGATTTCCATTCATTCATTGTTGTACTTTTCTCCCTGCCCACCCCTCCCATCCAGGTTCACTCTTCAAAAAGTAAAAGAAAAATTCTTTCATTGTTATACAATCCCTCCCCCCTCAACTCCACTCCACTATGCAGCCTTCGATCTAGACTCTTGTCATGACAATAATACCTAATCATATATCCCTTTTAAACAGTTCTCTCTTTCATCTGTTTCAATGTAGTATACATTATTTATCCCATGTTTCTCAATCTCCCCCCAACCCTGATGTCAGTCCCGTTTTACAACAGTGGCACTATGCAGTATTTGTCCTTTTGTGACTGAGATATTTCACCCAGCATAATGTCCTCAAGGGTCACCCATTTTGAATAATATTGCATGAGTTCCTTGTTTTTCATTCTTAAAAGTCAATATGTAAATGTCTTCTAAGCCACCTCCCAGCCTTTACATTAAAAAACTTTCCAACCAGATGAACCTTCTTAAACCACTAGTCTTTACTATCCCTGATCCACTGAAGCCACAGACATCCTGTGGGACTCTTTAACAAATGATGCAAATCTCCTTGTCCAATATCGTTTCCTCGCTTAAATGGTCTGTTCCTCTTCCTCCAATCACGCTTCATCTTTCTATGCACCCAAGACTCCAATGCTCTCCTGTGATGCTGCTCCAAGAAGGTTATTTCCCTCAGCCCTTTCATCACCGCACAACTCTCTACCCTTTCTCAAATACAGTGAGTTGACGACATGCAGCTTTCCTTAGCAGGTGCTCCATTTGTCTGTGTAGTCCACCAACTCCTTGAGGACATCAGTTTTGTTTGATCTACTGCCTGCTGTTCAACCTCATGTCTCAGATGGGAGACCTTTCCTGGATAGAACAGTTCTGTCTTCATCATCTGATGAACCTCAGATGATGTTTGGCAGATGTTATTTTCTTGTGTGTTGATTCCTTGCACTTGGCAGTTATTGTGATATTTACAAAGTCGGAATTTGTAGAAAACTCATATATAGTCAGACTGCTCCTTGGAGGCTTCATTTCACATACTCTGGGCATGTTGCTAAGAAAGTCTATTCCTTGGAGAGGGATGTATGTCATGCTTGGGAAGGTGGAGAGATGGTAAAAGAGAGGAAGACCCTCCATCAGGTGGCCTGACATAGTGACTGAAGTAATGAGCTCAGATATGTCATAGATTGTGAGGATGGCACAGGATAGGACAGGGTCAGATTTATTGATCATGGAGTTACTATGAGTCACACTTGATGAGTATGATGGCAACAACAAGAACAAGTCTATGGGGGCCAGTTTTCCAACAGCACATCCTCATGTCTTGTCTCTGTGCTACTTTCTGATAATTCTTATAATATTACAAACTCTTTAAATAATGTTACTGAAGACTTAGTAGATTTCAATATGGTATAAGCACAACTTTCATATACACCAGCAAACAACATCAACCATATATCTCTATTTACTGCAGTATTTGCTTTATTGCAATGGTTCAGAATGGAATCTGTAGTCTTTCTGAGGTATGTCTGTAACTTCTGAAGTTTTCTGCAAAATACAGGGAAACTGGGGTGAGGATTAGGAAAGCAGACACAGACCTCTTCAACCTCTTCACAATTTTGGAAGCAGACTCGTTTTTTTATAGGAAGTGTTCAAAGACTGGTCCTTTTAACAGTTATTCCACCAAAGGGGAGGACTGCTGGCTTAGCCCTCCCTTCTTCTTCTTGGCTCTACAGATGTAAAGTTTTAGTATCCTTCATAGACACAGGATAGACAACCCTTCTTCTTCCATCTTCATGGAATGAACTTGAAATGTGAGACAACTGACTGAGTGATGAAGCTTACACAGAGTGGTCAGTGTCAAATGCGTCCAGAAGCAGGAGAAAAGATCCTGTATGTACCCTCAACAAGATGAACTGGCACAGGGACTGGAAGGATGGGCCCAAGTACGTCTGAGATGATGAGGATGGCACAGGATAAGGCATGTTTCTGATCTGTTGTCCACAGGGTTACTATGAGTTATAGTTATCTCAGTGGCACAAACCAGCAACAATATATCAAGAGAGAAAGATGCAAATGATTTGTGCTTGATTGTTACACTCAGTGATTGCTGTTTGAACCCCACCCCAAAGCCAACAAAGGCCTTATGATTTGTTTCTAGAAACATTACAACAACAACAAACACACACACACACACACACACACACACACACAAAGCAAAAAACCAAAACCCTTAGGAGCAGAGCTGTACTCTAGCACATGAGGTTTCAAGGAGCTAGAACAAAGAAGAGAACAACTAACAACAATCCCTGGGAAACTGGGAATCAGCTCTAATTTATTTCACTCGTCAGCCATGGACCCCCACCCAGCAACTCAAGGAATCCCAGGGTCGCAAAGGGAGGATGGCTGAGAGAGGTTGGGTATCAAAAAGATCGTTCTAATCTGTTACAGATCACTAAAAAAAGGATCAAGAATTTGAGAAACACTGCGTCACATGGTAGAATCTAGAGGAAATCACCCCAATCACTAAGGGACAGTTATGGTCTAAGACCACTAGCATAAAAAGCTAAAGAAAGGCCTACACACAGAATCTTTCTTGGGTGACTGCCAAGGATATGAAAGGAGGGAGAGGGGAGTAAATATCAATAAATAGAGAACAGATATTTGTATCAATGAATATGAGAGGCACAGTGGACAGGAGTTGAGCTGCCAACTCAAAGGCAGTCAGTTCAAAGCCATCAACTGCTCCTTGAGAGAAAGATGGGCAATCTCCTCCCCTGTGGTTTATTCCCTATGAAAAACTGCTTGGGGAAGGGGCCATCTATAAGTCAGTTGTGACTCAATGGCATATAACAAACTACCTATTAAGTTGGGTGACGGGAAAAGCAATTTACAATAAGGAGTTGATCAGGCATGATAAATAATTAATTAATTCTTCAAATGCAATTAATACAGAAATGAAATGTTACAAAATTGTGCATGAATGATAAACCCATACACTTTGTAAACATCCACTCAGGATTTTTATTTATTTTTTTAATTTTATTCTTTTGTGGGTGTGTACCATCAAATCAGATCTGACTGGTACTGAAGGCAATTGCCCCTCCTTCTCCAGCAGAGCATTTGGTGGATTCAAACAGTGTACTTCTAGCAGCTTCTTGCCACTAGGCCACCAGAGCTCCCTTCCGCTCAGGATTTTAAAAAAGCATCTGCACACAAGCAGAATAGACGGCAGCTGTTAAATAACAAGGTCTGAGAGAAAACTCCAGGAGTCAAGGTGACATGGTCTGTGTAATAATAGATCAAAATCCATGCAAACCAAAGGAGACATGGTAGAATTCAAAGCACAGGAGCTCTGGGGCTGGATATGACCTTCCTATGTAATGCCTGTTCAACTTTAGGTTAGTTACTTGACCTCTCTGAGCCTGGTTCCTCAAGAGCTTGAGTGAGTGAGCATCAGATAAAACATGAAATGGGTAAACACACTGCCTGACATTACATAAGGGACTCATTAAGTGTTAGTCCTCCCTCCTCTCTCAGCTTTCAGACCTTTCAGCTCTTGCAAGCCTCACCAACGGGAACAAGTTTGCAAGCATTTCCAAGAAGGTCAGCAACAGGCCAGTCAAAGAGAAGCACCGGTGTTCTGTGAATGCTCAGGTTTGAAAACACACAGGACTTCACACTTTGGACCAGATCCACACAGGAAGTTTGTGACAAACTTAGAAAACACACAGGTACCATTGCAGAAGGCTGTGAACCTCTCGGGGGGGGGGGGAATGAAAGCCAGCACTCCAGGGTGGGTCAGCATGACCCGAAAGGGACAGGGCTGGCCAGCATTCTAAAGGCACAAAGCTCCTCCCAGTGTTGGGTGTGTTCCTACCCTGTCCCCCTCCCCACCAAACATGCCGAGGAGCTGGCTCATAGAGCACGGAGCTGTTCTGCTTTTCCAAACCTAGGGTTCCTCAATTCCTTCCCACTCACTCTCCTGCCTCCTAAGGCATCCAAGAAAAAGAGAGTCTGAAGAGCCAGCAGAGCCTGGGTGGCCTCCGTGTGGGGGATCAACTCTTCACTGGGAGCATCTAGCATGGTAATGGACATAGGTTGACCTCACATACAACAGAACACTCACTGCCTACTCCTATGCCATCTCCACAATCTTGGTACTGTGTGTCCTGAGGGCCTGAATAACCTAAGGAGCTTGTTACGTACTGTAGCGTTGTAACTAAAAACTTAGCTAAACCTCTAGCAGGTTTTCAGAGATAAAAAATTGCATGGGAAGAGACTGCTCATCTTTCTCTCACAGAGCAGCTGGTGGATTCGAACCACACATCTTTGGACTCTTTGTGCAACTCCTTACCATTAGGCCACCAGAGCTCTCTTCCAGCACTATAGTGGATAGTGATAGTATTGTCTTGTGGTCCATTGCGTTTTCACTGACTGCTTTTCAAAAGTAAAATAAAGTCTTCTTTCCAGCCACCAAGTCTTTCTTCCTACTGTGCCTCAGTCTGCTGGGAGAAAATACCAGCAGCGTCACCCATGGTTGACAGCTTTCTCTAGATACAGGCTGGTATTTGAGTTATCAGCAGCCTGGATTCTAGCATCTAACATGCAAGCCATTCAATGTAACAGGCTGACAGATGTATGGTGGCTCTGATAAATATTTAGTTCATTAATAAACAACATCAACATCATTTTCCAACAATCCTATCTCCCAAAAGGTTATTTCCCATTCATCTTCTATTCACTCTAAGCCAAGAGAGGCCCCTGGTCCGGACCTCCTGGGTAAACGACCCAATTACAAACTCCACCCCTTGACTGAACCAGTGACTTAAGCCAAAACCTATGCTGCCCGCCCCCACTCTGCACCCCTCCTGCAGTGGTTCCCCCACCTCCCCAAGTTAGTTCCTTTTTAAAAAAATGACTCATTTAGGAACAGACAAAAAAGAGAAACTTCAATGGCAAAGATAAAACAGCACCAAGTCTCTTTTAAACACCTCCCACTCCATTTAGAATTCAGATCCGATAAAACCTCACTAAAACCGGACCCTCTCATTTCATACTTCCAGTACTCGTAACTCTTCTAGCAAAAACACTACCAGTAACACCTTCTCTCTTAATGCTCCAGGACCTTTTGTACAGACTTAGGTTGGGCTCAGGCCTCTCTCATTAACAGCTTTGTCGGGTCGAGGGAATACAGGGAAGATTCTGGGTCAGCTCCATGCTTTCAACTCCTGGGTCAACAAATTCATTCTCTGAGGTTTTACTGTGCTTATTATTCTGATTTATTAAATATGGGGCACTATCATTGTTATCATCGGCCTAATGAGAATGTGGGGAGTTTTTCATAAAAATAGTTTACTTCTTGGTATTTGAAAAATTCCCAGAATTTCTGGGCAGATAGTTATTTGAAAGGAACAAAATTATGTATTACATGGAATCATAATACTGTGTCTTAGGGCTAAAACAGAGCAACTAAAACCTATAGTCAAGAAGTAAATTCCAACTCATAGTAACCGTACATAACAGAGGACAGCCCCAAGGTTTCCAAGGCTGTGTATCTTTGCATATGACGACATGGAAGGAGGCACTTCATCTTTCTTATGGGCTTGAACTGCCAACCTATTGGTTAGCACTCCAAAATCTTAACCACAGTGCCACCAGGGCACTTACACAGAGTACAACTCAAAACTCCAGGCTCACTGCTGTTGAGTCGGAACCTATATTAGCTAATTCTTCACAGGGTTTCCAAGGTTGAAAACTGCATGGGAGGAGGGTGCCAACTTTCTCCCTCAGAGCTGGTAGATATGAAATGCCAGCTTTGGGTTGACAGCACAACAGAGTCCCTACAGACTAGATCACAAGAAGCATAACTAAGATGACCACCAACACTGGCTGCACTGTTTAAATGTCCAGGCCCCTAGGGAGCCGCATGCCTGACCCAAAGGCTGCACCTCTCTGGCAATTCCAATCACTTGGGAGAAAGGCAGAAAACGACTTCCATGAAATTTACAGCCTTGGAAACTTGGTAGAGGAGCAGCTATGAGTTGATACCAATTCAATGGCAATTCTCCCACCTCCCCCCAATTTTAATTTTATATTGATTTGCACGTAAAATTCATACACATTGTGTTCCACACTATCCTTCATTCATTAACGGCAATTTTTGGTTTTGTTTTGAGGCCCCATCAGCAGAGACTGTGTGACACAGTTGGACTGGGGTGGGGCTCTTGTGTTAGGCATTTTTTAAATGGTTCCTGGTTGATTTTAATGTGCAACCAAGACTAAGATCCCCTGGTCTGGTGCAGCTAAGAAACTTGAGATTTCAAGAAATGAAGGGGCAGTCCAAGCTTTCGAAGCCAGCCCACGACAAAAAACCAGGATCTCAGCTGATGTCTGCCAATTCCCAGTGTGGTTCCGAGTGGCTCAGATTTCTGGTGTTCCCAGAGTGTTAAAAGTGGATTTGTTTGTTTGTTTGTTTGTTTTCTTTTCCATTAGGAAACTAACAGAGAGGATGGGAAGACTTTGTCTCACATCCTTTGGATATGTTATCAGTAGGGACCAGAGGTCAAGGGAAAAGAGGAAGACCCTCAACAAGCTGCACCGAGACAGTGCATCCAGCCACAAGCTCAAACATGGCAACGACTGTGAGCATAATCCAGGGTTTGCTCGGCGGCACAGGGCTGTATGAGTCACAATCAAGTCAACAGCACTTAACACAACAACAGGCTTGCCAACATCTTGGTTTTCAAGCACGGACATTTTTACAAACATCTACCAATTACTATCGTCACTTCCTGACAGGTTACCTACCTGCCATCCTTCCTTCAGTTAATACTCAAGAGGTCATAAAGTTGAACAATATTTGCCCAAACAACACAATGAGAACCAGGTACCCCTGAATCAACTTGCTTGTGTGTGTCAGAGCTCTGCTATAGAAGGTTTTTCAATGGCTGATTTTTTTTTTTAAAAAAGTTTCTTCTGAGGTGATTCAGGATAAATTCGAACCTCTAACCTGGGTAGCAGCTGAGATAATTAAACCCTTTGGAGCACTCAGAAACCCCAAATATTGGCCCAGGCCTCAAAAATTGTCTATTTTCTCCTAACACTGTTGATAATCTGTATCTGAAAGTCCTTTCTCTAATCAAGATCTACCTCTCAGCCCTCACAGCTAGCCTGCACCTTCTTATGGTCTACCTGTGACAACTGACATCTGTACAAATCACAGCAGTTAATATTTATATTCCATAGCTACACTCACATCATCCCTTCTAAATCACTATTGTAAACAGTCCCCTCTGAGGGGCAGAGTTAGGAGGGTGGAGTTGGAGGCAACCAAGGAGGGCTTTCTTTCTATCCATTTATTTCAATTTTTGGCAAGACTATATTTCATGTTTAGAATGAACGTACTTTATGTAAGTGTGTGTGTGGTAAAATATATGCAGCAAGAAGACAGTCATTTTAACCATATTTAAGTGTATAGTTCAGTGACACTGATTGTATTCACCATTGCTGTAATAACCATCGTCATGACCTATTTCCAAAGTTTTACATCATCTCAATGGAAATTCAACACTCCTTCATTAACTCCTCTTTACTCTTCCCCCAGCCTCTGGTAACCACTTTAAAAACCACTTCAGTTTGAAAGCAGGGGGTTAGACATAAGCAGAATGATATTTGTCCTTTTACGTCTGACCTATTTTATTCAGCATTGTTTGAAGGTTCATCCATGTGGTAGTTCATATCAGAACTTCATTTTTCATTATGGCTCAAGTCCGTTGGTGTAGTCTATATGTAGTTTTGCTACTAATCCAAAGGCGGTTCAAATCCACCAACTGCTCAAGAGAAAGATGGGTAATCTCTCATGTGGTTGACAGCTTCCAAAAACCCTCTGGGGGGTCAGCCACACACAGGTTCATTAATGAGTGAAGAATTATTCCATTGTATGTATACATCAGATTTTGTTTATCCATTCAAACATGCATTTTTAAAAATGCTGTATAAACTGCACACACAGTAAACAATTAATAAAATATATCTAGGATTTGCCTCCATCTTCACACACATAGAAGACTGCCTGGGACATTTACAGAAGCAAGTTCTAAATGTAAATGGTACTTTGGTAAGTGGGTTAATGGGTTACATTAATTTCATTTCCTTTTCCTTTTTGTGTAGCTTTATTATGTTTCCTTTATGTGCTAAAGGAATAATGAACGTTTTCAAATCCCAAACCAATGCATCAGCTGACCTCTGAAAGCTGAAAAGTACTGAGAAGTAAAGCTGTCCCCACTATCCTAAGTTTATCAGAGAAGATCAATGATGTGTGTAGGATCATCTCCTTTCTGTAAGAGAAAAATTCCTCTCTGGACAGGCTCTCTGGGCTCCTGCGTCCTGCCTGAACCATTGAGTCCACCCCTGGAATGCTCACTGTCCATCGACCTGAAGCTCCCGCAGCCTTCCCCAACGAGTCCCTGTGAATAGATGTTGAGCAGATGTTCTGCCAGCCCCCACAGGGCCCCATCTCCTCGAGCATCTCCCCCTGCAGTCCTCCTTTCTCCAAGCTTCAGCCACACGGACCACCTATCCTCTCAGGGTCTCCTAGTGTTCCCTGCTCTATGCTTGACCCAGGCTGTACCGCCTCCTTCGGCACGTTTCCATGTTGAGTTTCTGCAGAGGTGAGCGGCCATACTCCAAGCAGTACTGACTTATCATAAGTCATATTGCATATCAGAAGCCTGTGGGGATTCTTCAGGTATGGTGTGAACTGTGAAATTCTCCAGGCCTCACAGCTCCCTAGTATCATTTTCACTTCCCAACTAGTACCTTCAGACACTGGTTTGCGGACTGTGTCCTCTATAGATATTTGTTAAAGGAACAGATGAATGACTGAATGTCTTTCTCGTATGAGCAACTCTACAGAGATAGATGGGCTGTCTCCTCTTGTGAAGATTTACAGCCTCAGAAACTCAATGGTGGGTCCCTGTGAATCAGAAGCTACTTGATGGCAGTGGAGAGAGGAGAAGTGTAAAATGTGAGTGAAAACTACACCCACATATAGAAGTGTTATGGAGTTCTAGTACATTGTTGTTGTTGTTGTTGTTTTGTTGTTTTTTTATGTGCCGTTAAGTTGCTTGCGACTCAGAGCGACCCTATGTACAACAGCCCTAAACCCTGCTCTGTCCTGTGCCAATAGCACTGGCTCTGACACTCCCATCCCGATTACCCCAGTCACTGAATCAATCCACCTCATAGAAGGCCTTCCTCTCCTGCGCCTGCCCTCCACCCTCCCAAGCATGATGTCCCTCTCCAAGAACCTCTCCTTCCTTATAACATGTCCAAAGTATGTCAGACAAAGCCCCAGAATCCTTGCCTCCAAGAAGCAGCCTGGTTTAACCCTTTCCAGGCTGAATCTGTTTTCTTGGCAGTCCATGGTACATTCGATACTATTCTCCAGCACCACAGCTCAAAGGCATCAATTCTCCTTCCATCTTTCCTAGTCATTGTCCAACTCTCTGATGCATAACAAATGATTGCAAAAGACCATAGCCTGTATCAGATGCACTTTAGTCTCCAGAGTGACACCATTGCTCTTCAGTACCCTGGAGAGGCCCCTAACAGCAGACTTTCCCATCGCAATACTTTTTTATTATTTCCTGGCTACTGGTGCCAAGAGTGTTGACCGTGGAGCCCCCATACAAAGTCTGAACAGTAACCAGTCTCCATCCATGCAATCCTGGGTAAGTGAGCTAAGCTCTCTGCATCTGTTACTATTACGTACCATCAAGCAGGAAGCTACCCCTAGCCAACCCTCCAGCAGGTTTTCAGAGGCAGTAAATTGCACCGGAGAAGACTGCCCATCCTTCTCCCATAGAGCAGCTGGTTACCACGAGGCCACCAAATATTCCCATTCATACATGTATGTATCTGCATCTGTAGCTGCTCATTTATATATAGAATGTTGGGAAAGTTACATATGCCACTTTACTATCCAGCACATGGTAAACCAAATGTGAACACAACAGTCTTCTTTTTTTTAAACACAACATTCTTAATCTCTGTCCTCATGGAGCTCAGAGCCTAGCAGAGGAGATGGCTGTGCATCAAGAATCACGCAATGCCATGGCGGGGGAGGCCCTGGGTACTACAAGGACAAAGATGGGTCACCTGATGGAGACTGGGGTCCTCAGGGACAACTTCCTAAAGTCACAATCGTCATGACGGAAAGGCAATCAAACAAAGAAAGGTGTTCAGGAGCAGCCAAAACCATGTCTTCAAAAGTCTAGTATCCAGGGACTGCGTGATGTGTTCAGAGAAGGAAAATGTCTTTGGGATATCTGGAGTTACCCTTAAAAAGTTTAGACAGCAGAGAGAAGCCCAAGCAAAGGGCTCTCAACTGTTCCTTTAGCTTCTTGACCGTCCAACTGTTTCCCCACAATTTCACTCAATCCTGCCCAGGTCAAGAAAGATCTAGGCCAACAAGAGTGGGTGAAAAATAGGAAGGGGGGGGGGTGAGAAATGAGATTAAGCAACACCGTACTGAGGTAGGCCAACACATCTATTCGGCCCAACAATAAATCTTTGCAAATGGCCTGGGGAAACTGTCTTGTCAGATCCTAAATGGAAGGACAGATGCTAATTATACAGGATCCTTTGGATAAAATTATAGAAGACCTTTCAAATTTCGAAAGTGTTCAAATACACACTAGCCATGCTTAAGATCAGATGTCCCTGTCACCTGTGAGAGGACTTTTTTGGAAATCACTCCCAACTCTGTAAGAAGGAAACTTGTCTTCTTCTCATCCAAACATTAGAGGACTTCAAAAACTAGATGCTTCAGCAGGGTTCAGCTCTAACTTCTGCTTTTCTCACCTTAAAAATGTCTTCCCTGAAGGTCATCCTGGTGTTTGAATAATTCCCCATTCCCAATAAAGGGGCCAAGTTTTCAGAGACTAGAAGACCAGAAAAAACATTCCCAAATATGGACTTAAAAGGTTGAAACCAAAGTCATTTCAGCTTGCTGACCGTTTGACCCTACCCGAATATGTTCCTTTGCCAAAGAGTTGTTGTTGTTGTTGTTGTTGTTATGTGCTGTCGAGCCATTTGTGACTCACAGCGACCCTATATATAACAGTTCTGAAGCCTGCTCTGTCCTGAGCCAGTCCCACTGACTGCAATACACTTACCACCATTGTTCTAGTTACTGCATCAATCCATTTCATCCAGGATCTTCCTCTCCTGTGCTATCCCTTCACCCTTCCGAGCATGATGTCTTTCTCCAAGGATTGGTCCCTCCTGGACCCATGCCCAAAGGATGTGAGATAGAGCTTCAAAATCCTATCCTCCAAGGAGAAACTTGATTTCACCCTCTCCAAGACAGATCTGTTTATTTTCTTAGTAACCCATGATATGTACAATATCCTAGCTTCAAAGGAGAAACTTGGTTTCACTCTCTCCAAGACAGATTTGTTTTCTTGGCGGTCCATGGTATGTTCAAGACTTCTCCAGCAGCACAACTCAAAGGCATCAACTCTTCTTTTTTCATCCTTGCTCATTGTCCAGCTCTCTGATGCATAGCAAGTAATTGCAAAGACCATGACCTGGATCAGGAGCACCTTAATCTCTAGACTGACATCATCACTTTTCAGTACTATAGAGAAGTCCCTAACACATTTTCCCAGTGCAATTCACCTTTTGATTTCCTGACTAATGGTGCCAAGAGTGTTGAATGTGGAGCCAAGCAAGCTGAAATCGTTAACAATCTCAATCTAGTCTCCATCTGTCATGGTGCTGTCAACTGGTCTAGTGGTGAGAATCTTTGTCTTCTTGATGTTGAGCTTTAATTTATATTGAAGACAACAGTCCTTTATCTTCTGCAGCAAGCACTTTAGGTTCTCCTCAGTTTCATCAAGCAAAGTTCTGCCATCTGCATTATGTAGGTTGTCAATGAGTCTTCCTCCAATCTTGTTATGATATTCCTCCTCATAAAGTCCAGCCTCTCAAATGATCTGTTCTGCATAAAGATTGAAGAGGTATGGAGACAGGACACATCCCTGACATATTCCTTTCCTGATTTTGAACCATGCAATATTTCTTTGCTCTGTTCTGACAACTGCTTCCTGGTGCAAGTATAGGTTTCACATAAGCACAATCAAGTGTTCTGAGATTCCCATTCTCTTCAAGGTTAGCCACAATTCGTTGTGATCCACAGTCAAATGCCTTTGCACAGTTAATGAAACACTGAAAGACATTCCTGTGGTAATCTTTGCTTTCTGCCATGATCTATCTGACATAGGCACATAGGCACTAATGTCTCTAGTGTCTCAACCTCTTCTGTTGGATGGGGTATGCTGGAGTGCAAGTGATCCTGATGTGGCAGGGAAAGGGAAGGAACAAGACACATAGGCCAGGGGAGAGAGAGAGAGAGAGAGAGAGAGAGTGTGTGTGTGTGTGTGACTGAATGCACTGGTTATTTCTGTAAGGGGAAGTGTCTTTCATCTGCTCCTTTCGGTAAAATGCTTGTCTGTCAGATATTCTTCTAAAGCTAAGCACTCAAATTAAGATAGAGTAGGAAGAAGGACTGGGCATCCACTTCAAAAATACAACAAGCTTTTGAAAACCCTATGGACAACTGAACTTACTTAGAGTAGACTAACAGATATGGCACTGAAGTTGAGCCCTCAAATTTGGAAACACAAAGGAGAAGGAACAGTTAAAAGAAATGATTGGAACTAACTAAGCAGAAACTAATGACTGGAACATGGAATGTTGAGAAGCACGAATGTAGGAAAACTGGACATTGTTAAGAAAGAAATAGAATGCAAAAATATTGACATATCAGATATTGGTGAAATGAGATGGAACTGGCATGAGATATTTGGAATTAGATGATCATATGATCTACAAAGGAGATGAAACAGGGAGAAAAAAATGGAGTTGCTTTCATAGTTAGAAAAGCCATTTCTAGATCCAGAAAATAGTAAATAATCTGATTAATGTTTAGCCCTAAACACAGTTTGATCATCCATCCCAGGAGATAAAATAAGGAGTGTTGAAATAATGGGAAATGGTCCCAGGCCCTTGAAACTGCTGTGACTACCCCCAATTGGTCAACATAGAAAGGATAAATACCCCTACTGTTTGTTCAAGGTTGAACACAATTCAGCCTCAGTCCCCTTTCACCAAAGCATGCCATTTTAAGTAAAGCAAATTTGCTATACATGCAGCGAGTGTTGCTTGTGGAGTGTGTCATGAGTGTGAACCCTACAGGACTTACTTTCCACTCCACCTTCACTGACTGAGCAGCTGTCAAGAACAAAGGCCGCATCTCCCAATACGTGGCAAGCAAATGCAATGCTGCCACGTGAACCGACTACTTCTCCTAGGTGTCCATGGGTTGTAGTACTTGTGGAAAAAACTTCCAGAGCAAGTTGAGGAGGGACTGTCCTCCTATGAGACTGGAGAGATTCCATGAAAAACATGTGGACGTCATGAAAGAAGCCATGGTTTAGGCAGAAGTGGCTGTTGAGATTACTAAGAAGCTGGAGGAACAAGAGAAGAAGCGCTTGAAGAAGGAAGAGAAATGCCTAACTGCACTTGCACTTCTGTCCTCAGAAAACAGTGGTACTGCGTAAGATCAGGAATGTGAGGAGACAGGTGAGAAACCCAAAGAAGAGAAAGGAAAGGCCACAGGAAGCGCCAAGGGAGAAGGGAATAGAAGAGCAGCCCGGCTCTGCTCTCCCTAAACTCAAGAAAAGGAAATTTCTTTCCAAGGTTAATAAGTGATTCTGAAGAGACAATTGTAAACACAAGTGTCCCTAAGAGGAAGAAATCTTCCCTCAAAGTGGAGCCAGACAATCCAGAAGAGGCTGCAAACAGTGTCCTAAAGAGAAAGCTGTCCAAGGAGGAGCCAGTCAGCAGTGGGTCTGAAAAGGCTGTCAACAAAAACACTAAGAAAAAGAAGAAAACATTTAAAAAGCATCCCAGGAAGATTAGAATGGGCATTCCCGGGGTGGGGGACTGGCATACTCAAACGTTTCCCAATTAAAACCACTTAAAAAAAATAATCTTTTCTATGGTTTTTGTTTCAGATTGAATTGTGTAGTTTTTCTCCCCTAAAAATAACATCTTGTAATTCTAACTAGTGGTAAGGGAGTTCTGCCGAGTGGCTAAAGAGTGGTGCTCCTAACCCAAAGTCAAGCAGTTCAAATCCACCAGCTGTTCTGAGGAAGAAAGATGAGCAATCTCCTGTTTGATTTATAGTCTCGGAAAATGCCCTCAAGGGTCCATTTCAACTTCAAAGCAACAAACAACATGTTTCCTGTCAAGTACAACCCATAGGACCCTATGAACAACAGATCTAAACCCGGTCCTATCCTGTGCCATCCTCACAAATAACACAACATGCCAGTGGCTAAAGTCCCATTAGGCATTATTTGTATGACAACAGTCCAGAATTTGCGGTGCATAGCAAAGTGGACTGGGAGGGGGAAGGAAGGAAATTATGCAACAATGAATGGATATTTTTTTTTTTTAAGTGAACTGGGTTGGGGGTAGGGAGTAAAATGTACAACAATGAATGAATGAAAATCCAACTTTTCTGTAAACTTTCGTTAAAATGACAATTTAAAAAAATCCCATTTGGGAATGCATTGACTCCTTAATGTTAATGAGACAGAATTAGCATAGTGATTGTTTTTTAAATTTTATTTTATTAATTTTAATGAACATTTACAGAGATTTTGGATTTCCATTCATTCATTGTTGCACTTTTCTCCCCGCCCACCCCTCCCCCTAGTTCGCTCCTTTCTTTAAAAAGTAAAAGAGAAATTCTTTCATTGTTGATTATTTTTAGCTATTCTCATTTGAAATATGAAAGAAATAAAACAAGCAAGGGAGAGCAGAAATGGAAAAGAGAGAAGCTAAGCAACAAGATGTCCCAGGAGCAGAAGCTCAAAGACAAAAGGACCTTCCTCCACCTCAGCGAAGAGAGAGTCTTCCCTTAGCCAGAGGCCCTGAATTCTGACTTCAGCATCTTAACCCGTGAGAAAATAAACCTATATTTCTTAAAGTCATCCACTTGCAATATTTCTGATTAAGTAGCACTAGATAACTAAGACAGCTTTCAACAAGCATTTACTAACCAAGGAGAAAACGAATTATCAAATCCATCTGCTCCTATCTTGTGACATCCCCTTCTAGGGCTGCTGTTCTCAATGAGCTCCAGTAATAACAGCTTCCTGTCTTCATCCCTCAAGACCTCAGTGTGGGTTCAGCTTCCCCCACTGCCTACAGCTTTGCTGCTAATTTCTTTATTAAATTCGCTTCAATTAAACCATTCGAGTCTGTGAATAGTTCAAAGAAAATTGAAGGCCTAGGATCTGTACTTTAGAAAGTCAGGCCTTCCTGGAGATTTAGAAACTGTACTAAAGAACAAGGCAGGAGGGCTGGAAGGGCTGGAGAAGGCTTCATGGAGGATGTGAGATCTGACCTGTGGTGCACCTGATCCAGGTGATGGTCCTCCAAATTAATTGTAAGAGAGCTGGACAATGACCAAGGATGGCAGAAGAAGTAATGCCACTGAAGGCAGCTATGCTCACCACTATACTACCAACACTTCAAGAAGTAATGCCTGTTTGAGCTGTGGTGCTGGAGAAAAGTATTGAACAGACCATAGTCTGCTAAGAGAACTAATAGGTCTGTCCTAGAAAGGGTAAAGCCAAGTTTCTCCTTGGAGGCAAGGGTTTTGAGACTCCATATCAAATATTTTGGTCATGTAGCCAGGAGGGACGAGTCCTTAGAGAAAGACATCATGCTTAGAAGGGTGGAGGGACAGTGCAGGAGAGGAAGACCCCAGGTGAGACGGACTGACACAATAACTGAGGTAATGAGGGTAGGTGTGTCAGAGACAGTGAAATTGGATCAAGACAGAGCAGGGTTCAGAGCTATTGTGCATGGGCTCACTATGAGATGGCACATAACAACAACAGTTATTTCCATTATTATCATAATGGTCTTATGTAGTATTTGTCCTTACATGTTGGTTCACTCAGCATAATAATGGTTCTTCATCATTACTCCTTAACATTGCATAGTATCCCATTGTGTGAATGTACCATAATTTCTCATTCCATTCATTTGTTGATGGACATTTGGTGCTGTTTCTTACTATGGTAAGTAATGCTGCTATGAACATGGGTGTACAACTGACTTAACTGGGTCAAGTGGAGAGGAAGTGAGAAGACCATTCCAACCAGTGGGATCAACATATATGTGGCACTGACCACACGGTGGGGGAAGTCCCCTTAAGGAGGAATGAGACCAAGAGGTAAGAGAGGTTAAGGGCAGGTGGTGGGAAGTCAGAAAGTGGTCTATATCTAACTCTGCCACTTTTTAGCTGTGCCTGGATCCATTTCTAACCTCGCTGTCCCACATTCCTGAGCAGCATTTCTCCAAGATATACAAGCTTATTCTCCTGGCATAATGAAGACTGGGATGATGAGGATGAAATGGTACCTGCCTGCTAAAGTTGTTGCAAACATCTTTTTGTTGTTTTGTTGTTGTTCAATGCCACTGAGTTGGCCTCCAAATCAAAGCAAGCCCTGCACCAGAGAACAAAATCTCACGCATTTCCACTCATTTCCACTATTGTTGTTAGGTGCTGTTGACTAGAGAATAACTTACAGCAACCCAATGAAAAACAAGTATGAAGCCTGTTTGTAGCCTATGCTATCCTCACAATTTCTGACAGCACACTGCTTCAGTCACCTGCAGTCACGGTGTCAATCCATCTCACTGAGGGTCTTCCTTTCTCTTGCTGATCCCTCCACCTTTCCAAGCATGATGTCTCTATCCAATGAGCAGCCTCCCTTAGCACCACGCCCAAATGACGTGAGACGAAACTTTGCCATCCTTGCCTCCAAGTAGTACTCTGGCTGTACTTTCTCCACGACATATGTTTGTTCTTCTGGCATTTCATAGGATGTGTAGTACCCTTCTCCAACACCACAGCTCAAAAGCATCAATTCTTCTTCATCTGTCATCTTTATTCATTGTCCAGCTTTCAGATGCACTAAAAGTGATGAAAAAGACCAAAGTCTGAATTGAGTGCACCTTGGTCTTCAAACTGACATCATTACTCTTTAATAATTCGGAGGCATCCCAACAGCAGGTATGCCTGAAGCAATATATCTCCTGATCTCCTGACTGCTGGTAATTGATTGTGGATCCAAGTAAGATGAAATTATTAGCAATTACAATATTTTCTGCTTCTACTATGATGTAGCTTATCTGTCCAATAACAAGGATTTTTGTCTTCTTGAGATATAATCCATATTGAAGGCTGTAGTCTTTGATCTTCTGCAGCAAACATTTCAAGTCCTCTTCACTTTTAGTAAACAACGTTGTGTCATCTGTATACAGGTTGCTGGTGAGTCTTCCTCTGACCTGGATATTACATTCTTCTTCACAGAATCCAGTTTTTTGAATAATTTGCTCAACATACAGACTGATTATGAATCACATGGTTTTCACTGGTTGGTTTTTGGAAGTATATATTGTTGTTATGTGTCATCGAGTCAACCACGTCTCATAGAGACCCTTGCTCTGAACTCTGCTCTATCCTTGGCTAATTACACTGTCTCTGACACACCTACCCTCATTACCCCAGTTACTGTGTCAATCCATCTCATCCAGGGATATCCTCTATTGTGCTGACCCTCCACCCTTCCAAGCATGATGTCCTTCTCCCAACGACTGGTCCCTTCTGGCTATATTCTCAGTTATGTGAAAATATAAACAGAACTTGAAAATTCTTGCCACCAAAGAGCAGCCTGGTTTGCCTGGCAAACCATGGTATGTTCAATACTCTTCCCCATTACCACAACTCACAGGCATCAATTCCTCTTCTATCCTCTTTGGTCACTGTCAGGCCTTTATTCTTAGTCCGTCTTGATCTGGAAAGCTTGTTTATTAGCATCACAGTAACCCACAAGCCTCTACTGACAGATAGGTGATGCCTGTGTTTCAGATGAGCCAGAGCTTGTACAGTGGAGAAGCTAGAATCCTACCGCTGAACTCCTACGTCTTCTGAGAAAACGTAATGCATAAAAAACACAAAGAACACTCAACACTTCTCATCAGTAAACAGTATTTGTTATTGTTATTAAAATAAAAATTACCCAGTATTCAGCCTGCTGGTATGGACAGGGTATTTTCTACTTCAAAAGACATGATGTTGGGAAGAACTAGGAATAGACTGGCTGGTCACATCCTAATAAACAGAGCAGTATAATGACCAGTTGAACACTCTTAACTCCAGACCCCCACACACCATTCTACCTTGGAGCAACCAAGCCCTACACACATACACAGAGACATACATACATACAACCCTTTCTACCTTGGAACAAACAAGCCAAGTTTCCCCTTCCCCATATCCCTCTACAGTTTGGCACAGGCAATACCTGGCCACCCTTATGGTTCCATCAGTCCCTTCAGCCCAACTCCTGAGGTCCCTCTTTCTGGCCTTGGCAAGGAAGGGGCTTCACCCTACTGCCAGCCAGGGGGTAGCTCACCTTCCCATGTTGATTCCCCTTTGAATTCAACTGTCCTCTTTACTAATAATCTCTCCAACTGAATTCTTTGCACGTGGCAGCATTTTCAGCTGGGCCTGTGATGTACAGAGTGAGGACCTCCCCCTGCCACACAAGATGGGGAGTGCAGCCTCCCTACATCCCTTCAGAGACAGAATGTGAATGGTAGTAGTTGAGGCACAAGTACCACACAAGTACTGCATAACACCACTGTTCTAAAACAGGACTGACATGGGGGTTGGGAGAAACAAAGAGAAGAGGGGATAAATAATGAATACTGCATTGGAACAGATGAAAGAAAGAACTGTTTAAAAGGAATATATGATTAGGCAGTATACGTATGACAACAGCCCAGAATAAGAGGTAGGCTGCAAAGAGGACTGGGTGGGGCGGGGGAGGGAGAAAAGTGTGGAACAATGATCAAATTTTAAACAAAAAGTGAATTGGGGGAGAGGGGAGAGATGGAGATATGGTAAAATGTGCAACAATGAATGAATGAAAATAATTTTTATGAATGAAAACTTGTCTGTAAACTTTCATTAAAGTCACAATTAAAACAAAAATTTTTATTTAAAAGAAAAAGACACAAGCACCAATGATGTGATGCCATTTTATCCAAAAGCAATCATGAGAATTTAACATCCCTAGGAAATCCAGATAAACCCAGAAGGCCCAGACAGAGCAAAAGAGCTTTCCTGATCTAGGCAGTCTATCAATAGCCCCAGTCTCCAACTCCATCACAAAATAGAGCCCTCTAGAGCAAACTGGATGGATTTAGATCGGTCACTCACAAATTTTTAATACAGGAGCCCTTGCTAAGGACAGAAGGCTAAATCCACGCGATTTTTCCAGAAAAAATGGGATACTGCAGCAGCTGCTCTATGGAATACGTCTCACATAGCACCCTCGGGTTATCATCTCCTCTGGTATGAAGCTCCAAGGAGTTCCATCCACACCCACCAGGCTTTCAGATTCCAGCCCTTCATATCATAGATGCCATGTTCTCATCCCTTACCCAGAAATTTGATAGGCTTATGATTTCCTCTTTGAAAAACATCTTTCTTGCCCATTTTGCAGCTTCTTGCTCCTTCACAGGGCCAAGCCCGGCCTTGATTTGGAGCAACTCAAAGTCATCTATTAAATGCTTACTGTGTACCAGCACCATGGCAGGCACTGAAGACTCAACAATCCTCAAGACAAAGTTCTCAAAACTCAAGGGACTTGCAGTCTGGCCATGAAGAATATGGGGGTGGAAAGCTTAATACAAACACGAGGAAATTCTGGGAGGTTTCAAAGGGGAGGTAAAGAATGGACTGAACTGGGCCTTGAAGGATGAGGCTGTGACAATGAGGGAAAGGAAGTATAAAGAAGAAAATGGGTGGTTGCGGTTAGGGGGACACTGAGTAAGGAAGAGTAGAAGTGAACTGCATTAGGTAAGAGAGCAGAAAAAAGGGAAGGGATTTGCTCAAACTGGCACCATCTCATTCAAGACCAAAGAAGATTAAACAGAGCAGACATGAAACCTTAATTATAAAGATGTTTCCTCCTAATGGTTTCCCAAGTCAAAAGGCCTCATCTACGGAGAATGTTCAAGAAAGCTGGCAAAGATGCTAGGCCCAAAGGAAGTATTTCTTAATTGCCGCTATTGATGTAATTAAAAATAAATAAATAAAAAGATTAATTGTACTGGGGAAGTCTTCTGTCTTGGGATCACTCTAGAGTGCTGAGGAGCAATGATGTCAGTCTGGAGACTAAGGTGTACCTGATCTAGGCCATGGTTTTCACAATTACATGCTATGCATCAGAGAGCTGGACAATGCCTAAGGATGACAGAAGGAGAATGGATCCCTTTGAGTTGTGGTGCTGGAGAAAAGCATTGAACATACCAAGAAAACAAATAGGTCTGTCTTGGAGAGGGTGAAACCAAGTTTCTCTTTGGAGGCAAGGATTTTAAAGCTCTGTCTCACATACTTTGGGCACGTGGCCAGAAGGGACAATGCAGGAGAGGAAGACCCCAGATGAGATGGATTGATACATTAACTGGGGCAATCGGGGTAAGTGTGTTGGAGTCAGTGAGACTGACTCAGGACAGGGCAGGCTTCACAGTTGTGAGTGACTCGATGGCACATAACCACATCAGCTATTGCTGTCATGTGGTATTAACAAGATTCCTACCCAGAGTTACCCTACAGGACAGAGTAGAGCTGTCCCCACCGGGATTTCCTGAACTGCAATCCTTATGAGAACGAATCACCAGGTCTTTTCTAAGCCCATCAGTGGCTGGCGTGTTTAAACTGTGGACCTTCGGTATAGCAGTGCTTCCACCATAAGGGCTGCCTGCTACTCACCACCAGCCTGGCCTGATGTCAGTGGCTCAGTGTGTGCGAGCCCGGCTCCAGAGTCACTCAAAGAATCACAACTCTCAGAAAAATAAAAACCTTCCACATACCACTGCTCTAAAGAGCAATTCTAAAACTAACTGTCCAGGTTTTTGTTTGTTTTTTTGCATAAAAGAAAGGCCTTCTCCTGGCTAATATGCAAATGTCTTAGAAGAGGCAGCCACATACCCATCAGCATGGGTAATTCCATAGGCTTCCATAAGATCCTTGCCAAAAAACAAGCTTTGCATGAGGGAAGCCCAGTCATCAGGGGCACTAGTAGGGTAAGTGGGGGCCGGGGAAGAGGAGGAGAAGAGGGAGAGGCCCAAGGTAGAAAAGAAGGTCACTCCTGCACTGAATGGATGATGCCTGCCCAGGGGAACTGAGCTACATGCCTAAATGCTGAGCCCTTTCTTTCCTACCAATTTTAAAAAAAGTTGTGAGATAATTTACATACCATAAAAAACACCCTTTGAAAGAAAAATATGCACAGTTCAGTGGTTTGTTGCACATGCACACACTGTGTAACCATCACAAGACCTATAATTCCAGAGCACTCATTTTCCGTCACACCAAAAAGAGAGCCCAGGCCCTCCGGCAGCCACATTCTCCCACCTCCCTCTCCCCTGGTAGGCACTATCCAACTTCCAGTCTCTATGGATTTGTGGGTTCTGTATATCCCTTATACATGGAATCACACAGTATCTGCTCTTTTGTGTTTGATTTCTTTCATTCAACAAGACATTTTCAAGGTTCATGCTGTAGCGGGTTTCTGATGCTTTTTCATTTCTTTTTACGGCTGTATACCATCCATCTTATTAACACACATAGTAGTAAGTTACTGTGCAAATCAAAGGCACTTGGATCGAATCCACCAGCATCTCTGCGGCAGAAAACGGGAAACCTCCTCCCATGTAATTACTGCCTCTGAAAACCAGCAGGAGGGTCAGCTATGAGTCAATTTCAACTCAATGGCACATAACAATAACATGGAAAGACTTTTTAAAAGGCAGTAAGAAGCATTCTGGCAGGGCCGCTTAGGTAAGGCAACCACATATAAACCTTTCTACCCTGAGTCCCAGCCTTCCCATGCATGGACACTATCCAAACCCCATTCACCCACCTGACAGGAGCTCTTCTCCAGACACACAGTAGCTCAAGCGAGCCACCCTAAGTCACAAGGTCACAAAAGAAACCAGTCAAAATCCTTTCAAGGGAATTTTTAACAACTCTTAAAAACATATTTTGCAAACCTCCACGGTCTTAGTACCACTGAATGCAGGAGTAATAGCACATACAGTTTTATGAGTATGGGATCCTTGCAGTTAACATGGGCCCCATGTTTGGTTTAACGCTCAGCTGTCCCACAGCTTAAAAGTCGTAACAATTTTTAAACAAGAGGTCCTTGCTTTTTTCATTTTGTACTGGGCCCAGAAAATTATGTAGCTGGCTCTGGGCATGAGGCAAGGGTTTGAGAGGTTAACAATCTTACCAAAGATCATAAAACTGGCGGTGCTGTGTCTTACAACTCCTTGAATGGAGGTAAGGACGCAGGTGTGGGGGTGGGGGTTAGTGAAGGGTGCAGGTAACACGGAAGGAGGAGAACTTGAGACAGATGCTGAAAACCCAGCTCCCAAACTGCCGAGACCACATCTTCCTACCCCAAGGGCTCAACAGTTGGCTGATAAGGTCTCCCCGAAACAGACTCGCTGAAAGTAAACGTGATAAGTCAATGCAATACACGCTCAGACTGTAACACAGGAGGGACTCAAACTGAAACTCGTTTGATCTTGTGATCACTTACAGGTTAAGATCAAGAAGAAGAAATGGGGGGGAAAAGGAAAAAAAAACACCTCACATGTACTGAATTAACTGGCACTGAGAAAACGTTTTAAACATTTACTTTTTTTCTTAACTGTCACCTATATTTCCAGCATATAAAGGAAGCCATGGTTTCCACCAAAAGCCTAATTTCCGATCCACAGTGAGCACTTGATTTAAAATGCAGCAGAACCCAGAAACAACTCCGATCATTCACTCTTATCTATTTGGGACTAGGGTCCCTGGAAACTCATCCACTTGGGCACACCTCTCCCCCTCCTCCATCTCTGCTCCAGGGCTTTTTAAGCTCCAGGCTAAGCCCAATTTTCATCTTCTAGATAAGGAAGTTGAGGCTACAAGAGAGGAAGTGACCAGCCAAGGCCGCCCACAAAAGGGGGCAGGTCCAGGATGTTCAGGTTCCCCTTCCAAACTCCAACCAAAATTCACGTATTAGAAATGTACCCTTCCTCATTGGTACAGGAAGGGTACATTTCTAATGAGGGAGCTTTTCTTTTGCTTTTCAAGAAGAGGAGCAAATGGGGGGGAGGGGGGAGGGGTTTGTGCGGGGAGAAGGGTGCAACAATGAATGAATGGAATCCCAAAATCTCTGTAGATGTTCAT